>NC_046221.1:79395982-79765751 GCF_009819885.2 Catharus ustulatus
CAGTGTATTTACCATAATCTCAAGACCAAAGATTAAGTTCTTGTGTATTGATTTGTTCTTGTTACAGAATCCCTGCAGTTGAAAATAACTGTCTTCTTAGGTTAAAAATACCGAAAGAAATTCCTTCTCTTTCTGCATAATTTAATAGAGAAAAAAAAACATGTTTTTTGTTTTTGAAACCATGCTGCAAAAAATTATGCTTTTGATATTTGTCTAAAATGCATAAATATTAAAAATTACTTTCTAATAACATCAGCACAAACCTTTTGTTCATGTTTGCTTCTTTATCATTCTTCTTTCAAGTTTCTCTCCTCAGTGAGAATGCCTCCTTTCTTCTTTCTCAAGTAGGTTAGCAGTCCTTTGAAATGTTTCTTCTGTTTGACTCCCAGAATCTCTCAGGTTTACCTCAGAAAATAAAAATGAAAGGGTTAAATGTCACATTGTGAATCTGAAGCTGATGAAGAACCATGTGGAATTTCTTATGGATGAGACTTTTACACCTGAGTATTGCAACAAAAAGGAAGAGAGCTATCTTGAATTATTTATTCTCCTAGATGCTAACAGCTCTTTAAGAAAAAAAAAAGGATTTTTTTCTTTTGAATAAATAACTAATTCCTGAAGGTATACCTGTTGCAGTTGAATGTTATTAATCCTACTATGAAGGACAGGAAGACATTTAAGCAACCAAAACACCATGCAATGTATGAGGGAGAAGTGGCAATATTGTTGACAATTTTTGTAGGGAAAAAAAGAAGCTGTAATATATTTCTAGAAATGTATTATATATTTTACACTTTCAAATCTCTATGCATAACCTGAATATTGTTATGTTTTCTGTTTCTTAATAGATCTTTGTACTGCAAGGAGCATGAAAGCACCATTGTATCAAACGCAATTCCACAGTAACTAGGAAGTGTTTTGTTTGTTTTGGTATTGTTAATTACAAAATCAGGTAATGGCAGAATAATTAGATAACTGCTTCTGTTGCCTACAACAGGGCCTTCCAAACAAGTGTATAATCTCCTGGTGGCTACTCTTTTCATTCTCAGTATCTCTTGACACTTAATAAGAGTTTTCTGAATCAGGACGAGAAATGAGTAGATTTATGTTCACTATTTATAAACTTGTTGCAACTTCATCTGTACAGATTTGCCCACTTGAAAGTGCAGGATAAGCAAATATTGGCCAAATTATGATGTTCCCACTGTTTTCTGCTAATTCTTACTAAGCAGAAAGTCCTTTTACGTTTAGTCCTAACTAAGCACTCCTTGTGTGAATTCTGAGTTTCTAGTCATATTTAGAGCAGTTCAGCTCCATTGGAGCTATGCATAGTATTCATTGCAGTAGAGCTGGAATCATGAACTCACTAATTAAAACTCTTTATTAAAAAAGAAAAAAAGTATTTTCATTATATTTTTAAGTGTAAAGATTTTTTCAACAGTCTGTATTCAGCAAAATCATTACCACAGCCTTCTTAATTCTAGTGACTTGGGTGATACCCTGGATACCTAAAAACCAAAATAAAAATTGTGCCTTCCAGTTCATTCTAAGGAAATATCTTTCCTTATTAAGTGCTTTCTTTTGCTTTCACATTCCATCCAATGGAAAAAGAAAAGGATAAAAAAAAAAAACAAAACAGTATTTTCTGAGGTTTTTTAGTTTGCTATTTTACTTAATTTACCTTTCAGAATGTGAATCACTACAGATGAGTATTTGTGTCAATAAACTGATGGTATTAAAAGAAACCCTTCCATGCATACATATTAAGTGTATTTTTTGGTTTTTTTTGTTTAATATAACCATAATATATTCAGGTAAAGGGAGCAATGCACACTGAGGTAAAAATTACTTCTACAGGATTACCTTCATTCTGGTAAAGAGCCCCAGCATTGGCTCAAAGAGTGCAATGCTTTGAGGTATAGTACTTCTTATTATAATTTCTGAAAATGTGTTTCTGTAGAGTTGCATAAAGTTTTTCAGGACTTAATAGAGGTATTAACTTTTGGAATTGGGCTGCATGAATGTTGCTCTTGTTTTTTCTTTACTTAAAATAAACAAACTTCCATGGACAAGAGCAATGTTAATAACTGATTAGTTACTTATAATTTCAGAAAGAAAATATACTAATTTAAAATGTTGATCAGGTAATTATAAAATATATTCCAAGAAAATAAACTGAACAAACAAGGGTAAAATGAACAAATAGAACATTGATTTTTGAAAACTGTTTCTGACATTTATTGAATATGGAAACTCAATTATCAGTAAAAGTCAAAGCAGCAGGTAAAAGCCCTTCAATTTTATCCTACTTCCCTTGACAAGACAGCATTTTCAAAGAAAATTTTAGAATCAAATCAGATCTTTAGCAGAACATGTAGGACATAGTAGACATGTGGACATAATTTTTTTTCTGGCATGCATTTCTATAAATTGAGCTAGAAGTTTGAATTTTTTCTTTGTAGGCAGACCTCATGACCGTAATTTATTCAACTGCCATCTTTTAACCAACTCCAGAAGTATGTTGTAAATGGTAATAAGCTAAAATATAATATAAAGTCTTAATAAAGTCCAAATACTATTGCCTGTTTCCATATAGATACATTGCATCAATTATTTAAGAATGTAGTTTGCTTTTAAAATCCAATTTCCAGATAAATATCCACAATTATGCTGAGTTTCCACTCTAAGAGCCATTTGACTTCTCATGAAGTAGATGAGATCAGCCAGAGAAATTTATCTTCAAGTTATGTGGACAACATTGTTTTCTCTTCAGTAGTCCTGTAAGTAAGCAGAAAAATAGGGTAGGTAGTCTTAAATCTTAAAGTCTTAAAATTGACCAATGACTGGCAGTTAAGGTTGAACCTTTTAAGCAGTTTGATGATTTAGGCAAATATTCAATCTTCATATCACAAACAAAATAAGACTACTTCATATCTTACCTTAAGAAAAAAAAAAATTACTAAATTCACGATCAGGCAGAAACAGACTACTTTCTGCAGAAATACCCAAACAAGGGAAGATACACAAGAAACACAGTAACATAATAACACAATAAACATAAAAATAGCAGCAACACATTGCAGAAATGCCTTTCCAGAAATACCTCACGCCTTTAGAGATAATCTGGAAGGGAGAATAAACTGTTTATCAATGAAATTGCTTATCACACTAGGGGGGAACTATTGGCATTAGTCAAAAAAAGGAACAGGAAACTAAAGGGTATTCAAACATGAACAAAAACAAGATGAAAGCCATCCTGGGGAGGAAAACAGTAAGTGTAACCAAGGAAAACAAACAGCATGCTCACTGTCAGCTGGAAAGCAGTAATACCTGAAAGAACAAGGCTTGCTGTCATCACAGGGGACAGCTACATTTCCATGAGCACATCAGGAAAAAGCAAAGGGAAGACTAATGCAATGTTAGGCTTTTTGCATAACAGAACTAACATAATTAGTAATGACAGTAACAGGCCCTTATAATTGTGGCCCAAGTGTGACCACACCTTGCTAGTTACTTCAATTCATTAATGTTATTTGTGTAGGTATTATAACATAGTTCAATGAAATAATAAGGAAAGAAACAAAGATAAAATATAGGCTTCTAATTGAAACATAATTGTTCTCCTGCTTAAATGGGAATATTTTATTTTTCTCCTGTAAGTAGTAAAATATGCATCCCTTTAAACATTAAAACCCTTAAAATATCTGGGCTGATCAGTCTTTCTTATCCTGAGAAGAGGGACTATTTAGTGGATGTTTTCCATTACACATTTAGATATTTCTAGAAAGAGGACTTAGTTACTTTGTCATACATATTTGAAATGTGTCTTGATTCTGTATGTCCATGTCTATTGAAAAGCTAGGTTTCCAGCATCCTAAAGAAGTAATTTTCCTATATTACTATACCATCACATCTATTATAGAAATCACGTGGCTGACCAAGCAGCATGTCCATGGGCACAGTGATATATGACTGCAAGCAGGAACTATTTGGTTATTCTGTGACTGATGTTGCCCACTAAAAAGAATTCATAAACCTGAAATGCTACAATGTCCTTTCAAGGATGAATATTGAATCTTTAGCGTTGCTACTTTGCTTCAAGCAATTTTTATCTGCCTCCTCCAACTTATATTCAGACCAAAGGTGTTTCTCATGAAAGCTGAGTTCTAAATTACCTCTCCGTTACTTGTCATGTCCCAAAGACAGCCCTGGACTTTAATCTCTGTTCCAGAGATTAAACCAGTTTAAACAAAAGAGAAATACTGCTACTTCTGTATATATGTGTGACAACACTTGGACATGGCATTGTTTGAAGAATAAAATCCAGAGAGGACAAATATTCAATCACTGCAAGAATGAAAACATAGTCTTAGAACTGCAAAATGTAAGCACGTTAATTATCCTTGCTACCAGTGGTCCTTCTGTAATACTGTTTTTTGGCTAAGTTTTAAACTTTCCATGAAAAAAGAGACCTCTACCTGTAATGAAAGCATAATGCAGTTACAAATAATACTTTACAGGTCATAATTTATGACTCGGTGATTACCTCTAGCAGTAGACATTGAGTGTAGAAGAAAGTTGTTCTTATTAGGATACTTTCAGAGTGCTTTTCTGCCTTTGAGATAATTTGAAATAGTTTTTATAATTTTGTTTCAATTGGGAGTGATTAGTCATTAGTAAATGGTTCTTAGAAAGAATAATTCCTCAGAAATATATATAAAAAAAATTACATTTAGCCATAGTATGTGGCATGGGGAACCACTATCTGTGATTTTTAAGTAGCCTCCATGAATATGGGAAGGATAATGCCAGAGGCATTTTTAGTAGATTAGAGAATGACTATGCCTTATTTAGGTATGTCAGGGATATCTGCTTGCACAGACTTGTTTAAAATTGATATAGCTTGAATTGATATAGCTTTTCAGCAGTGAATTCTTTGATTTAGTCCTATGCAAAATGTCATCACTGCCACCATGTAAATTATATAATAGATTCATGTAAAGATATTTAAAAATTTAAGGTGAAATTTAGTTGTGCAGAATTATAATTTTAAATATGAGAAAAAGCAAAGTATTTTTCCCCGGATGGATTGTAATGATCAACAGTACTACACATAGTCAAAGCAGGAGAGAGAAACATATGATCTTCTAGTTGTGGCAATACAAGTTGCTAAAGTCAGTAATAACTTAATAAAACACCTAAAAATCTGCACACTACATTTCACAACCATTCATCATGAATACAGATATTTAGGGGCAGAATAACACACAGTTACCTGTTTAAACTGTAGGAGGCAGAATCTTCAGGCTTAAATAAAAGAATACAATTTTGTCATGCGTATATCATACTCCCTCCTTTTCACACCTCCTGGAATTTTCCAATGAGAAGGATGAGATGTTGCATTGTTACCCACTGATCATCACAGTGTACTGGTAATTATCTCACTCCAAATCACAGAGTTCCTGAAGCACTGATAATCCTTTTAATTCAGGATGGCACTACTGAAAAATATAAATAAAAAGGAAGCCCCTTTGAGCCTTCAACTTCATTAGGTCTTTGTGTTCTTTACATTCATTTTGTATTTCTCTTTAGACATTTGGGATATCAAGAAAACATTTGCTCAAGACACTCTCAAACCAGAGGATATCTTCATTATAAAGAAATGGTATGAGTTTCTGAGGAAAGGACAGATGGTCATCTATGAAAAGAGATATCTCATTATCTATCTAGTGAAATTCATCTTTGTAGCCTCCTCCTGTGCCTGAGCTTCCCTGCAGCAGAATTCAGTTGATTTATCAGCAAAAGTCAGAGCAGAGTCAGAGTCCAGAGCAACCTGCAGCACTGCAAGGGTTGCAGTGGATGAGGGCAAGTTCAAGACCTAAGTTAACATAAACAGCAAATATAACCGGGGGCCTCCATCTCTCCAGACTTTGAATGAGAGCCAAATTCCAGACTATTTGATAATACTTATAAGAAATGTTAGTATTTTTAAACAATATTGGCTTATATAGCATGTTGAAAGTGACTACAACAGAAAATACGCGGAATATCCTAAGTTAATCAATATCTAAATCAAAATTATCTCTCCAGCCTCAGAGTTCTCTAACCTCAGGAAAAGGGAAAAAAAAATCAGCCTAAATTGTCATTTGTCATATGTTAGCATTTTATAATAGGATGTGGTCTTGATCTTCAGGTTCTAAAATGACAAAAGGTGTAAGCGGTCAAGTACAGTAAGTCAAGTATCATAACTGAAGAGAAGGTTATTCACCGGAAGATCTTATTCACAGAGCAGGTGCCTGTGTGCTGGAGAAGATTGTCCAGAGAGGTTGTGGTGTCTCTCATTGGAGATATTCAAGAACCATCTGAACACAACCCTGTGACATGTGCTCCAGGGTGACCCTGCCTGAGCAGGGAGGCTGGACCAGATGACCCACTGGGTTCCTTCCAGCCTGACCCACTCACTCTGTGATTCTGTGAAAGTTTTCAGTAGTCATACGTGCAGCAAAGGTGAACAGTTGTCTGAACATTTCAGAACATTGTTATCTGTGCTTTCTGCCAAGCAGAATTTTAAAAAGCAACAGGGATTGTCTAAAGAAAAAAAGTTTAATTATTTATAAAAACTGATCCCAAACTATAAAATTACTTTAAAACTACCACATGGAGAACCTTAAACATTAGTTCTAGTGGGAAGAGTACATCCCTGTGCTTTTCTTAGGTTTTTTGTTGTTGTTCTTGTTGTTTGTTTGTTTGGGGAAGAGGATTTCTTGGGTGTTTTGGTGGTTGGTTGGTTGATTAGTTGGTTGGTTGGTTGGTTTTATAGAACTTAAAAGCTTAGATATTTAGAAGGGCGAAATGGAACAATTTTTCCAGCAAAGTCAATTGCCATATATCTAAAATAGTTTTCTGCAGCTGAGAATCTCCAATCTTAATTTGTGGTGCTATGTCTAGAGAAACAAACTTTATTTTCTTCTTTACATCTAATAGGCAGTAAAAAGAATATATTTTCCTGAATTTCTGTTCATTTGTTGCTTAACATTAATTTTCTTATCATATCAAAATGAGGTAGAGGTTGAGGCAGTTCTTAGACTCTGAAAACCCAACTTGCTGAAGTTAATGCAGTTTGCAATTTACATTAGACTGATTGTCTTTATCTCGTGTTAGTTTATTTACAGATATAATTGACTATTTATCTAGATTACAACTGAGAAAACTAAAAATGTTATTTTGCTTTTCAGAATGCTTAGTTACCTAGAATGATTGTATCATTATCAGTTCATTACTCAGTTTGGGTAAAATTAATACACAGAATTAGGTAAAACATTTTGCTTATTGATATATGTGGCATTAAACAAATGGAATTATTTAATCAATGCCAGAAGCAGAAGTGTGGGTTTACAGAGCCCCGCAGCAGTGATTGCACATGGAATTGCACCCTCATACATCCCACAATATCCGATCCTTGTTCTTTGGATAGTTAAATTAGAAGCAGTTACTATAATGCCTCCCATGAACATAAAGGATACCATCCTCATGGATGCATCAAAAGCAGTTCGTGGTTTGCATGGCTATCTCATTTCTTCTCTTCAAACAAACTTCAGTTCTAGGCAACTCCTTTTATTGTACAAAGAGACTAACTGAGATGTTTTTCTGCATAATTCTATGTGTTAGTTTCTTGATGATTTTTTGTTTGTTTGTTTGGTTTGGTTTCTTTTGTTTTTCCTGGACTATAGCAAAACATGTTACCTTCTAAAATTTAATACATGCTTATTTATTTCCTTCTGTAGGGTTTTAAATAAGCTACATGGGTTATTTTAAACTAGAATAGAATTAATCTAATTTAAATTTCCTATCGGGAGATTTAGTTTTGAATACAGTTCATGCATTTTAAATTCTAAATTTATTCTAATAAAAATAATTAATTTTAGTTGAGGAATTATGCAAAATAAAAGCTGGATTTTTAAACTTATTATCAAACTAAATATTAAGACCTGTATATTTTTGTGCTCAGAGTAGACAAAAAGTATGTCTACTTACAATTAGTAAGTTCTTGTGAAATATTTGTCCTTAATTCATTTATTCATAACCTGATGTTGTCTTTTAAATATGTGTGGCGCATTTTTTTCAGCCCATAGAGTTAATCACAAAATTCCTGGTTAGCTATCACTCAGGAAAAAAAATGACTAATGAATATCTAGGAAGTCTGAGCTAAAGGTTAAATAAAGATATTTGATTTGCTTCTACAAAATTACCTACACAAATAAACATATATTTGTATTCAAGTTTTGTGTATTTCATGGAAAGTAGAAATTCTGTGGCGGATGTGATCCAGGAAACACAGCAGATTCCCAAACTAACAGTGCTTTGCATTCTTCCTAGCAAGGAATAATTCAGAGTTTTCCCTAAGATACTAGGTGTGCTTTAATCTTCAGTCTGATTGCCAGAATATATTATATTAGCAAGGGCTTTAATTTGGCAACAGGAATTGCACCTCTTCCCATGCCATTTTTTTCATGTCATTATTTATTTCTCTAACTTCTGAAGAAAGATTGACCCAAAGATATTCTCCATTGTCTAACAACAGCTGTGATAAAACAGGTATGAAGGCATTTGTCGACATTTTAAGACTTTGCATACTTACGACATCCTCAACTGTTATAATTTTCTCAAAGAGAAAATTTGATACAGAAGCATAGTGTCATGTCACATGGTTATATTGTTTCAGCTACAGCTTTAACAATGAGACAAACAAAAATCTGAAAACCAGAAATTCTTTTCATTTTTCTTATCTCTTTTTAAGACCCAGTTGTTGAATGCACTTTATACATTTCATGATTGAGAATTTTGGTTAGATTGGAACTCCAAACCTCCAAACTCTCCCTTTTAAATTTCTTCTATAAGAGAAAGTTTCTAGCTTTCAGTATTTGTTAGAAAGCTTAAGCAAAAACTTAGAGATAACTGATGAAAACTTTTTGGCAGAGACCATGTATTCTAAAACAATTCAGAAGTCCTTCCAAACTTAGCTTTCTCTAGGAAGTTATGATTAAAACAAAGTATTTCTTTTATTGCCAGCATTATGTCCCAATCATTTTTGCTGGTGGAAAGAGAAATGAAGTATGTGTGGCAGGTAATTACGGGAAACTAACAGAACTGTTTTTGAAAAGGGAACATATTTACCTGCTGAAAGATAAAAAAAATTGCAAGAAGACAATGCACAAATGAGTGATGATGATAATAATATAATCTCTGGTCTTTATGTAAGCTCAGTAGCAAATTACAATGAATGACAGAGTGCAATGAGTCCAAAGTAAATACTCTACATCCATCATTAGAAAAACCCCAATTTTTATCTGCTAAAATGTCTTTCTGACTTATTAACCTTATCAAAACATCCTTTTTAAAGACCTCAATTTTTTCCTATTTGCAATATCTTTCCTACAATAATACTAATACTAATACTAAAAAGTGGAGAGAAAATGGCTTTCCAATATTTACTACAGTGCAACAATAAGGAAAAATGCAATGGCAGTTTAAGGGAGGCTTAAAGCAAATAAACCAGGTTGCATTTTTAAAAGTGCAAGATTAAAGTAGCTTTGATTGCCCTGGAATGTTATCAAGGCTAAAAGTATGTTTAGAATAGCCATACAGCAGTGACCAAAAACAAATGTCACCTAGACACAATCTCATTTTCACGATTATAAGCCGCACTGAGTATAAGCCGCACTTCCGGTGCCAGTAACTTTTCGTTCTTTGTCCATACATAAGCTGCACCTGATTATAAGCCGCACGTTACAACACAGAGTGTGATAAAAGGTATCTATTCTATCACCATCTGTTGAGGGTGGGGGCAGTGATCCTTATCTCAATGGCAGATATTATGCTAATGAGCCATCCATTGAAACCAGCAGGGCATTGTTCTTTATCTTTTCACAACCCATCCTTCCTCCAGCAGTCATTTTCTGCTAATGGCCCATTGAGTCCCACTGTGTGACTGATAAAATTACTGCATCCCATTGGAAGTTGCTCCAACCAGGGGGAAGAGCCCAACATTTCTTACCAAGATAAAACAGAGGTTTTGGGACACTATGGGAGCCCCTTTCTCCACTGGACTCCAGAGGAAAACCGGATTTCTCCACATCACCACTGGACCTCTGAGGGAAACTGCACCTTCTACAGGAGCACTGCTCCAACTGAACCACATCTGTCACTGCAAGAGGATGCAGCCACCATTTAATGGGACTGCTACCAACACCCTGCCTGACAGGGTGTCAGGTTGTACTCTGACTTTGTCAGGGTTTGGAGTTTGTTTCTTTGTAGTATTGTATTTCTATTTTAATTTCCCTAGTAAGGAACTGTTATTCCTAATTCCCATATTTTTTTCCTGAAAGTCCCTTGATTTCAAAATTATAATAATTTGGAGGGAAGGGGTTTACATTCTCCATTTCAAAGAGAAGTTCCTGCCTTTCTCAGCAGACACCTGTCCTCCAAACTAAAACAGCAACTTCTCATTCTTTGTCCGTATATAAGCCGCACCTGATTATAAGCTACACTTTAGGTTTGGACCAAAATTTTAGTCAAAATGGTGCAGCTTATAATTGTGAAATTACTGTACTTAACTATTTCACGAAGTCTCTCAAGGAATTAGCATTTTCTGTGCTTTTTTCCTGCTCTTTCTTGCAATGCCTGATGCACATCCTTCTCAGGATTTCAGGCTACACAAACCTTTCATAGGGGCAATTACAGCCATTTTAATGTTCACATTATTCCAGTTTGCTTTCTGCTTGGTTTCATTGAGCTCTTTTCCATCACTTATGAGCTCCATTGGAGCCTGAACATCTGTAACTTTCTTTGCTGTGGTTAGATTCAGCATCTTCCTTCTCAATGAGTCCCATTTCTTTCTTTCTTTCTTTCTTTCTCTTTCTTTCTTTTTCTTCTTTCTTTTTTTCTTTCTTTCTTTCTTTCTTTCTTTCTTTCTTTCTTTCTTTCTTTCTTTCTTTTCTTTCTTTCTTTTTCTTTCTTTCTTTCTTTTTCTTTCTTTCTTTCTTTCTTCTTTCTTTCTTTCTTTCTTTTCTTTTTCTTTCTTTCTTTCTTCTTTCTTTCTTTCTTTCTTTCTCTTTCTTTCTTTCTTTCTTTCTTTCTTTCTCTTTCTTTCTTTCTTTCTTTTTTCTTTCTTTCTTTCTTTCTTTCTTCTTTCTTTCTTTTCTTTCTTTCTTTCTTTCCTCTTAGCCTTTCCTCCTAGCATTTGGAGAGGGCATTTGCATTCTTGCCTCTTTTTCAGCGTGGTGTTAGATGTCCTGAAAATGCTTTTGGTGGAGCTTGTTCTCATTTCCTTCATTTTGGGGTTGAGCTGTGAAAAATCTGTATAGCTGTGTGGCATGTGGGAATTATAACAAGGGTATCCAAGGATGCCAGCTTAGTGGAACTGAATCCGAGAAGTTGCTAAAACACTGCAGCATTTTCCTGCCCAAGCAGTCCTTTGGTATCACAGGCACTGCCTTGGGACAGCACAGGCAAAGTCATTTCAGTTTGTTTGCTGATCAACAGCTGTGCAGTGGGACAGGGGCAGGGACAAGGACAGCCATTGGCAGAATAGTAATCCAGTCTGAGAGGTGAGGCTGACAGAAGTTGGAAGTGCAGCTCTCAGACAACATAAAATATAAGAAAAGACTCTGGGGCTTTGTATGATTAGCAAACCTGAGACAAATACCAAACAAATTTTGTATGATGTAGAAGATTATATTTTTCTGCTTTAACAGTTTGTTCTTGTCCTCTAAATTACCTTCTGTGCTATCTTACTCTTGTATAATAGGAATATATATGTGTGGAGAAATTAATCTGCAGCCATTTCAGAGAAGAAAAGTATTCTTTTCTGTGTTTCTATTTATGAACCTTGAAGAAGTTTCTGGAGGCCAGAAAGTGCCATGTTTTGCTTTTTTAACAGGTAGTAATTAAAACAGTAGAATACAACAAGTCTTTGGTTCTTTTTTCATTTGGGTCATTTCTGAGGAGATTAACAAGTATTGAAGTGCCTAGGGGATAGGAATTTTCTTTTCCTACTAAATTTCAGGCTTTCTCTCTTTTGCTTCCAAAACCTAATATTCCTTTCACTATTTTAAGTTGTCAGTTTTTCTAATTTTTCAAGGTGCCGGCAAACAACAAATCCCCTACTGATGGAATTTTGGAAATGTGTCCAGGCTTCAGAAACTCCAAACACGACTCAGATAGATGATTTTTAGCTGGATGTGGAGATAGAAGAAAGGGTTAAGACAGGAGACAAAATGAAGAGCTGTAGAGTTAGGGAAAGAGAAAATGACTGTCTGCAGTGGAAAGAGATGCAAAACTTTCATAATTGTCAGAGACTTCTGGGAAAGGTTTTCATTGTTGGTATCATGAAAGAGGATTATGGACAGTATTCCCTTCTCTCTGGAAATCAAGATTCTTACTAAGGTGTGTGAGGGAAGTGAGCAGCTTCTCTCTCCCACTATCTCCTTTAACAAATCAGCTTATACCCTTTGTGTTTTGACTATTACCATTTATTTTTTATTTTTTGTCTCCCCTTATGTTTTCCTCACTTTGGTTTACTTCTAGTGACTCCGGAGCCTTTGATCTTTTCTACTAGCATTCTCCTAAATAGCCTTTTAAAATACATTTTATATAAAAAAAAGACTTTTGTTCTGGGGGGTTTTCCATTCCTTTCCCAGAAGTTGAAATTGAATATGATTATGATGCAGGTCTTTTAAACAACCAAATTTGTTCTGAGCCAAATAAAGTACTTTCCAAAATCAGCCAGCAGATCATTTCTCAGCCTGTCATTACTTTCACATCTGCTGCTGCTGATAGAATCTTCTGCATTGAAAATGCATGCTTGAAATGACGGTGCACACAAATGGCAGGACATAAAGAAATATAATGAATGTAAACGAACAATAAAAGCCACTTTCAAATGCCATTTATGGGCTCAATCTTGCAAGCTGCTTGGAGATTTCAGAGAATATAAAGGGCACTCTGTACCTTCTGAGGAGTAGTCAGGGACCCTAGCAGACCAAGATCTGTAAAATTGTGGACCTTCCTTTCAAAAGTTACTGTAAGAGAAAATCTCCTATTGCCAAGATAGAGGGCTGACAGAAGAGCAAAAAAACATGTAGGCTTATTGTGATTTGAAAATACAGCTCTATCGTACTAAAATTCATTAATTCATTGTAAAGATCAGCCACCTACTGTTGACATTTCAAATGTCATTTTTAATTTCTAAAATAGTAAAAAGTGGATTTTTTTACTCTCAAACCTGAGAGTCAGATTTTTGAACAAAATATAAATCAGTGGACAAGCCTGTTCCTAAATCCAAAAACTCCATAGGAAATTTGAATTCTATCAGAAGTCCAGAATTGTACCTAATAACGTGTGGGTGTTTCTTGTTGCAAAGGTAGAGTGGTACCATCATTATACCATTCCCTGCTGGAAGGAGAGTGAGTCACTATTCTGGACTATTTGTTTAACTTCTGCAAGGCTGACATATCTCTGCTCATCTGTTTCCCATGCTGCATTTTTTTTAATTCTATTATACTCTTTACTGTGATGTCAAACCATGAATATAGCTTGTTTGTATGTTTCCTGTCTCAGCACTAGTTGGTCATAGATCATTGATAATAAACAGGGTGTATCAGTATTTAATTCTGCATTAGTCTTTCTGTCATAAGTCTTTGCTTCTGTCTGTTTAGTATTGCCAGAATTTAAACTCTGAGGATAATATAGTCCATTGTTTGTTATCTTCTTGAGTCTTTGTGAGACAAGTTTTAAGACAGAAGTTTTACTAATATGTTAAATTCTAAAAAAGTCAAAGTGTTATTTTACCCAGTAAATTCCATTGCTTCTTAGTGTTGGCAACTGATTTTTGAATGAGGTCGAACTGCAATGTTTACCAATATAAAGGTCTATCAAGACCACCGTCTTTTTGTCCTGTCTATCTCTGAAAAATAAGACTTTTAATATCCTTATTTTAATCAATTCCATTAAAATAAAGGCATTTTTCTAAAATAATTTGTGTCCATATACAATAGCTATAATATTATTTCAATTGATTATCATATAAATTTTTCAGATGTCAGATATCTAAAAATTATTTTTTTTTAAGAGATCTCTAATGCACACCCCCTCACTCCTTCCTTCTTCCCACTCTATTTCCCCTTTCCCCAGCTTCTAATCAGACTGACTGAAGTCTAATTAATTCAGCAACAAAGTTTGAACCCCTTTTTAATAAGACTATGAATGTGTATTCAACAAATTACATGATGCTTTTAAAGGAAGTTCTCAGGACCAGAAATTCTCTGCCTGTATTGTAAGAAATTATTTATATGAGAGTAAAAAGGCTGGTCAGGTTTAATTTATTGTCTGGCTGACAAAACTTCCCATGCTACCACACAGTATTAATTGAAATGAGAGAGTTCTGTGTAGGCTACCTAAAAAGTCTGTCAGGTGAAAGAAGGTGAGTGACAGGAGAACAATATGTTGAACCATGGAAATATGTGAAAGAGTGATACTGAAAAAACTGTTGTTCTGTGAATAGTGCTCTGTCTTGTGCCAGAGGCAAAGCTCCATTCTTGGTTCTCTTCCTGAACTACCAGCTGATACCAGACAATAAGGAATAATCCATTACACAAAGGGAGAAGGCTACAGAAGTGATCTTTAGATTTGTATTTTCGTATTTGTGTTCTTGAGTTGTATTGTTTTCATTCCTTCAATATATCATAAAGGCCTATTGGATGACTTGAAAGACTCATTTTTCAGTTTCAACTAATAACAGAAGGGACTCATTTAGGAGTGGTGATACTTTATTGAATTATAAACAAAACAATGTGTGGTCTAGATCCTCTATCCTCTATTCTTTGTTACTGAAATTTAGAGATTGATTTTAAAAGAAAAGCCAATGGGAGTCAGACTGGAGTTTGTGGGTTTTAAATTACAGTGAGCAAGCGTAAAAGAAGAAAAACAGAAACAAGCTTTGGAAAAATAAATAATGTCTCTTCAGAGGCAGGGATGGTATCTCTAATTAGTAATACTGGTAACGACATTTATTTTTTAGGACAGGGCACATACCTCAGATTTTATTAGAAAGTTATTGTAGGTCAAAATTATTTATGAGGACTAAGCCATTTGATGACTGGAGGAATATCAATAAGAGGAAATGATAGCATATAGCTGCTACAGAATATCCTTCTCTTAGACCCCTTTATAAAGAACTGTGTAGTGAAAAATGTGTGCAAGCAACTGAAGAATAAACTCAGGAGATCCAACAGTTAAAAGGTTAGGCCACTATTTTAAATGACTACAGTAATTTCACGAATACAAGCCACAGCAATTTGACAAAAATTTTGGTGGAAACCCGGAAGTGCGGCCTAATAGTCGGGGGCGGCTAATATGTGAATAATTTTCTGACATTTACAACCCCAGACGTGCCAGCCAGGGTGCCGAGCCAAGCACCTGCCAGTAAAAGCCGGCATTCCGTGATTGTTACAGTGTTACTCTGTTGCCCTGGCTCCCTGCAGGCAGCACGGGGGGTGGGGAGAGAGGTGGGAGAGCTCTCTTCTTCCCTCCTCTGCCGCGGCCCGGGGAGGACGGGGGGGGGCGCCGCCATTGCTGCGGCCCGGGGAGCCGACGGGGGAGGGGGGCCGCCATTGCCGCGGCTCCGGGAGCCGACGGGAGCCCCGCGCAGCCATTGCTGTGGCCCGGGGAGGCGGGTGGAAACGCGCACCGCCATTGCCGCGGCTTTGGAGGAGGCGGGGTGCTTTGTCTGCGCCCGCCGCTGGCGCCACGGGCGCGGGAAAGCTCCGTCCCTGCCCGCCGCCGGCGCCACGGGCGCGGGAAAGCTCCGTCCCCGCCTGCCGCCGCTGCCATAGGAGCGGGGGAAGCTCCGTCCCTGCCTGCCACCGCGGGGCAGCGCCGACCCGGGGTGACCGAGCCCAGTGGCAGCGGCGACCAGCCCAAGCGGCAGCACCGGGCTGGGCACCTGGCCCCCGTCAGCAGCCCCTAGCGTGGGCCGAGCCTGCACAGCCTTAGCTCAGCCAGTAAACCCCTCCCTCCCGCGGTTCTGTTACTAATTGCACGCGGGTCCTCCCTGCGAACGACCAGAGCGGCTTTATATTTGGGTGCGGCTTATTTATGGACAAAAACGAAATATTTGCCAACACTCAGAGATGCGGCTTATATAACAGTGCGGCTTGTATTCGTGAATTTACTGTACTCTATCCTTTTCTCCTTCGTGCCTAAGAATTGCCAGAGATTTCCAATGCAAATTTGACTTCCTTTAAAGGCAGTTTTTACTGTGCTTATGCAAAAAATGGTTGAACTAAGGCTGCAGAGAACACTTGAAATCTTGAATTTCCCTGTCTTATCTATACCAAATTTAAACACCTTTGATGTCCTAGTATGTTGTTGTACATTGGTTCATATGCAGAAAACAAACACTCTTTCCTTCTTGCATTCATCAGTCGGGGCTGTTACATAAACTGACTTTTGAATAGGTTACCTCTCAGGTAGCCAAGAGGGAATTTAGTTAACAGTTTTGCAGTTTAGGGTAACAGACTCATGAACTTTATGGAGTCCTGCAAGAGCATACTTACAATATTGTACTGTTAATTAGAGATGCTATTTCTTGCCCTTTCACCTGACTCTATTTAATCTTTACTACCCTAACCCTTAACTCCTGTTTCTTCTCCTTTTCTGTCCTGCTGCATTTTCATTTCTTACTTGGGTATTTTATCCACATTTGGCCTCATAAGGGCTGGCATCAGATAATGGACAATTCTGAGGAAAAACACAGTGTAACAGGCTAACATCTGGTTATTGTCCATACTTATTTATCAGATGGACTTAAATGTAAACAGTACCTGAAAAGCTTTTCTTTATAGCTTCACAGCAGTCAGGAGGTACTACTGCTGAAATACTGTAAACCAGTATTTTAGTATTTTCTTTTTGGTATTCACACTTACGACCTCTGTATTGTTAAATATTACAATTGTTACAATATAATGTAATATAATGAAACAGAAAGTTTATGCTATATAATGTGACATTCAGATGTTCAGACCTTAGATTTTTGCAGATAATGAAAGAACAGCATTCCAATTCTAGGATATCTAAATAAGGTTTTCAGTGCTTTGCTTTGAACCTCACAATTTTGCAAATAGAAGACCTGTAACATTGTGCAATCTTCCCATTCTGAGATATGAATTTTATTCACCTGTTTAAATGTCTTGATTCCTTGCTAAAGCCGTATTTCTGTCTGGCTCATTATCAGAAGACATAGCCTATAATTTCTAAAACCAAGACTCAGAAGTGATTCTGAACCTATACAAGGAATGACAAAAGGGAATAAACCACCATACCATATAGGCTTGAAACTGCTTACCTGTAGTCTTTATGTCCTTTACTGTTTTTCTGGCCACATATTTTTTAAAATAAAACTACCTTTCTTCATGCTTGTATTTATAAAATCAATTCACACTTAAAGTGCTTTGTGTTCCTAGTGCCATCTACCCCAACAAAAGCATTTTCATATAATTCCAAGGGCAAAAATGTGGTACTAATCTTTTTGAGGATGCACAGATCAATGTGCATTCCACTTCAGCCTGTAAAGCATTTCCTTTTCTGAAAGCACAACTGATTCAAAATAGATTCCAATATCCAGAAGATTTACACCTACTAAAATTCTTTGTTCTTCCCCAGCTAATACTGCCTTCTAAAATTCTAGAAATCTTTTGACAAGAAACAATCAAAGCAAATTATAATATTTTAAGAAGGGGAATAAGAATTGGGGAGCTACAGGATGGTCAATCTCACCTCTGTGCCTGATGAGATCATGGATCAGATTGCTCCCGGAAACGGTGCTAAAGCACATGAAAAACAGTGCACTGATTGCTGACAGTCAGAATGACTTCACTAAGGGCAAAACCATGCATGCTTGAAAAATATGATGGCCTTTATAACAGGTTTAGGGTATTGGTGAGTTAGGGAAGAGCAACTGACCTACATGTACCTGGATTTGTGCAAAGTATTTGATACTGTCCCACATGACACCCTTTTCTCTAAAATGGAGAGACACAGAGTTGATGGGCACACCAGTTTATGCATAAGGAATGTCTGGATGCTCTCACAATCTAAATGTTGTGTTCAATGTCTCAATGTCCAAGGGGATACCAGTGATAAACAGTATCCTCAAGAGTGCATCTTGGGACCAGTATTAGTTAATATCTTTTCTGGGGACATGGACAGAAAGACTGAGTGCACTTCTCAGCATGTTTTTGGATGGTATCAAACTGTGTGATATGGTTGACATGCTGGAGGGAAGAGATGCTTGACAGGCAGAAGGATCTTAAAAGGCTTGAGAGGTGGTTCTCTAAGAAGGCCATATGTAAGGTCCTGCAGCTGGATCAGGGAAATCCCAAATATGGATGCAGGCTGTGCAGCAAGTGCATTGAAAGCAGCACCATAAAGAGGATATGGGGTCTATTGGTATATGAAAAGGTCAACATGACCTTAGTTTGTGCTTGCAGCCCAGAGAGCCTACTGCATCCTGGGCTGCCTCAAAATCAATGTGACCAACAGGGTGAGGGAGGTGATTCTCCGCCTCCACTGTTGAGTCTTCCCTCAAAGGACTCCACCTGGAATTCTGCATCCAGCTCTGGGGTCCCCAACATAAAATGATCATGGACTTGTTGGAGAGAGTCCAGGGGAAGGCCACAAAGATGATCTGATGGATGGAGCATTCCTCCTGTGAAGACAGGCTGAAAGATGAGAGAGTTGGGGCTGGGCATCAAGGAGAAAGTAAGGCTTCAGTGAGACCTTCTAGCATCCTTTCAGTACCTAAAGGAGCTTACAAGAACTCTTGAGAAGGGTTTTTGACAAGGGCATGGAGTGATAGGGCAAGGCATGATGGCTTTAACCTGAAAGAGGGTCAGTTTAGATTAGATGTTATGAAGAAGTTCTTCGTTTATGAGGATGGTGAGGCACTGAAAGAGATTGCCTGGGGAAGTTATGGATGTCCCATCCCTGTAAGTGCTCAAGGCCAGGTTGGATGGGGCTTTGAGCAATGGGGCCCAGTGGAAGAGTACCTACCCACAGCAGGGGGGCTGGAACAAATGACCTTTAATGTTCCTTTCAACCCAAACTTTCTTTTCATTGGATGATTCATTGTTTGGCTAATTTGTTAACAAGTAGATGCCTCCTACAAATTTGATGTTCAATTTGAAAGAATAGTCATGTTTGTTACACTTCCTAGTAATTGATAGTCTGTTTGAACTATTGAATAATAAGTAACAAAGCCCTTTAAACACATATACATTGAAAGCTAAATGAGTCATCTTTGTGTTTGCTTGATAGTTCTTTTCCTACTCCTGTTAACAAGCAGATAGTTATTCTGACAGTATAGCAGAAGGTTCTGTGTAGTTTTTCCAGCTGGAGGCATACCAGTGTATTTCACCTAGGGTTAAATATTGAATGTGTATTTCACCATATTGAATGTATGCACCTCTTACATTAACTTTAATTTGGGCTAATTTAGTTCAATGTTTACAGAATCACGGAATCATTTAGGTTGGAAAAGACCTTGAAGATCATTGAGACCAGCCTTTGACTGAACACATCAACTACACCACATCTCTAAGTGCCACATCCAGTAATTTCTTGAACACTTACAGGGTTGGTGACTCTACCACCTCTCAGGGTACATTGTTCCAATGCTGGACAACTCCTTCCAAGAAGAAAATCTTCCTGAGGCTCCTGGCACAGCTTGAAGCTATGTCCTCTCTTCCTATCATTAGTAAGCCTAGGAGAAGATACTGACCCCCACCTTGCTACACTCTCCTGTCAGGTGCCTGTAGGGAGTGATAAGGTCGCCCCTGAGCCTCCTCTTCTCCAGGTTAAACAACTCAAGCTCCCTCAGCTGTCCCTCATGGGAGTTGCTCTCTAGTCTCTTCACCAGTTCCACTGCCCTTCTCTGGACACAGTCAAAGTCTGTCTTGCTGTGAGGGGCCCAGAACTGGACACAAGACAGTGTGAACAGTGAGGTGCAGCTTCAGCAGTGCTGGGTACGTGAGGACAATTGCTCTGGTCCTGCTAGCCACGCTATTGCTGATACAGAGCAGGATGCCATTGGCCTTCTTGTCCACCCTGGGCACAGATTGATTGTGTTCAGCTGGCTGTTGACCAGCGCCCCCAGGTCCTTTTCCACTGGGCAGATTTCTGTCACTCTTCCCACAGCCTGTAGCACTGCCTGGGGTTGTTGTGCCCCAAGTAAAGAACCTGCCTCTTCGCCCTATTGAGCCTCATCCCTTTGGCCTCATCCCTTTGGCCTCATCCCTTTGGCCTCATCCAATCAATCCAGACTGTGCAGATCTGTTTGCAGAACCTTCCTATCCTCTAGATTAACCCTCCCACATTAGTATTGTCTGCAAACTTGGTGAGGATGCACTCGATCCCCTCATCCAGATGATCAGTAAAGACATTAAACAGGACTGAGCCTACTACTGAGCCCTGTGGACCCCCAATAGTAACCAGACTCTAAGTGGATGCAGCACCATTCACCACCACTCTCTGGACCTAGCCACAGAGCTGTCTTTTAACACAGTGAGGAGAGAGCCATCCAAGCCATGGGCAGCCAGCTTTTCCAAGAGAATGCCATGGAAGACATTATCCACAGCTTTACTGAAGTCCGGGTACTGTTGTTACGTTTACTTGAATTTCATTTTGGTTTAATATGGCTTGATTTGCTTTGATCTGGGGCTATCTTTCATTAAAGACAGGAGGAAGCATAAAGGCAATATCAGATTAATAACTGACTTGAAAGATACTGAGATTAAGCAGACAATGGAAAGAGGGACTGATTAGAAAGGGAAAAAGGAAATTAAGTCTGTATTTTAGAGCTCAGTAATGAATAAAGTAAGAAGTGCCAAAAGTCAGGTTTGCAGAAGAATTGAAACGAAAAACACTATTTCTCCAAATGTATGCATAAAATAAAATAAAAAAGGAAAGTGGGATTAGGCAGAAATTAAATAAAAACCTTATTTGTCTTGATTTTCAGTAAAGATAATAATGGAGACCATAGAACCAAACTAAAATGGCCCATAAAGCAGAGAGAACAAGGCAAAATGAAGACATAAGACAAAACCAAAAATAGACAAATAATTTCAAGGCAGATGGATCATAAAAAAATTAACTCTGCAAAAGGTTTGTCCTGCCTGGAGAATAAAGGGCTTCAGGAGAACCTACAAGCAGTCTCCTCGTACTTGTGTGGATTTACTGAGAAGACAGAGATGGGCTCTTCATGGAAGTACACAGCCAGAAGAGAAGATCAACCTGGTTTGACTTCAGAAATGACCCTGCTCTGAGCAGAGGGTGGGACTAGGGATGTCCTGAATGAATCAATGTGAAAACACTGCCCCAAAATAAAATGAGGCCTAGGAGAACACAATCATTGTCTCAGCTTATGTGTGAGATGAGACTGAACAGACGGAGAAAATGTAAAGAGAATTACTGGCCCAAGAGCAAATAAATATGCATATATTGATCTTGAGTAAATTCAGTCAGGAATGAAAAGATTTCTACCTGTTAGAGTCATGAAGGTTTAGGAAGCACCTTCCAAATGGCAGTAGTGAGGTCCAATATTTAACTTGTTTTATCTTGTAACTTGATTGCTATATGTAAAGAATTATAGTATGTGTCTTCCTGCTATAGCATGTAATTCGAGGTCTGTGGCTAGGCTGATCTTCACTACACACATCTTTTTCCTAAGAAAACTCTTTTGTTGTTGCCTACTCTTTAATACCCAGGAATCTCTCAAGTTTGTCTTTAAAAGCTTGACACAACAGACTTGTAACATCCTGCCTCTGTAGGCAATCAGTTGCAGAGGTTTTTAGGAGGTAAGCATTCACCAAATAGGAGCAGAAATCTTGTTTTCTGCCGGTCATCCTCTGTTCATACTCATCATGCTCAGTTAAGTAACTCTTTGAGATCCACATGCTGGGGCTATTGCACCATTATTTAGTGTTCAAGGATTCATTCATTTTTGGTTGTTATTAAAGGTTTGTATTAATGTTCTTCCTTGATAATTGAAATTGAGTATGGTAATTTTGAGAGTTCCTTAATGAAATACTGCTGTGTTTTCTTCCTACTGATAAGAATGTTTTCTTGGCTCTTTAAATTCAATTCTGCAAAAAAGAAAAGTTGTATGTAAACACCTCTAGAGTTCTAGATCATTTAAAGCAAGAGTTTCAAAACTTGAATAAATGCCATCAAAAGATAAGTGAGGAAAGAGATTGAGAGCAAATTTGAGTTTTTCTGCAGATTTTTTTTCCCATATTTCTGTGGTGTACTTACATTTGTAGCAATTTTTTAAAGAACAAACCTAAACCATCTGGTAGCATAATACTTGGTTAGTGCTTCATATCTGTGTACTGGATGCACAGAAAAGCTTTGATTTACACAATGTCTTTCTGAGGCAAATGAGATACACAATGCATAATTCATTACTGTACATCTTGGCATTGCATGGCAATCTTGATTCTGATGTTAGAACCATTTTGTTTTTCAGAAGATTGGGACTCTTTAGGAGAGTGATTACAGTTAAGTGCACTGATGAGTGTCAGATATAATGAGAGGTTGTATCTCTGTCTTATGTCTCTGTTCTGAGCATGTTGTTTTAGAGCAGCCACAAGCTCCTGGCCCTCATGCCAGTAATGAAAGTAAGGACGAGTGGCATTACCAGTATGCCTGGAGAAAAAACAATGAGATTTGAGAGGAGTTTGTTCCAGTGTTTTGGATAATTCTTTACTAACATGGGCAAAAAAAAATTAATTAATTGAGGTAAAAAAATTGTAACTTTAAAGATTTTAGAAAAACCATGGCAAGTGTCAGCCATACTGCAGTATAGATGGATTATGCACCTGCTTCATGCCACTCACCAACCCTTATGTTTGGTTTAGTCTGAAAACAGATATGGCACTTGGAATGGTTGCAGAGGTGCATTTTAGGGCCACTGTGTTTTGCACATGAAGTGTCTCTTGGTTGGCAGAGTAGTGGGTGCAATGACTACTGTCAGGGTGCTTTTGGCTTGATCTAAGACTAACTTCAGTGACTGTTGGCATAACATTGAAGTGGTTGTCCCATCTGTTCAAAAAGTGTGATGTCCTTCACTGTGGTGAGAAGGGACTGCTTTCCTCAGTCACATATTTCTAGGACTACATATTTTCTCAGAGAATATCATCACAGTTCTTGTTTTGATTTCTGTCCTCTCTAGATTCTTTCTCATAATGTCTGTTCAATCCAGTGATAGAAGCATCTTCTGTAACAAATGTTGTGCTTATGCATTCTTTTGGATTATTAATGAATTGTTTCATAAAATAAATCCAACCTGTGAAAAATGCAGTAGTTTAGCAGATTAATACACAGACTCAATGTGTAGCAATGTCTTTCAATATCTTTTGTCATCAGCTGCAATGACATGGCTTTCATTACTTCCTAATTGTCCATAACATTTCCTTGCATTTTTCTCATTAAAGTTAGCTTTAAAAAGCAGCCTGGTGACTGAGATGGTCTAGAATCTTGAGTAATGTTACAATAATTCAACCTTCTTCTGGAAAGGTTACACAATGACAACCCTGTAAATCCTTTATTTAAATTAAGGGAAATATGATACAAGCAGCAGTAAAGATATTTTTGTCCCAGAGCTATTCCCACCTCCCAGATATGAACATCCTTGAGGGGCAATTCCCCAAGCCAATTTAGTCTTTGACTTCTCTTATGAAATTACTTACAAGACTGCAAATTAGCTTGCTAATAATAGTGAGACAGCTTGTACCTGAATTCATAAATACCTTTCCGCTTATTAATAAAAACCTTTGAAGCCATCAAAGTTAGGTAAGACATAACCTTGTGCTTTTAAGACCAATAATTTTTTTTGTATTATCTTTCTCCCTTTTAATGCTGTACTCAAATACTATGATGTATCCTCCTTATTTTCCATTTTTTATTTTGTGGTAATCCTTGGGACATTTTTTTTCCTATTTCTACAGCATTTAGAAAAATGAGTCTCAGGACGTTGGCTGTGATTTCTCTTCTAGTAGAAAAGAATTCACAGCATGCAATATGTAATTACTTTTCTAAGATGCATCAAAGAAAAAAAAAGTCATATTATGTGGCAAATATGAAAAAATATTCCCAAAAGAGACCACCTTTTTCATCCTCTTGCCTCAACTGTTCCTGACAGTTATTTCAAATCCTGGGAAATACCACCAATGATGGGAATCTCATAGCCTCAATTTAATTTAGTGCTTAACTGTCTTTGCAGTTGAAAGTTTTACTAATGTATAATCAAACTTAAGGCTTCAATTTAAGCTTCTTACTCCACGTTTTATCCCCAGTAGACATTAACAACAAGTTATTAATTCCTTATGTGCAACATCCATGTAAATGTACAAAGCTGTGAATGTTGCTCTTACTATAAACCATCCAAAGTGCCCTTTCTCTTCATATACTGCTTTATCTGTAATTGGTCTCTTTCTCATCTAATGTTTATACATTTTGAGCAACGAAGAAATGGCCTCCCTAAGTTCTCTATATATGGCATTTCTATATTTGGCAACTTAATTAACACCCTAATTCTAAACACATAATTTTTATTTTGAATATCTAAAGCCTGAATTTGTAAATAATCGTTAGTAAAGCTTGAATGTCTTTGCTTTTTTTCACCTTTCATGTTATGATTACTCTTCATGTGATGAAGTTGTCTTGAGAGGAAATTCTAATTGTACAATTCTGGAAGTCAAGCACCTGAAATTACTTGGATTAGCAAATGGATCTATTAGCTATACTTGTGTACGTTCCATCCCACAGGTAAATTTGTCTTTGTTTAATGAGATTAGAATCTTGAATAGCGTTTTAAAAAACCCCTTTTTAAAAAACTTTAATTAACAACTTTATTACTTCAATTAATATTAATTCAGCCACTATAATGAGAAGTGGGTATTTGTCAATAAATCTAAATTCAGTGCAGTGAACTATTTAATATTAATCTCTGTAAAACAGCTGCCTAATGTTGGTATTCATGCCACTTACATTGTCCTTGTCCCTTGTCCAGGGCAACATCCACTGTAACTAAATTCACTTAAATATTATACTTCTTTAATGAAGCATTAATACATCTGCTTACAACCTACAAAACCTATAAATTTGAAGTATTTTTTCTTACTTGGACATTAATGAGGTGCGTGGAATTAAGCATATCAATCTGACTCTTCAGGTATGAAAAAAAACAGACACGGTTGTTTAACCCACTCAAAGTTTAGAAAATCTATATTAAACCAGAATTTACCGACTTTAATGCCTCACAGGTTTGTGGATATTACTTAGTACTCGTGAAAGCACATGTAGATCCTGAGTCCACTTTTAGGGTCCCAACACTAAAAACAGTGATTAGACTTGAGTAGATTCAGCTGGCTGGGATCTGGAGCAGTTGTCCCATGAGAAGATGCTGAGGGACCAGGGCCTGTTCAGCCTGGAGAGATGGCTCCAGGGTGCCCTAGAACAGTACCCACCACCTGCTCCAACACCTGTGAGAAGATGGAGCTGGGCTCTTCATAGTACATAAGATGAAATAAGATAGGATCAGGCTATAAGAGGGGTGGAAATCACCCTGAGGACAGTTCAGAAGTGAAACATGTTTCCCAGAAATGTTGTTCAGTCTCCATCCTTGGAGTTTTTCAAGACAAAAACAGATAAATACCTGAGCAGCCTGATCTGACCCCATGTCTGACCCTACTCTGACATCCTTTTCACCCTGAATTATTCTGTAAATGCAAACTATAGCCAATTTAGTCCCTATGTTTTTTAACTGATTTGAAAATATTATGGAAATTCCATTGCTCACTGTCAACTGTGCTTGTTTTTCTGCATTTACTTGTGGTTAAGTTTAAATATTCCTTATTACTGGTTTTGGGTTTTTTGGATGATGATGCAATTACTTTTAGAGTCTTGTTTAGAGATTAGTGAGATTGTTGGACATGTCAAGGAGTTCATTGCAGCATTTTAGCACATTACCTGAAATGGTGAAAGACAAATTGATAAAGCCATCATAAATAATATATGTATTTTTTTCTCCATCTCAGTAACTGATTCTTTGTATTATTCTGAAAAACTAAGTTGATGGGGGTCTTTTAACAGCTGGATATCGTTCATTTATGAATAATTAAATTGTCTGATTTGCAGAAGCCCTGACACATAAAACTTAAAGTTAACTAGAGCTGTTCTAAGCCTTTGACTTTATTATGAGAATTGTTCTGTAAAAGCATACATTTGATGATAGTTACCAGATATTTCTGACAGTCTTGTCTTAATTTTCACAGTTGTAAAATGAAAGCCTAAATCCAGATGACATTAGAAAAAGGTTGATAGCAGTGTTTCACTTTCCCATGAAACTTTGAAGAAATAAAAAGACATATATGGAGCAGATCTTCATTGGATTCATTGGATGAGACAGGGATTTAATGGAAAATGAATTTATATCACAATGTCATAGTGTGTGTAAAGTGGATAACAGTGAATCAGTCTGTTCTGCTATTATTATTTGTTTTTGCAGTCTTAATATTTTTGAAACAAGTAAAGTTTATTTGTTACGGCTGCAAAAAAAAATATTTGAGGCTTTATAAAGTTACACAGTTGGATTAGAAATCACACAACAATATGATCCAAACATGGGAGAACCTAATACAAATTTAGGAAACTGGTATTTGGATTGGAAAGGGGAGACTTGCTCCATTGTCACAGCATTGAAAGAAAGCTTCATAATTACCACATTCAAAACTTCTTTTTGCTTTGCTTTTTATTTTAGCTTCTTTTACACAAGTAGAGGTTGAGGGGCTCACACCTCATTGATATCCACATCACTATTTTAGCAACTGAATTCATTGTATTGTCTTTCACTTCAGTGCACATCTCACATATTTCCCCACCAGAATACACAACTCTCTCTTAAGGAGAACAGCATAACAAGCTAAAATAACCCACAAACAACAGAAGCCATCAGTAGCCACACATCACAGGTCATTATTACTGTTGCTTTGCTATCATCTTGATTTTCTCTGTCTTGTCTCTCCTTCTGGATGGGAAGAACACATCTATCTATAAAACCAGAGGTTTTTCTTTTTCTATATTACACATTCTTGTGATTTTTTTTTCCCTTTGGTTATGAACTGACAACCATCTGTCCAACAGTGGTGAAAAGCATGCTTGAAACTGTATCCTTGAGGGTACATAATTTGCAGAAAGTTTTCTTCTAGAAAATGAAATTTAAAGAAGGAATACCTATAATCTGCATCTGTAAAATTTGCTATCCCTCCATTCTCTTGTATTAACACAAAACTTTTTAAATAATTAGTATGATTGAGCTGTTTGCTGTTGCTTCATACTTTTGGTCAACTTGGTTTCATTATTGGAAATGAAGACTTTGAAATTCTGCAGCAAAATAATCAGATGTGTTTGTATGTTGTTTATATAAGTGAACAGAAGTCAACCCAATGTCTCTTGGCCTAGATATTCGTCTTAGTAAGTGTGTATTGAGACTGTACTACAGATAAGCACAGTCATACTTCAACTCTTGAAAGGAGTGTTGCCACCTAATGTAGCAGTCAAAACTTATTTTCTTATTAGAAACTTGCTTTATCTAAATTTACAAAATCTGTGTCAAGCTTTAAACCAACCAGCAAGAGTATGCCCTTAGTCTATTTACTTTATGTCACCTTGAATCTTTTCTCCCTGACAATTTAATGCAATCTGCTTTTTCAGTTTCTTGTGGAAAGGAGTGCCATACAAATACATACCATTCAGTGATGGTTTTCTCAATAATGTTTACCTAGTAGTAATATTCCTTCCAAAGTGCAATGCTAGTTTAACCTCTTCCCATCACTGAAGTCACCAGTTACCTAGGAAGCAATTGATGGCTAACATAAAGTATTAGGACTAATCTTTTTAATTTAAGTTTAAGAGATATAAGTCAGGGGCCTGACCGTACACCAATATTGAGAATAAGTCATAGAAGTCAGACAGTTTGCAACTCATTAGTGTGCCTAGGCTGTGAAATGATTCCTTTTCAGTATTTTTTTGGGAACAACCACTCCCAAGGAGGATGAACAGAGGTGGAATTCCTAGCCTTGTTTCTTCCTTTGGTGAAGTAAGGACTGATGCATGATGTATAAGCAATCACATGGAAACACCCATAAATGAAAAACAAACAAACAAAAAGATAGAAAATCCATAAGTGTGATATGTCAGTCCCTGGGGAGGGCGCAGTTTTTAAGGCATATACTCCTCTTAGATTTTTCAGATGAGTGAGAGATGATGTCAGCTGATAAAGTGACATTCTTCAGTTTTTATAACACCTTCCCAGTCCTATGCCAATAAAAGCTATTAAATACTTGGCAGCATGAAGCTGAAAATAATTTGTCCCAAAGGTAGTGGACAAACTATCTTTAACAAATTAAATGTGTTCTGCAGATGGTTTTCTAAGAGACTTTTTAAAAGTAAATTTTAAAAAATATATTTCAACATGTTTAACACTGTAGGAAAGTGTACAATAAATGAAAAAAGAATGATGAGGATTTTGTGATACATTTATTTGTCCTTCAGGACTTCTCATCAGTTGTCTGAAATAACATCACTGAGATAATTCTAATGCTTTCCCATGCAATTGAGATCAAATAACTGAGATGCATTCTTTGTTTCTCAAAAATGTAACCAACTGGTAAAAAATTTCTTCTGCTGATACCTTCCTATCTTTATTCTTCTTCATGATCTCACTCACATTAATTAAAGCTCTTTATAATTAAGTGTTATTTCATAAGAATGGGATATTCCATATTATCAGAAAAAAATATTTGTATTGCATTCTTTCATAGGGTTTCTATTTTTCTTTGAAAGGTTGCTTGAAATTAAGGCATCCCTTTTTATTATACTAATAACACCTATACTTTCTCATTTCTGTTTAAGTTCATTTCTACTTAGTTAGTAATTATTGTTTAAAAATGTAAACTTTACATGAGTATTATAATTATACATGCAGATACACACCCACATATGTATATGTATATACACACATATCTCTATATACAGAGCAGAAAATCGTGTATTATCATTCTTCTGAGACATGTCCTAAATTTTCCAGCCTTTTTCCTCTGTCAAGGCGCCATAGCTCTCTGTTTCCCAGGCAATTGTATTTATGCTTTTTTTTTTTGTTGTTTGTTTGTTTTTGGTTTTTTTTTTTTTTTTTTTCTTCACTCATGTTTTGGTTTAAAAACCAAAATTTATGTATATTCACATATATTCATATATTCACATTATTCACACAATAATAGCTAAAAATTCACCAATTGAGACATATGTCTGGCAAGTATCTGTATATGGAAGTATAAGAGACTTCCTTATAAAGAAAGTGAATTTTGACTAGCAAAGATGATTTATTATGATAAGGACTAGAAGATTTATGTGTTACTATAACAGTGTTTTGTTGTCTTACAAGCTGAATTATTTGGTACAGTATGTTTAAATTTCAAAAGTCCAATTATTTAGGTTTCTAAGAAATGTGATTAAGTTAAACAAAACAAAACAAAAAAAACAAAACCAAAAACAAAAAAAACCCTCCACCTTACAAAATAGCTTAAAAATAATCCAGAATTGGAGCCAAGAACTGAATTAGTCTTTAGAGAACCAGGGACTCTGCCTATCTTTAGGTCTTTAAGAATAAAACTGTAGTTTACAGTGAATCTAAAAGTACAAAACGCACACTTTAAAGTAAGGCAGGTTGTCTCAACAAAGAATATATAGCTGTTTGCTAAGGCAGATATAATCTGCTTCTAAGAGCCCATAAACCGTTCTTCACCGCAAAGTATTTATACGTAAAAATTTACTGACTGCATGATAATCAGCGACCCTCAAATGCTACAGGGTCGAGGCTGATAATTTTACAGGAGAGTTGTTCAACAAATGAGAGTTCCCACAGAGTCTTACTGTTGAAGCAGTGTCTTTGTGCTTTGGTACAGCTGGCTAATTGAAGATTTTAATTTATAACAATATTTGGCCTTAACACAACCTGGAGTTTTCTGCAATTTCTCAGGTATTGAAATGATCTAAATTAATTTCTCATATCGATGAACTACAGAATTGCCTCCAAGAGATGCTGCTGTTGTTTGAGAGGAGGATTTGGGACAATAGGAAAAGGCAATTTGATATAATATTTTAAAATAAGCTTACTTGGTAAAATTGAGAAATATTCATAAACACTGCATAGCAGCTGTAGGCCAGACTGGAAGCTGAGATGATGGATTGGGTGTGAAGGGAGAAGGAGTCAAAACAGGGAACTGGACAGAGGGACAGTTGGCTTCTTGGTTCAGCAAGTCTGGTGGGCTCCCCACTGCCCTGGGATTTGGCAGGGGCTCCCTGGCACCTAAGCATGAACAGAAAAAATTAAAAAGGGAAAATGCAGGGAGCTTTTCCTCAGAGAGGTCGGTTGGAGTTTTCATCAAATTTAGGTTGAGATTTTATCTGTTGCTGTGCTGTCTGCCTGATGGACTCAGATCTTATCTCCTGTTACCCAGCTTGTTATGGTAATACCAGTCTATAAAGAAACACCCTTAAATGATACTCAGAAAAATTTCCTGCAGAATAAAAGGAAAAATGGGAGAAAAATATATAACTGTATATTTTAAAAAGAATCTGATCACATTTCTGTTCAGAATATTTTCAGTTTTCTTCGGCATTGTGTGAAACTAATATTTTCTATATACATTTATTGCCTTCAAACATAGGGAAGCTAGGAAACTATGGGAGCCCCACTTCACCTTTCTTTCTCATTCCTCTTTGTCTGCTTTCTCAAGAAAAACAAATAGGCTGAAAATTAATAGACCTGGAAAACGAATTAATAATCCAAAATCACAATCTGAAATATTTGTTTCCTAAGATAGTAATATTAGTTCAAGTAAAATGCAACTTTTCATTTTAATTCAGAGCACAACATATTAACTCTAAAGTTATTACAGGCAGTACATAAACCAACATTATCAACATATTTTGAGCATTGAAATGATTATTTATTTTTTTCTCAAAAAATTTCAAGACGCCCCATTCTAATCGGATATAGAAAATTATAAACGAAAACAATCTCTTCAAAAACTTGTAGCGGAAGGTGATGATAATTTTTATATATTTATATTTATGTTTATATACATGATATCTACCTGTGTATAATTCAAATATAATAGTGTAGTATTATAAATATTCATATTTCAAAACATGGAGAATTTAAAGGAAAAGGAGAGGAGATATTAATTCCTTAATTTTCAGCTTCCTTTTGATAAAGGAAGAAAAAATATTAGTTTTTCTTATCCGTACTGCTCAATTTCCTTTTTACCTTGTTCAGGAAATGGCAATTCAGTAAAGTAGTACTGCAGGTTTTTTGCACAGTGAACATTGGGATGTGGAGGGGAAGTTGTTTGGTTTTGTGATTTTTTTCCATGTTCAAATGAAATGCATGAATGGTAGAAGTTCCCTTGTTTATTTCAGTTTATTGCCTTTCTCTCACCTTACTAGACTGCATTTGCACTAACCAAAGTCACTGTTTGCACTTATTTAACAGTATTGACTGAAGTACTGAATCTCTTTCAATGAGGGCTGATTTAGCTACAAATCACTGTTCCAGCACCAAGATCATTAATCAGCCTCAGGCTAGATCCATTACATGGATATTCGGTATAGAGAAAATATTAACAGCTCCACAGAAGAAATGTTACCATCAGATTAGCTCTGACTTCCTGCTGGAGCAGCAAATTACTCTGAAGTAATAATTATAATACATTAGTAGAGGTTTAATTTCCAATAAGTGATGTCTATTTAAGGGATGCAATCTCACCATACTTCAGAGAACAATAGATCATGTTATCAGCAAGACAAATCTACATGGAATTAAAAAAAAAGAAAAAAGAAAAAAATAGACAATAAAAAATTCATTACAGTCTCCAATTGAAACTAAAAGTCCACAGGACTTTCCCAGATAGAACGTTGTGGGGAAAAAAAGCAAAACAAAATTATTATTCTATTTGCTAAAACTTTCCCACAGTGAATAAGCAAGGAAACACATTTTACTTGTAAATAAGGCCTGATTATGCAAACTCTAGTCTTCTTTTCAATGGACATTTCTGGAACAAGCGGACATCTGGATTAGGGTATATGCAAAGCAAGAAGAAAGAAAGGTGTTCTGAGCCTGAAGTATTTAGCTTGGCTGAGCATAGCACATTGATTTTGATGAAGTTTATCATAGATCAGGGTCTGGACTTCTGTGTATATCCTTAAACCTGGGTATGAAAGGATTTGATTAATTTGCACGGAGCCACTGCACACTACACTATGGAGTTTTTCTTCAGAATCAGTAACAACAAAAAAATTGCGTGCTTTTTTTTGTTTATTTCTTTTACCTCTCTGCAGATACTCAACACTTTAAAACTTTTCAAGTCACAAAGTTTGTGCTGAAAGATGCTTTAAGTTTGCATGTTAGTATTCTAAGAAAATAAAATGAACCATTTTGAACTAAATTAACAAAGTCACATGGTTTGAAATATTCAGTGCAGCTCTGATCAATGCTATTGCCTAAAATAAGTTACTAGAAACTTAAAAACCACTTAATATCTGATAACTACAGAGGTGTTTCAGGAATGACCTGTTGTAGTGTATTAATTGTCTGTACTCTGTGCTTGTTTGATTGTGAAGTTTGAGGGGGAAAGGAGGAATGAGAAAAACAGATTCTGGATTGCAGGAAAAGAGAGGCAACATGAGTTTTATAATGAGAGGATTAAGATATTTAGCTACCAGATATGTACTACCGTAATTTTAGTTGCAAATGTTGTATCCTGTCTTGCCATTTTAATCGTACTTTCAGTTCCTTTGCAGAATCAGAAAAAAAAAAAAGTTTCTGGGTCCTGGTGTGGAGTAAAGCTGATAAGAGTAAATATTACAGAGTCCAGGTAAATAACCTCAACTAGTCATTCCATGACTGTCACCTTTGCCTCAGATGGGACCAGAAATGGAAATAGGGGCAGTCTTTAGTAATGTGAATCAGGTTTGTGGTGTCTGGATTGAAGTTTTTATAGCAGAATTAAATATATGATGTTGGGAAGATTTTGGGTCAAGATCACTTAAGTTCTGCAGAGTTTGCATTACAGAATTGAATTTATTTCATTCAGAAAAGAAATAAGCTGCTCAGTTCCACTGAAACAGAGATTTCTGAGATTTAAAAGTAGTTGAGCATTCTAATTTCCTTTGCTACTGTCACACTTTTGAACTAGGAAATGAACTGGAAGAGACTATCGCAACATTTCAGGACATTTTCTTTGTTTATCCACGTCTGTTTTCATTATATAAATTTTCAAATCAGAATTATTCCTGGGACTGCTTATGCTCAAAATAATTCTTACATAGCTTAATAGCACTGTTACATTAGGAGAAATCCTTCAGCTTTAAAATGTTTAAGTGAGCCTCCAATATTGAGACTTAGTCTTAAATCATCAAAACTGCATTCATATTTATCATACTGCCCCACATAGGAACAAGGATGATTACACATAAATAGAGCTCCTGTGAATAGCTGAAATAGTAGAATAAACAAGACATTCTGTGAATTGAAAACAGAGATGGACAACCTTAGAAAATATTTCTTAAAAATCTAGTAGCAATGTCGCACTTTGATATATTTCTGCACCTATGTCATCCAGAATGAATCCATCACTGCTGATTTTCTATGTAGTTATGAGTTTGATTCATTAGATAAAATAAATATAGACTTGTAGCTTATTTTATTTGATTACAAATAGAGAGCACACAATTGTAATAATCTTTACTTCCTCTCCTGCAATAGTGCATAGCAACCAAATTCTGAATAAATATTATGCACTTCAAATATTTGTACAGATAATTCTATTTAACTCCTTTTAAGTCTCACTATATTTCAATGAAAAATTATAACCCTGTACAATCACAAACACACATACGACTATAAATGTGAGTGCAGCACAGAAATGCACTGTACTCAGAAATGCATGCTATACAGCACATATAGGTTTTTTAGCAAAATCATCATTATTGCAAAGTGTGAAACTTGGAATTCATATAAGCTAATAGATTCCAAGTATTTTATTCTGTAACTTCACAAAAATATGTTTTATTTATTTTATTAGTAGGTCTGTTTCTACCTGAATTTTGTTGACTGAAGTTAAGCACTGTTTACATGAGTAAATGGTAGAACTTTTCTTAGTTCTCTTCATGAAAACAAGTCATAATTACACGAATGCAGATGGGTCATGGTAACTTCTTTAATGAGTCCCTTGCAGCAAGGACAGGATGATAGACCATAGTCCAAGGAGAATTTACCGTGAAAGAAAGTATTGGAAACAATTGGCAAGATATGTTCTTATAATATTCTGAGTATATTTTTGAAGATTTTATCTTCTTATGGCTTTCTTCTTTTCCCCTGTCCATAGCTTAATTGAGAAAGGAAGAAAAAAGTAGAAAGGAAAAGTGGCAGATAGAAACCCTCTCTCTTCCTCTGCACCCCTCACCTTCAAAGATTACAGAAAAAAAAAAAACCTTTTTGGTATCAAAGAATTGTAGGCTTCCATTTCATTTTAGCTACAAAAAAAACCTGTATGAGAAAAGGTGATTTTTGCTATCACTGAAATTTAATATGTCTTAACATTGAATCTCAAATCCACATCACAACCATCAAGAATCTATACAATTCTGTTCACGGGAGTGGTAAAAAGTTTAAAAAAATCAATTACATCTCTAGGACTCTGAGTCTTTATTCCAAAGCCATTGATCTTTTCTCATGGTGCACTCATCAGACTTACTATCTAAGCCATCTATTTTAGAGACTACAAGTTTTGTTACACATCTTATTGCACACTCACCATGATTTAAAACAAATGGGCAAAACTTAGTATGAAAACTCTTGTGCTCACTTCCTATTCTTTTCCAAAGTAAAGACAGAGGTTCTGGTCTCCTCACTTTAATAGTATATTCTAAAAGATGATTCGAGGTGTATGGAACATGAAAGCACTCTTTCCTTCAAACATCCTCCATCCTTTTCTCTGTCTCCTATAAGTAATAATAATCAGCTTCCACTCTGAACAATATGCTGCTACATTTTTCAACATTTCATCTGCAGGTCCATAAAAATTTGTTTCTGTGGATTTCTGAAGTAGTTCTTTGTAGAAATCCAATTCAAATTTCTTTTTGCTAGAGAATATATTCTGTAAATTGCAAGTGAAACTGCAAAAATAACTCCCATACTTTTACATTTTCATTGTTATTTATTCCAGATCAAAGATTGCTGGTAAAAATATAAGGTAAAGCTTACAAAGCTTACCAAATAAGAAAATAAAGATCATCTTTTGAAATTCATCTTTCATCTACTGAAAACCAAAGAATTACTTTTTTTTAATGACTATTTTAAAATTTAAAATAGGATGATTTTCAGATTTTGAGGTAGAGGTTTGTTCTTCATTTTTCCACTAACAAAACCTTGAGAACATTGGATTATTCTAATGAAATCTGCTTATGAAACAGGTATAAACATGATGAGAGATCATAAAATACTGATTTACTTTCAACTGACTACCTCAAGTTCCAGGATCAGGAGCTGTCTACTATCATAAGCACAATATTTCAAAACACTTTGAGAAAATACTTCCAAAGACTCAAAATAGTTTGAAATCAAAATTGGTATTATAAATTAAAAAATAAAAATGTTTCCTGAGGTTTGCTATTATAAAAATAACTAGGTTCACACGGGCATTGGTTTATTTAACTTTTAGACACAATCTTTTTAAATTTCTCATGTTTACTAGACTTTTGGCTTGAATTCATCTCTGTCCTCAGGTGAAAACCACCTTATGAAACCTGCCAGCATTTTTCATCCTTTCAAACTTTTTAGAAGTATACCAAAGACACTGATATCTCTTCAAGGTGTTGAAATAGAATAGACTTGCTGCCTGAACTGTTACAGACATTGGGAATTGTCATTCATTTCATTGTTTTCTCCACTGGAAAGGGAAAGCAGCTATTTATGGGCCCCAAGAGAGACACAAGCATGTGAAACATAGAGCTCTTTAAAAATTTTAATTAGTACTAAGCATCCTAATAAGAGATTCAACTACCACACCAGGTAAACAATTAATCAATGTCAACAGCAAGAACAATATGTCTAGGCTTAGAGTTACTTATTTTTTGTCTCACTGACATTGGTATGGTCATCTATTTGCAAATTTTAAACACTTTATCAAAATTCCTTTGTTGCATTTTCTCATTATATTTGTTGTGACATTCTTTCATTTATATTACAAACCAGAGAAGACAATGACACTGTTTTTAAGGTACAATAAGTCTAAATTTAATATGTGGAGTTTTTTTGTGTGGTTTTTTTTTTTTTCCTTTAAATTCAGGTAGAACAAAATATTTTCCATGGTAAATCACTGGTGAGCCTCTTAGCCCTAAAGAAGTCAGATAAAACTCCTTGTCGTATTTGGTGCAACTTACCACTCATAAAATGCACAGGTGCTCAAGGCTTTAATGATGACTTTAGAATCTAATGTGCATGAAGTGCACAAGTGCCCCAAATAGCCTTTCTACTCACTTCTGATTGTCAGAGTAAAATGCTGTTTACCTCCTTTTGAGGGAGAATTACCAGTGGACTGTAAATTTTGAGACCCAAGGGCAAGGTGCTCTAGAGACTTTCAATTAAGTAACCACTTTGATCGAATTTATTTCTTGGAAGCCAAAATTATTTGGTGTTCCTTTGCATCAGAGCAGAGAAGAGAGATGATAATCACATGTGAAACTCACACCCATACTGTTAAAGCTCTCATGAAGATGGAGTATAGACAGAGGGTATTTTCAGCTATTTGAAGACTAGCTGATGCATCATCTATGTGGCAAGGTATCGCCTTGAGAAAGTTATCATGAATTGGAGCATCAACATTGGGATGCTATTGGTGCCAATTTACTTAAAGATCATAATGTCCTACTCTATGGGACTACTTAATACCCTTTCTAGACCAAGATTAAGAAACAGTTAATCAGCAAGAAACTGTGAGCCTCCTGGGAGATGCAGGCCCATAAAATGTGCGTGGACTAAATAAATGCTAAAATTATTTTAATTAGCATTGATTGGGATTATACCTAATAAATATATTGTTCTTTGGAAAATAACTATATTTTTTGTTGATGTGAGGGTAGAAACCCAAACAGTCAAAAACTCTGGCATAAGTTCCAAATTGCCATGGTTTAATGCCAGCTGTCAACCAAGCCATACATGGTCATTCCCTCACTCCCCTCAGTGGGATGAGGGAGACAATCAGGGGAGTAGAAGTGGAAGTAATCCTCGTTTGAGATAAAGACAGTTCAAAACAGAAAGAAAAAGCTGCAAGCACAAGCAAAGCAAAACCAAGAATTGATTCACTGCTTCCCATGGGCAGGCGGTGTTCAACCATTGTCAGCAGAGCAGAGCCCCATCATGTGTAGCAGTGACGTGGAAAGACAGGCACCATCACTCCAAATGAACCCCTTTTTCCTTCTTTCCCCCCCACTATATATACTGCACATGACATAAGGTATGGGATATCCTTTTGGTCAGCTGGGATCAGCTGTCCCAGCTGTGTCCCCTCAGAACTTTTCATGCCTCTCTGGCCTTGCTGTGGGTGCTGTGAAGAGCAGAAAAGGGGCTGACTCTCTGAATGTCCTGTTCAGCAATAACAAAATCATCCCTGTCTTATCAACACTTTTACACAGCCCTGCTCTAGGTATTGAGAAGAAAATTAGCTCTATCCCAGAAAAACAAACAAACAAACAAATGGCACACAAGCAAACTTTTTGTTTACTGATTTATACTCTTAGTTCAACCCCTTTAATAACCACAAATAAAGTTAGAGATATTATAGTGGAGTAAATGTAAAGGAAGCAGACTAGATAGATCTTCACTTTAATATATGACCGTGTTTAAAATATACATCTCTCTCTACACACACACACACACACACACACAAGCATATATATGTATACACATACACATGTATATACGTATATATACATGTATATATGCATATATATATATATATATATACTTAAGATTTTTATAAGGAAACTGGCCTTGTTAGAAGAATCAGAGAATCAAAGTCTATTTCAACAGTGGAAGGCATTATATCTTCAAATCAGACACAACACCTGTGGCAAGATGCACAGTGGTCTTGAGTGAAAGATTGTATTTAAATGTATTCATTATACATGCAGTATAGCTATAACACATATTATGCATGGAATATTTTATTTTATTATGTACTATAAGTGCATTCATACACACAACAAAGTGACATGCCATACTGCTTATTTAAGCTACATCGATTTTTTTTTTCCTTTGGGCAATTGAAAAGATACTATTTTTAGCACACATTGACATATCTATTTTATATTTTCACACCCTCTTATCTAAATTTTTCTAGCTATATTTGACTTTTATCTTACTGCAAAAATATATTTTGTTTATGTAGCCAAAATAAATTCTGATTTCGAGTCCATCCAAAGACAGTTTTCCTTATTATAGTCTCCAGTCTAATCAAGGCAATTGAGTTTTTCCTTTTGAAAATTTTTTTGTTCTTAATGTTGCTTCAACTCCTCCCTCCAAAAAAGCTTATTTTTACTTTCCCAAAACTTTGTCACTGGCTTTAATGATCTTAACTAACATTCTTGTATTTTGACAACATCACAGAGACTAAGGGAATACTGTTACGCTCCCAGGGACAATTTAAAGTTAAGCTCCTTGAATATCTTTTTTTTACTGAAAACTAGGTAGAGTAAGCATAGCTGAAAATTTCACTGCTGAGTCTAGTGGATTAAAGCAGGACGACTCATGTGATAAATAAGAGGAAAGCAAGTAGCTGTCGTCTCTTTATTAAACTGCATGGGGGAAACACCTGGGAGAATTGTCAGAGGTACTACTATATGAGAAAGTAGCAGGAAGGTGGTTTGGGTGGATTTATGGGTGTTCCTGGGGTAGTCTCTGTGTTGCTGAACAGCCTTATGGTAAGCTGTGGTTAAAGCAAGTCCTGTGTAATTGTTTCTAAAATCATGTGTTGCAGAGCATTTGGGCTAGTAGGAGAATTTGGGATCACTTGGTTTCTGTGTGACTGAGGTTTTATTGAGGATTTTCTTAGTGGAGTGCTAACTTGGAACAACCAAAATGGTATTGCTGAGCAGCGTGATTTGAGTTGGTTTTGTTTGGTATGTTTGTGGGGAGCATAAATAGGACTTCCTTGAGAATTTGGTTCTTCAAGCTTTTGGTTGAAGCTCAAGAGCAAGGAGTTTTTACAAAGCCCTGTGGTTAGTTTATAGGAGCTGGTTGTTGTGTTTGTGGCATGAATTCTATTTAGATATTTTCCTACTGCCCACAAGTTCTCTTGTCTGCTTCTATGTAACTCTTACAGATTTAGTAAAGGAGAAAAGGTAATAGATGTGGGCCTTGGATAATTACTTCAATTTTCATAGATATGATATTTCAAAAGCTTATGTTTCTTGTTTTTAGTATTAGCACTATTGAATGCAGCAGTACAAACTTATTTTTCAGCCTTATTTTATTGAAATCATCAGTCCTAAAGGATGTTACTATTAAGTGCATTAGTTGTTTGGTGTTTTAGAAAACACTGTGTTAAAAGGCAACAATAACAAAACAAGCAAAAAAGCTAACAAGCCCCAAACTTTTATTTCAATAAAATAATCATCAAAACCCTAAGATGTAGGATTCAAATATCTGTACTTCTAAAGAGCCTGTATGAATTTCCTGTCATGAATGATAATTCAACCATATATTTTAAGTGTTTGATTAAATTATATTGATCTCAAAAGTAAGCATATGCTGAAGTAGCTTGATGACTTCAACTTTATTAAAAAAAGAGAAAAAAATTCTAATATATAACATTGGTAGTTTGGCAGTATTAATAGGATGATATTTTGAAAAGCAAAGATGTATGTATGTATGTATCTATAAATATATCTGTGAATAGCTTCTTGGATTCATGAAGTGTTCACTTAATTTCTTGGGCTTTTTTGATTTAGTTCTGTGAAATGTTTTTATCTTAGCCTAGTGCATACTCTTGAAAAAAATTTAGTCCCTTCTCAGGTTTCTGTTGTATTCCTGGTTTTAGACTTCACTGTGGCTCACAAAGAGAAACTGGTGTTCTAAAACTTCGGCATACTGAGAGAGAAATGCATTAGGGATTCTTTTAAGTGATTTCATGCTTTTTTTTACTCATGTGTCTTTGTGCCTTCAGTACCTACAACAATGTATCAAATCCAGTAATATTTTGAGATTTTATTTTTGCTCGTCTTTGCGTTAAGTAATATTAAAAATTGTAATATAAATAGAATATAGGTGTGCTATATTCTAAAGCTTTGTATTTAATTTCAGTTGATGAACAAAACCACAGCCATGTTACTATTTTCTGCTTTTTATTGCTTCTCCTATTGCTCAAACTGCTGAGTTAATCAATACAAATATGTGCAACTCTGGTTGACTAATTTGTTACTTTAATTGTTAATTCATTATGTACAGTTACAGATGGAACACAGTCTAGTTTCTGTTCCTAGTAATTTTACCAAATGATATCAATCTGGAATGTTACTAAAAGAGAGTAGGCCCTCTCACAAGTGTGTTAATTACAATTAACTAATGACAGCCTAGTCCTGAAGTGCAAACAGCTCTTGCTACATGCAAGACAAGGGTAGCTGTAATAGGAGACTCTCTTCTAAGGGAAATGCAGGGCCTAATGTGCAGACTGGACCCAACTGGACCCAAGGGCAATCAGAAGAAACTTCAGGACCCTGGGAGAATTGGTAGAGGTATCAGGAACAGGGCTTGTGATTTCCTCAATTCTTTCAGCAACAACAAATAATAGGAATAGGCAGGTCCACTGGGTCAATGTGTGCTACAAGGTTGGTGTCAGCAAAAAAGTTTTGTTTCCTGACAACAGGATTTTCTATTAAATGCCTGGTCGACTGACACCTAAGCAAATATGCCCTTCTCACAAGGCAAAAAGAGCTCTAGCATAGAAGTAGCAGAGCTCATTGACAGAGCTTTAAACTAGCTTGGAATGGGGGAAAGGGACAAACCAGGGGTTCCAGTGATGAGCAACGGGATGGTGTGCCAAAACAAGGGAATGAGTACTAATGAGATCCTTCAAGATGTTTCAGGAGTTGTTGGCTACAAACAAGGTACCACACCTGAAGTGTTTGTAGACAAGTGTTTGAAACCTGAGGGGATTAATCCCCTGATTGAAGTGACTTGTGGATGGTTATAGGCTCTTTAGGAGAGAAAGACAGGGCAGAAGAGGTGAGGGGTGGCATTGTGTAACAGAGTATAGGGGGCTTACAGTTGGCAGTAGCACAATTGAGATCCTCTAGGTAAGAATCAAGGGAAAAAACAAGTAATGCGGATGTCTTGGTGGGAGTCTGCTATAGCATTCCTAGCCAGAACAATGACACTGATGATTATCCTATGAGGAACTAAGGCATCTTTTATGGGGGACTTCAACTTTCCAAAAATCAACTGGGAGTATCACAGAGCTGGCCCAGCCCGGGTCAGAAGGTTCTTAAAAGATCTGGATGACAACTTTATGGAAGAGGACCTGAGGGAGCCGACTCAGAAAAATGCCCTCCTTGGTCTGCTGCTTGTCTACAGAGAAGCTCCTGAGAACGAAATGGTGGTTTAACTGCTGAAAAGGATCCAAAATTATTGCTTTCTTTGCTTCCAAACAATTGTTTAGGTAGATATTTTCAAATGTAACCGGGTTTTTCCCATTGTTGTGGGGTTTTTTCTTCATCCTATGCCTCCTCTGTCTTTTTTTCTTTGTCTTTCAGAGGTAACATTTTCTGGGTAATTATGGATAATTAGCAGTATAACTATATAAGAATTCCTTTGCTTGTGCCTGATAATTTTTTAAGCTCTTATGCTACATCTTATTTTTGTTTCTGAATTTCTGTTATCCTTGGAGTGTCTGATCCAATTACACAGTCAGCTGAGCTTTGATACAGACAGCTAAATTAGCATGTGATAAGAACCATGCTTTAGAATTGTTCATAAACAGATAAGTGCTTTGTTAAAGCTTTGCTGGATGTCATCCCTGTTGATTAATACCTGTAAAAGAATAATCAGAAAGGAGTAATTAGGAAGGATAAGTGGCATAATTTCATTAGATATCCTAAATTTTCATCTTCTTAACAAACACCCCCACTATTTCTATGTAAATGAAAAGCGTCCGGGGAATAAGTACAGACATTATTATGTTTTGTTGAACCTAGAAATACTGCTTTCAACAGGAGCAAGTCACACTTCCAAATATTTTTTGAATGTCGAGGGAAGCAGACACATAGTGAGTCATTAATTATTATTTAATCTGGTCACCTAGCTGGCTAACCTACATTTTAGACAACATCTATCAGTCTTCATTTTCCATGGCCTTTGTGGCATTTCCTGCTGATTGACTTTTATGTTCAAGACCTGACTCTTTCAGAGGGAGAGCCATTAAGAGCTTCTCCTGAGCATCTTGTAGTGCAATTCCAATACATGCTCCAACATTAATCTGCTGCACTTACAGTCTCCTGTAATGTTAAAGTTTAGCCAATACAAAATTTCTTGTCAGAGCTAAAATACACAATTCTTGGTTTATATTTCTAAAGAATTCAGGAGTTTAAAGTTTTTGTTCTCAGTCTCTCTATAACACTGCAGCCTTAGAGGTAGGCTCATTTGTTATAGCTGTACTTGAGGCTTTCAAATGATTTTATTTTTTTTTTTTAGTTAATATATTCTAGAGAAATTCAAGAGGTGGAGGAGCAATTAATTTTTTTTCATATTTCACCTGTAATCAAATTCTTGAGAGGTTTTGATGCATAGCATACTGTGATAGATTTGTAACACTTCCATATTAAGAGATGTTTAAATCATGCTGATGCTTATACATTTTCACTGTCCTAGCATCCAGTTAGATCAGCTGCATCCTTAATTACTGTTGTACTGTGTGATATTGCATAATCAGAATATGATGCTGCTAGAGCTACAGGCCTTTCATTATTGTTGCTGCTGAATGACTACATTCAGTCTTCTGTATTCCACTCCAGAGAGTACAGCATGCATCCTTTCTACAGATTCTGAAGCCCTGTTAAAAACACTTGAATTTTCCTTCCATTCAATGTGGACTTTAATTGGTTGCATATATAATGATTAGCACTGCATCAAACAAATTTTACAGAGCTTCTGATCCATTAACATGAATACGAACAATTTTGAAGAGTGTCTAGAATGCATTGAAAATGCCAAATACTGATTTTTTTTTTTTTTTTTAATACTTATTACCCTACTCAGGACAAGAGGAGCCTGAGTACAGGAGTGTGAGATGTAAGAAAGCAGTTCTCTCTAATTCTGTTTGATCAGCAGTTTGGGTTGAGCTGCCAACCTTGTAGAAACCTTTGAGGCTAATGACTATGAGCAACAACAGGTATTCTCCACACTTCTATCAAACTCGAATGTGCTCTGAGAAGAAAAACTGAGAAGGCTCTGAGCTATCCATCTTGCTTCTGTCCCTTTACTGCTGTGATACTATGGGTTTGTTTTGGGACTTCACACTCTTTATGAAGACTTCCTTTCCCCACTTCCCCCACCCCCCCCGCCCCAATTACTAAAAAATTAAATTTAAAAAGTGAAACAACTTAATATTTTTAAAGTAGACAGGAAAGAGTGGAATACCACACTTCAGGTTATGGGGGTACTTAAGGTATTGTTCTTGGGTGCCTTCAGAAACTACTGGAGGCTTTCAGGTCTGTTCTTTTTAATTTCTGTCTAGTAAGCTCATAAAGAGTTTTGTAAACTTCTGATATGTGCTTGTCTCTTTACTCATCTCTTCTGTAGTAAGTGTTTCTTGGGTTTTTATACTCTCAGAGGACATGCAGGCTCCTAACCCCAATCACTTAGTCTTGTATAGAAACAGAGTAGAGTAACAGACCTTTGGAAATGCAGGATTAACTACTCTGTTTAAAAAAATTCAAATTCCGATATTAAGAAAACAACACAATTTGCTGATGGTTAGGAGTGAATTATGGTCTTATACTGCAGAAGATTTGAATGATTAAACTGAAATCAGTTCACTGGGTTATAAAACAATACAAATGCCACTAAATTGTATATAATATTTCCCAGACAAATCAGTGTGGTTTTTCAAGAAAAAGAAACATTTAGTTGCAAATACTGAAGTATTTTTTTTAAAGTATGAAATTGAGAAAAGAATGGGAAATATGAGAGCTAACTACTCCTGTAGTAGATGGCTTCAGCTCAGCTGAGATGTCTTGTGGTATACGTCAATTCCATCTTTCACTAGTCTTTTCATGCATCTTGTTTCTATTTGGAATTTCCATTTGGAAGTTACTTGATAAGCTATGGTAAGCTGTAGATTGAAGTTATGCTGTTTATGTATGAAGCATGATTGATATAGTTCAAGTGGGTTTACACAGTGTTGTGTTTAAAAATTAGGTTTTGGAAATACAATAGTCTCATCTGTTAAAGAAAATTCTACAGTGACTCTTTAAAGGGATCTCTCGTTTAAGGGTTTTTGAAGCAACAGAATATTCTGTTTTCAGGAAAATATCTGTATGGCAAAATAACTTGCTGTGAACTCATATTAGCTAATTGGAGCCAAGTGTTTAGTTGAGAATGTTATATTTTGTCTAACTGGAGCTTAAATCTGCTTTTCTCCTTCCAGTGAACAAAAGAAATAAGAAGCTGATGTCTGCCAGTAAAGCTCATCATTTGATCCCATAGCTATTGATAACAACGGCCAGGAAAATCAGGGGTTTTTTTAAAAAATTACTTCAATATAAGGAAAGATTAAGTAACTAAATCTTTAACTTGAGGAAGAAACAAATTGGCTAATAGCTTATGAAATGATGAATGACCACAAATTAATAATTTTATACTCATTTTTCATTACTTATGAAGCAAGATTAAAGACATGAAAAGAATAAAAACCAGGAGGTTTAGAACAAACAGAAATATGTCTTTATCATAGAAAATGCAATTAAGCAGTGGGGATCTTCTTGCCAGCAGTCATCATGGTAAAGCAAAATGTAAATACCCAGAAGGATTAGACAAACTCATAAGCTCTTCAAGAGGTGTGAAACACCAAGGTGAAGACTCTAACTATACTTTGAAGGGTCCAGAGAATATAGGTTAACCCATCTCAGAACAGTGTGTTCCCAAACATGTCTTCTCAAGCATGCAATATTCTTTGGTACAGTTGCTGGGTTCCTTATTGGACCCACCCTACCCAGTCAAGAAAATGAAAATTCCCTCTGAGATTACAAAAAAATGAAGAAAGTTTTACTGCAGAAGATAAACTATGGGGGGAAATGGGGATAAGGGGAGAGCAAGAATATGTCCAAAAAACAAAATATAAAACCAGCACATTAATTCTGAATTACGCAAGCAGTAGGGCAATTGGAAAAAAAACAAAACAAAACAAACCAAACCAAACCAAAAACCAAAAACATACAAATAAACAAAAAAACCAAACAAAAACAAAAACAAAAGAAACCAAACAAACACAACCCAGACCTAAAAACCTTCAGTACTTGCTGAAGGCATCCAAGAAGCCAATATGCTTTGCCTAGAGGCAGAAATATATAGGGAACAGTAGATATGTGAATATTTGAGAGCTCCCTGATAAGCTTCATGCAAATTCTAATGAAGTGCCAATTTTGTAATTATTCTATTTTAGTATTGATTTTTTGTGTGTATGTTCCTGGTGCTAATTGTTGATACAGATAGCTTGTTTAATCTTAATTCAGTTCTAAGTTTGTTTGAACATACAGTATTGCTTCACTTCCAGCATAGGCTAGTTTAGCTTTCCTGGTAAATTGGATTTCCTGGATATTTTTGTCTTCATGTCATCATGATTCTGATGTTCCTTGTATATCAAGGCCTTCTTTGGATCTGCATGTGCCAGCTCCTTTCTCTTAGGTTTTTTTACTTGCTCATCCCTGTGTGTCTCTTTGGGGCTAGCGCTCTTCTGGCTTTCCAGGTTGCTTGAGCATCTATCACCCTCAATCAGAGATCTTTCACTTAAATAAATTAAAAAAAAAAAAAAAATACAAGTCAAGGGGAAAGGGAGGATAGCTGTGAGTTTTGAAATACTAGAAACTTGAAGTAACTGAAAGGAGAATAAGCAAACTTTCCCGAGCAGTACCAAAGGAATCCAGACAGATGAACCTAAGACTTAAGAACAGGAACAGATTCCACCTTGCCTTCCTCTTACTTAAGATCCTTGTGACTGGGCCAGAGCAGAGAAGAGGTTTTAGGAAGAGCTCTTGTAACTTGCTGAGGTCTTTGTGAGTGACAATTTATGTATGACTTGTGAAAGCAGATTCTGCTGAGCTCAGAAAGGAGAGCAACATCCCAGTGTGGAAAATGTGCATGTTCAAAAGCAGTGCAAAGAGCACTGCACCCAGTTCTTGAGAAGCAGGAGGTACCAGAGCCAAGCCTGAACCTCAGGGCTGCTCTGTGCCACCAAACTGTTAGCAAGGTGTCATCTGTGTTTGGTGGGAGACACAGGGAGTTCCTACATGGTGAATGCATTTGTGGCTCCACCGATCCTCTGTAAGATATGTCGCCAAACACTACCTGAAGTTTCTACTTGTTGGCTGGTGGTTTCTACAAATTTGATTTGTCTTGTGATTTGATGCTTTGAAGAGTTACCCTTCCTGCTTCCTCACTATCTGCAGAAACTAATTACTCTGCTGTTCTCCTGCTTTCCTTGCTGGATATAGAAGGGAGAAATTACTCTGATTACCCAGACTGGTCAGTTGACAGTAACAACATCTCCAGTTTGAACTTTTTTTCTCCCTTGTTTTTTCTCACCAATCTCTCTTTAAGTTTTGGAAAAATACTTTTGTTCCTGCTTCATAGCAGTATCTGTGAACAGAAGAAATATCAAGAAGGAAAGGAGCCTGCTAAACTTTCCTTTCTCTGAATACCTATTTTCTATATGTTCAATAGGAATGGTCATCTTAAATTTAATTTATGATTTTGAAGATATCAGACTATTGCTTTGACATTTTTGCTTATAATTGCCTGTACCCAGTGTTGTCAAGCTTTCCATTCCCATTTCTAATGTCTGACAACCAAAGCCATCTGTCACAGCAGGCAGTGGTCAGAGCACCACGAAGCATCCTTAAAAGGGCATTCCAGTGGCACAGGCATGTCTGCCACCCTTGAGTGATTTCAGCTCAGTTGTGAGCTGCTGCTGTAGGCAATGTTGAAGGAATGGATGGCATCCTTTGTATGGGGTTCCACAGAGATCTTCATTCTTCTTCTGCAAAGGGGATCCTGGGATGAAGACTAGCTAAAAATGTCTGCAGCAGCAGGATTTATATGGGGGGAGCAGGGGGTGGGGTCGAGCAACAGGGCAAATGATCTGAGGGTTCAGGGGCAGAACAAAGGGAGAGGGCCAATGGGGTAAAAAGTATCTGCATACAACTGAACAGCATTGTGGGAGAAATTTTCTCTTTGCTGTTAACAGTGAGGAACCTGCCTAAGGGTTGCCTCTTCAGGGGAGACTTGGGAATTTTTTGTCTTCAGAGCTTTACCTCCAGGGAAGGGCCATGGCCTCCACACTCATTGCCTTGTCTTTGGTGAAGTCCAAGATTCATGTTAGCAAAAAAACCAACCAACCAACCAAACAAAAAAACCCAAACAAACAAAAATCCCCCCAAGAAACAAAAAACAGACAAGCAAAAAATCACTGCAAAAATTTAAGACCTATTCTGGAGGTTTCTTACCCTCTATTCACTGGGAACAGCTTCACAAATTGTAATATTCAAGTTACATTTCATGTGCTATCATCTTGCTTGTTTTGTAACAGAAGCAGTGTGGTGCCACTGAGGAAATGTCATCCATTTGCTAGCTATTTCCGTTTCCAAATCATTGACAGCATAGACCCATGAGATTTTTTCCACTTAAAAATAGCTGTGGTTGGTTTGAGGAATAACTTTTAAACTTTATTTCCGATTAGTTAATTAGTTTCTAAATCAAGATATTTGCCCCTTAGAAAACTACCTAGTACACAGCTGGTGACATAAAGCTAAATAATTTATATCCTTATATGTAATTACAAAGAAATTAATACTCCTTTAGGAAAGACCTAATTATATTATTTTTGAAAACTGAAGTTAATTAAGCCCATCTTCATCTACTCCCCTTCCTTCCCCTGCCCCCCTCATTTTGCATGTGCTTGTAAAAAAATACCTCTGCCTGGTTAAAGGAGTGAGATTTGTCTCTCCTCTACCCTTTTTCCCCTTACTGGAGCCATGCTGACTTGAGTCTATCAAGTTATATTTATCCAACTGTTCTGCCATCCTATCTTTAATTAGATTCTCTATCAGTTTACTCAGTAATGGGACAAATCTCACCAGGCTGTAAATTTTAGATTATTTTTTAGCAGCATTATTTAAAAATAGGTACTGCGTAATTATTTTCTCCACTATTCATCAGCAATTTAAATGTTTCTGTAAGGATGTTCTGCAGATTTCTGTTTCAGCACTTTTAAAAATATTCTTTTGTTTGCTGCTCAATTTGCTCTCAACCTTTTCTCAGGTATCACCCAATCTTTAACCCACTTCAGTAGAAGAAACTTGTTTGTCTGATGTCAAGTCACTGGTTTTAAACTGGTGATTTGAAGACTAACATGTGAATTCATGAGGGATACTTCAGAAAAGGAGTCTTTATTGATCAGCAGCTACTTTTGCAGTGTTATTGTAAAAACATGGTGAACCCATTCTCCAATAAAGCCCTTGACAATAACTGGTTTAAGCAATTTCTCTCTTTTTCTGGTCTTTTCACTTTATAGCTAATTGTGCATTTAAGAGTTTCCATTTCCATTTGAAAAACTAAATGCAACGTGAATATAGTCAAATAAAGATGAAATAGAAGGGAATTAACTGCAAGGCCAAAATTTTCACACTTGCAGCCACACAGAGCAATGCAAATGATCAAATTTACTTAACTTTAGTCATATATAGACTCATTCATGTGCATAGTAGAAAAAATATTTTAAGTTGACTAGCAAGCACTTTCACACTAGTTCCTTATTAAAATTTTATTTGAAAAATAATTTTTACAAATTAACCTTGAAGCAATATTTTATTAAAAAAAGAGGGTGTTTGGTAGAGTTAGTATTTCAGCTTGGTTTCAATTGAAGTTGTTCACATTGCTCTACCACAAATATATTTTCACTGCTGCTTATGTTAAAGTTAGCACACCTGTATCATGCAAGGTCTTTTGTCTTTTAATTTAATGGGTTTGCTTATGATACTGGATTTTGTATCTATCATATTTAGTCTAACTTGCATATATAGAACTAATCATATTTATGCCATGTTAATGTGCAGTATCTGGATACTTGTGAGAAAGTCAAAATAGTTGGGGGATTACTGGTTTTTTTCATCTGTATATGAACCAGAAGTCTTGAATTTTAAGATTTCTAGCTATGTCCAAGACATGATCATAAATCAGAATATCTTTATTCTGTCCTCTGGTTCTGAAGGAAATATTTTGGACTGTAATGAAGACCTGAATCTGAATATTCTGCTGTGGTAGGTAGATAAATGGCTGGCCACCAGATCCCCACCCAGCTGATCTCTCACTGTCCCACTGGGAGAGACCCTGCCATGGAAGACTGTGGGTTTAAATGGAGGGAGGAATCCCTTGTAAGTTACTATCAGGTAAAAGACATTTGACCGTGAGAGAAGTTGTATTGGCGTTTTAAATAGATCTGAGTTGTAAGAAAAAAAGACAGACTTTAGGACAACACATTTCTTTCCTTGCCCTTTCCTGGGCTGAGCTTCACTCCAAGCTCTTTGATGCATCCTCAGGTGGCCCTGGTGCAGAGTGTTGGGGCTCGTGGTCAGTCCAAAACAGCTCCTCTGCCTCTCCTTTCTTGTCACATTTCCCCCTGCTCTGCCTAGGTACCTTCCAGGGACAACAGAGGGACCTTCACTCCAATGCCTGGAACTTCTCCTCCCTCTCTCCCCTCAGGGTGTGGAGGTACAGTTCCCAGTCTCATTTGCTTTGGGTAAACTGAGTCATGTGTCTTAATGTGGTTTTTTTGGTAGGAAAGATAACATTTCCTCCTTTCAGACATTGGGTTGTATGATTTTGGAGCACTTTTAGTGTAGTGAAGTGTAGTGAACTCTTTACTTGCTTTCCAATACCGCCTCTGTTGAGGACTGCATGCAAATAAAGAGGAGGACTTGGGTTTCTAAACCTCACTTCTGCCCCTTGGAGTTTCTTTTAATCTTTGTTTGTTTTGGTCAGGTTGTTGTTTTGGGTTTTTTATGAACTGTTGGTCTGTTTTTAAAACAACTCACATTGCAATTATGTAGCTTTAAATTCAAGGTCTCTTAAACGAAAATGGTGTTTTTACTCTCTAGGTGATACAACCTCATTTCTTTCTTAACAAACAAAACCACTTTAGGACTAAAGAGCTTGTATCAAATTGCAATTAGAGAAGTAAAAACCTAGATGTAGCTTAATGAGTAAATGAAGAGTTGGATAATGGTCGTCCCTTGTAAGAGGTTTTAATGTAGAAAATACTCTTTAATCATCTGATGATTGTAGAGGAATATCCGTAATCTGTGCCACTTTGATGCCCTGGCAAGGTAATTTACTGTATTTTACTTTCTTGCTGTGAAGCTGAATAGCCTCGTTCTGTGCCTGCACAGCAATCTGAAACATCTGGAGTCTACTGTATTCAGAAGTCTATTTTTTTTTAAGTGTTCATCCTAAATTGAGTGAATGGAGAGCGGGTGCTTTTTGCTACTGATGCACAGAAGCATACAGGGCCTGCAGATGTGGTTAGGTATAGGATTATTGCAAGGTACATTTTGTAAGCACTTTGCTTTTTAGAGAATCTTTATAATTATTTCTGAAAGCTGTTTCTTCTGGGGAGTGATCCAAATGCTTTGACGGCTGTCTCAAAATGAAAAGCAACACCCCCACCAAACACTTATCTGCTGCCACAGTGGATGAACATGCCTTTAAAATTAAAGGCTCTGAAGTGTTGTGGCACTTTCTTCACACAGTGAAATACATAAGGTGTTGAGCCTGTGGACTCTCCTTTCTGTATCTAAGTGACAAACTTAGGATAGAAGAAGCATCAATCTGTGTGCAATCAACCCCTTGTTTGTTATAGAGGGAAAGGAAAGGAAAGGAAAGGAAAGGAAAGGAAAGGAAAGGAAAGGAAAGGAAAGGAAAGGAAAGGAAAGGGAAAGGAAAGGAAAGGAAAGGAAAGGAAAGGAAAGGAAAGGAAAGGAAAGGAAAGGAAAGGAAAGGAAAGGAAAGGAAAGGAAAGGAAAGGAAAGGAAAGGAAAGGAAAGGAAAGGAAAGGAAAGGAAAGGAAAGGAAAGGAAAGGAAAGGAAAGGAAAGGAAAGGAAAGGAAAGGAAAGGAAAGGAAAGGAAAGGAAAGGAAAGGAAAGGAAAGGAAAGGAAAGGAAAGGAAAGGAAAGGAAAGGAAAGGAAAGGAAAGGAAAGGAAAGGAAAGGAAAGGAAAGGAAAGGAAGGAAAGGAAAGGAAAGGAAAGGAAAGGAAAGGAAAGGAAAGGAAAGGAAAGGAAAGGAAAGGAAAGGAAAGGAAAGGAAAGGAAAGGAAAGGAAAGGAAAGGAAAGGAAAGGAAAGTTCTCACCTTTGCTCCACCAGTAAAAAATATATCAATATCTAGTATAAACCTACTCCCACTTTAAAAATATTATCCCTCTTTCTATGTCATTGTAAAAAGTCCCTCTCCAGCATTTTTGTAGGCCTCTTGAGACACTGAAAGACCAGAGTTAGGTCAACCTGAATTTCCTCTTCTCCAGACTGAACAACCTCAATTGTCTCAGTCTTTCTTCATAGGAGAGGTCATGCAGCTGACTGGACAGCCCTTCTCTGGACTCACTCCGACAGGCCCAGGTCCATCCTGTGCAGGGACCCCAGAGCTGGATGAGGTCCATTGCAGACTGCAGCTGGGGTCTCTCCAGAGCAAGCAGAGGGGCAGAATCCCCTCCCTCACCCTGCTGACCACACTGCTTTGGGTGCAGCACAGGACACAACTGGCTTTCTGGCTGAGAATTTACATTGCCAGGTCATATCCAGCCTCTCATTCACTAGCACCCCAAGGCCTTCTCCTCGAGGCTGCTCTGGAACTGTTCATCACCCTGTGTTGATACTGTGGATTGCCTCAACCCATGTGCAGCACCTTGCACTTGGCTGTGTTAAATTTCATGATGTTCTCTTGGGCCCACTTCTCAAGTTTGTCGGGGTTCCTCTGGATTGCATCCCATCCTTCAGGTGTGGCAACTGCAGCACTCAGCTTGGTGTTGTGTGTGAAATAGCTGAAGGTGCACTCCATCTTGGTTATGATGCCAATGAGTTAAATATATATATATATATATATGTGTGTGTGTGTGTGTGTGTGTGTGTGTGTGCCAGATTATTTTCTAAGTATTTTCCAGTTGCTTTGTTATTTTTTGACTTAGTGTCAAGTCCTATGTTGCAATGCTATGACTGTTGTACTGCTATATAAGTGTTTACTTTGTGTGTATAATACTATAGTCTTACAGCTGCTATTTTTTATTGTAGAATTCTTCTGGTAGAACCTATTAAAAAACAAAAAACAAACCAACAACCAAAAAAACCCTTCAAACCTCTAAACCATCTCTATTTGTAAGAATATCTGTTACCAGGCTATCTGAGAACCTGTGTAGGACACTTTTATATTATGATGACAAGATAAAGTTAACCTTTCAAAGACTGATCATATTTCTCATTAATGAAAACCTAATTAGATGGTTATCATGTATGTCTAGTCAAAAGAAGTGCTCTGATTCTAGAATAGTATGTAGACAGTGGATTGCTAAAACACTCCTTTTAAAAAAAAAAAAATAGGAAGAGAAGTCAAAGCAGAGATTTCACAAAGCTATGGTTCAAACACCTGGGGTTTTATTGTGGGGTTTTTTACTTTTTTTTTCCCCTCATCTTTTGCTCTGTGTGCTGTAAAGAAAACAATGGCTCTGCAGAGTTTTGGTTGAAAAAGCAAAAGCTGTGTAATGAGATTACTACAACTATCAGAGTGCAATTCCATTGTACTGCTGTGTCCATATCCCACTTTTCCAATAAATCATAATAACCAACTGACAATGCAAATATCACAGCATGTAGTCTGAGAGTTATTCTGATTAGTTTGTAACTTGCAAAGGCTCCTCTCACTCTTGAGCAATGAGTTCTTCTCCCATAATTGCTGTTTTTCACTAATACTTTGTGTCATAAGAGATACTGAGATTGCAGTGACCGTAATTCTGGTTCAAAGGTGGTTGCAATAGAATTGGGTTTGTTACATTCCAGTGCTTTGGGGAATATGCTGTTGGTACAGAAGTTGTTTTTTGAGGTTTTTTTTGCCATCTTCTCTTGCAGACTAGCTAGGTTTTTGAATCCCTGTATAGAGTTTGAAATCTCACACAAAGATAATAATATATATTAAATCACTGTAGGAGAATGCAGTTTGTATATGTTTGTAATGTGTCTGGAATTTTATAATTTCTGTAGAGGAAAAACGTTGTTGAATTTTATTTTTTTATTATTCCTTTTTATTTTTCTCACAGAATTTGCAAGGCTCTTTCTCTAGATAGTAGAGATTTATATATTTTTTTCATCTGTAATAAATTTTTGTCTCTTACTGCAATAATGATTTCTGTGTAATAAATAATGGTGGTCTTTTCTGGGAATTTATTCTACTGTGAAGCTAAAAGCCTGTATTCTCCATTGTGATGAAAATATGAGACTTTGACTCCAGCATAAAGCTTGGAAATATGTACTAGGGTTGTGGAAAAAATGAACAGAAAAGGATTTAAGTATGCAAATATTTACATAGGGGTTTATTTATTTGTTTGTTTTGTTTGAAGATCTACATTAAATTTTAACAAGAATTACAATTTTTGAAGTCATCACAGCATTTTACAGAGTGACCACTGTGAAAGACCTACTATTTCTTCTAGAATTGTTGCCCATTGTGGAAAACCTTAGACAAGACAAAGTAACTGTCTCTTGCTTGTCATGTGGTCATGTTAACTTTCTTACCTCCTTGAGATGTTCAGTCTCATTATTGAAAACACACGAATATCAACTTTTTCAAAATAGTTTGCCCAGAAAAATTGGTACCATTTGTGTAGTTTTGCATGCATCATTAGTATTTATTGTGTACATTTTGGCTAGGAACCCAGATTAAGCATCTAGACTTGATTTCTCAGTCTACCATAAATTTCTCAAGCAGTCCTGAGTAAGTAATCTAGCTTTCCAATAGTTCAATTTTCAATCTATGTAATAGATTATTATTTAATATATATTCTTCCCATTGTGAGAAGAATACATGTGGGAACCCAGGACATACCTTTAGATACCCTGGATGGTTCGAGACCCAGACAGGGGGCTCAGGAGCCTTGGAACAGTGCCCAGGAACCCTGTGCCTTTGATTTCTCTCCCTGGGAAAAAATTACCACCTTTGCATGAAGAGTTACAAACCACAAAAAATAAGTATAGAGTAAGTTATATTATTATCAGGTGAAAAAGTAGGTTTTTAAGATTGTTTATAATGACGATCTGGAGTCATGATGGAGGAATCTGGACGTGTTTTGTCCTTCTTTCTCCTTCTTCTTGGGATCCATCTTTTAGGTGATGTTGGCATTTTTGGATTTGTGTAGAGTAGAACCTGACTGTACAATGTAAGTGATAGGTATTGGAAGATAATTGTAAATAATGTTTACATAGTTTATAGTATAAATAGATAATACCACCCTGAAGGTGGGCAGTGTGCCTGGGACTGACCTGCTGGACGGACCTCGGCTAGCCAGGGAAAGAACTTTTAGATTAGATAAAATAAACCACTTCTGGAAACCACGGAAGACATCTCCCGACTCTTTCTCCGATGCTCGGGTTGGAACACAGAGACTCTCAACATACACAGGTGGTTGGCTCAGGCTCCAGAGACACCACCAACCACAAATGCACACTGTAACTGTGGAAACAAACTTATGATTAATCCAAAATTCTTAGGAAGCATGGGATGGACCATATGCCAGAGGTGGATGTGAAAATAAGTAATTATGAGTCCCAGCATGGATAATGAGTTCAAACAGACCCCCTTGTCCCAGAGTATATTTGAATTTTTGAAGAGTAGTACTAGCTTCATATAAATTGTAGGACATTTGCAGTGTTAATAGAATAGGCTTTTGTTTTAGGGAAAAATCTAAACTATTTTTTTTAGAGGATTATCACCTCCTCTTTCAGAGGAGTATAAACTTCTACTCATCATGAATGACATTTTAACTTCTAAGTATGTACTTTGTAGGGGAAGAACAAACAAATTTCGTAAAACTATGGAGGTGAAATATGGAGAAACTGTTCAAATTCTCTGTAAAATTTACAAGCCATAGAATTACAGAACAGTTTGAGTTAGAAGGGACCTTTAAGGAACATCTAGTGCAGCCTCCTTTGCGTGAGCAGGGGTATTTTCAACTAGATGGGGTTTCTCAGATCCTTGTTCAGTCTGACGATGAATGTTTCCAGCAGTGGGACACCTTCCACTTCTCTGGACAACCTGTTCATCAGCTTCATTATAAAAACATTTCTTCATAATACTTACTGTGAATTTGCCCTCGCTGTTTAAAATCTTTACCCCATGTCCTCCCAGAGTAGGGCCTGCTAAAAAATCTGACCATAATGTTATTTTCTGATGGAAGTGTACTTTTTAATTTAAAGAAATAATGATTATTGCTTCATTTATTAGAGCATAAATAAAAGTCCCATTCCTGAGAAAATATTGTTTTTCTCCTGCTTTTCTCAAGATGCATTCCTGGCAACAAACAGATAAAATTATTAGAAAAATCTACAAAGAGCAACTGCTACGGTACCAAAATATAAAAAGAAATTCAGCAGAAAAAGCAATTTAATTGAGAGAGAACTAGTGGGAAAAGAACTGGAAAGAAGCCCCCATAGCCCCTGTGCTTCAAGATTTCTCTGACGGACTGAATATTAAAAAAGCCGTTTTTTTTAGAATGTGTCATGGGCACATCTGAACATTTTAGATAAATGTTTTATTGGATGAATCCCATTCTAGTGACATATGCTGGCAGCAGGGGTTATGGCTGAACTACAGCAAATGCCAAGATGCAGTTAAATGTGTTTCAGAATGGCTGGGCTGGACTCTAATTACCTACTGTAAAAATAAGAATTTGTCATGCCTGGTGTTGTGGCTTAAACCCAGATAGCAGCTGAAGCTGGGTGAGCACTCACTCTCTCCCAACCCTGGTGTGTGATGGGAGAGAGAATTGCAAGGGTCAAACTAAGAGCTTGTGGGGTGAGACAACAACAGTTTCATATGGAGAGAAAAAAACATGGTGCCCTGGCTCTGGCCAGGCCAGGGTTAATTTGTGCCATAATGAGGAAGGGGCATGAGTAGGACATGGTAGTAATTCTATACTACTTCACATTATTTTCTGGGGATGGGAGAAGGGATAGCATGTGGTGACTGAATGTGATTCCATAGTGAGAATTTTCATGTGGATGTCTTGCCTCTCTCTTGTACACTTTCGCTATTGATATTGTTGCTGTTAGTGTTCATTTTCTCATATAGCTGCTGTTTCCAGTAACTTATCTCAACCCTTGAACCTTTTGTGCCTCCAGTTGTCATCTCCAGCCCACTGTCGAGTGAGGGGAGGGGGAGTGGGTGAGTGGTGCATGGCTTCAGTGGGAACACAAAACAGGAGAACACCATTCCTAAACCATGAGACACACATAAGCAAAACAAGGAATTAATTCCCTGTTTCCCTTGGCCAAACAACTGTTCAACCATGATGCATGGAGTGGGGCCCCACCATGTGCAGCAGTTACTTGGGAAGACAAATACCATCACTCTTCCCTTCTTCTCCCCTGCTTTATATATTAACCATGAAATATCTCTCTGATCAGTTGGGAGCAGCTGTCCTGGCTGGCTGTGTGCCCTTCTAACCTCTTATGCACCCCCAGATCCTTGCTGCTGTTGTGAGAAGCAGAAAAGGCCTTGATGCTGTTCAAGCTCTACTCAGGAGTAACAAAAATATTCCTGTTACCAACAATTTCCATCACAAAAACATAGCCCCATACCAGCTACTGTGGAGAAAATTTTTCCCTATCCTAGCCCAAAACAGAAGACCTGCTGATTCTGGAAGCAGCAGCATCAGGAATTTGTACCTTGAACACAGCAGAGTATCCAAGAGGCTCATGTATACTCAACCTCACCTGCAGCTCACTGTCTCATCTTGTGCTGCTTCTTTGAAGGGCAATGTTTCATTCTAAACTAGGCCAGTAAGTCAAGGAAACATAAGGCTTTATTTTTTTTCCTTCTGGTTTATTGCTGGACTTATTGAGAATAATGCTCCAGTCAGTGCTGGTATTGTATTCCATCTCTGGTTAAAAGTCCCAGACATCGTCAATGGTCTGAGTCTCAAGGATTATACAGGTGTAATTCAGCCTTTATATAACTTTGACCCACAGGATTAAGGGTGGCAGAACAAAGATATTTGTATTAATAAAATAAATTATTCACTTAAATTTACAATAATAATAATTAGTTTAAAATACTTTTGGTACATTGTGTAGTTATGACTGCTAGTATGGTACATTCATTTTGAAGTAATATTGAAGCAATGGTGTTAAAGCTAGCAAAATAATTGTTAGCGATTGATGTTACTGAGCCATGCCAACAACTGTGGGCATATCTTCCACTCTACCTCCAGGAGTTAGCTCAAGGGGCATCACCTCTTCAGAGAGGGATCTCCACACAGAATTCTAGAAGGGATGTGTTAGAAGTCCTGACTGTTCAAAGATGGGTCTAGACTTATACAGTATAAAGTGATTGACTGTCAGTCATAGTTTCAGCAGCTTTAGATAAGTTATCAGTACTATCTCTTGTTGGTTCCTTTATCAGAGACTTTGCCAGCCACATCCTCACTAGTGCCAGATTCTGTCAGGAAATGTTATTTTTCGCATCCTCAAAATGTTTAGCTTTGGGATCAGTGAGTCAGGCTGATCTCAGCATTCTTCAAAAACAGTGTGACCCCCATCTCTATCTGTCAACTATAACTTCTGAAAACAAGGTAAGGCTTGAGCTATTTTACCCTCACTTAAGCAGAGCATCCTTCTACATGTGAATATCTGAATCAATAAGCACAAAAGTTCTTATGCCTATACTCTATTGTTCAATAGCTAATATAAAATCTGTTCACAATTCTGTTTGTTTTGCATGGCAAAGAATTTTAAGCTTTTAGAGAGTTTATTTCTTGATTCAAAGGTACAAAGTTTTATACTTTATTTGCTTAATATTATTTAAAATGAAATATGAAGAATGATCCTTGAAAATATCTAAATATTTTTGTTTAGCTTGAAATAATTTTGGAGCTCAAGTTGGAAGAGTTGTAGGTAGCAACAGGTAGACACTGATAGTGTAAGAACTACAGTAAAATCAAGTCACAACTGGAATCTCCACCTCAGTTACCGTAGTTCCTGAACAGAGTAAAAAGTTGCTTCTATTGTGTAAAATTTTTAATTTTGATTCATGGTCAAAATACAAATTAAGGTTAGAGGGTCTTTCTTCTAAGCCTGTGCCCATTACTTACTGCTGTGCTTTCTCAGATGAGAGCATACACATGAAACCTAGGGAATCAAATTGACTTGTTATCTTGGTAAAGTTGTTCTATACTATTTTGAAGAACCCCATAAGGACATGTTAACATTAATTGGTACTTTGGAGCATATTTGCTTTAACTGGACAAAATGTTAGGACTTTGGCATAGTATGGGTACCTTTACTTGTCAGTCACATTTGGGTAGGTTCCCTCTTGGAAATACTTTTGTAATCTAGAATACTGGATAATATAAACACTTCTTCAATATGTTTGTGGTTTCAGATTTTATTTTTTTACCTAATAAAAGTTATTTGTTTTTATGGTAAGTAATTGAAACATAATTTTACTAGAAATTCCTGAAAACAGGTGTCTGAATATTCTACTACTACAAGTATTAGAGTGAGTAGGTTACTTTGTTGTTAAAGAAATAGTCTGTGGTCTACAATAGTTGAAAAAGAGAATAAATTAAAATCAACTCAACATATTACAAGCTGAACTACCACCTTCAGTATGGTGCATGGCAAGTGGTATTTTTCAGAAAAGTTCTTCAAGGAGCAATGACTGCAATTTGTTCCTCCCGGTGGTGAGATCAAGTCATTTAACAATCCTTATACTTTAACACAAGTGCTGTACAATGGTATCCTCAAAATATTTTCCTTCTGGTTTCTAGATTTGATGGACTTTGGCACAGCACCCCAGTTTCTATCATTAGGTTAATCTGTGTAATAATCCTGGAGAGACCAAATGAGAACTGTCAGAACAAAATATTTCATAGAGGATGGATCAGCCTGAGGTGAGGTGAAGGTGCTGCAGCTCCATGTCCCCAGGCTCAGCTGGGAGCAGAGCTGAAGATGTGTTCCTACAGGCACACATGCATGCACATGGCTCACATGGCCAACCACACGTGTGCATGCCTTAGAGCCTTCTCACCCACAAAAGAGGTAAAAAGTAGTTTAATAAGTAAATAGGACAGGACAGGCTGTGCTGGTCAGGTACAGAGCATGGGCAGGAGATTGTACTGACCAGCTAGTTATTTATGTGTGGTCTAGCCTTTGCTTCTCCTTATTCTTCTATTTTCCTACTCTTGTTGCTTCCCAAATCAGCTAAACTTCTGGACTTTTCCATCTTTTTTCTCCTCTAAATATCCTATAATAAGTCCTGTGATCTGGGATTGCTATTCCTTTGTGTCCAACACTGTTTCTCCTGGAAAGAAACCCTATTAATCTGAAAAGGGATTTACAGATTGCTTCTGATTGACCCCTTGTGATGGGTTTCACACTTGACAATGAGGTTGAGGCTGTTCTGGGACAATCCTGAGAGGGGTCCAGATAGGATGTTTGTGCTTGGTATTCCTTGTGTTGGTTTCCCACCTGCATTTGTGCATTCCTGTGCTCCTCTGAGTTTGTGGAGATCAGCCTGTGATGGGCAGATGCCTCCTGGGATGGGTCTGAGTGCAGTTGAGTGCTCCCATTCCTGCCATTGTGTCTCTGAGCTCCTTTGTGGTTCTGGGGATTAGCTTTATCACACATCCTAGCAGTAATGAATACAGTATAATGCCTTATGAATAACAGGCTGTGTTTGCTAGTTAGTTATAATGAAGAATTACTGTTGTACAAGTTGCAATGTATGCAAGTCTCTAGAGAGGAAGATGTCCCTAATTGAAATAATTGTACGTTAGATTGTTTTGCTGAGAATATTATGTTGTCTGCCTTTGCCATGTCCTTAAAATACTCTTCGTAACTGATCCTTTTAACTTCTGCTTTTAATGATTTTTCTTCAGAATACTCAAACTGTAGATTGTCTTTCACAGATGAGTTTGTAAAAGGGGAATTAAATTTATTTTGTTCTCTTTACTCTTCCTTAGCTATCTGTCATGTTGGTTATTTACAAGGTCATGCTGTGTTCTACTAATTGTTGAGTTATTCTGGCATGACTGTATTGTTTCACGTAGAAGTTTTGCCTGGGATAAAGTCAGCAGGAAAACAAGTTTAGACAGTCCTGTGATTCAGAGATGACAAAGGATCAGTCTCCAGTGCACAGAACTGCCTGTCACTGTTAGAGCAAGATGAAGCTGAATGGACCATGAGAGAGAGGGATAAGTGCTCTTTATCAGGGAACTGCGACCTTTCTGAAAGATGTCGGCCAACTGGGGACAAACAGCATGAGGATGTATGCCCTGAAGATGGAACACTTTTTTCTGTGCTTTGTTTGATCCTAAAAATCAGTGACAGGGTGATAGTCGATGGAAAAGATGATAATTTGCTAAATGTCCTTTAGGCTAATGCAATATTATTAAAAAAAAAAAAAATTAAAAACAAGCAAAAAACTCCCAGACTCAGAGATCCTAAAATAGTCAGCTGGTGTGCTACCATGGGACTTTAACTGTAGTCATTGAACTGAGTTCTCATTTTCTCTTGTCTGTTTGAGACGGGCATAATAATTTATCTCCCGGTTGGTGAGTGTTTGGTTCCCTGTTAGTTACCTGCAAGGAAGCACATAATTTTATAAGCAGGTAGTTTACAACAAAGGAAGTATTCAAAAGTGCTTACAGGAAGACCTTTATGAGTTGATCTTGACTAATTATATTTAGCTGGTTGGGGGAAAATAGAGATGTTAAGCTTTCGCTGGTGGATGCCAGTCTCTGGAATATGTGTTGAAGTAGGTTTAAGTATAAGTGGGACTGCCTTTTCTCAAACTCTATGTCTTATCATTGGTGTGAGAAGCCATGCTGAAAATCTTGATGAAAACCAGCCTGTAACTGAAGTAAATCCTTTCAATAGTTTTATTTCCCAGATCTCCTCTTCTATGAGGCATTCTGGAGTTTTTAGAGAGAGGTGGAAGAGTTGTTAAAGTAGCTTATCCTATTTAAATCTGCATAGATGATTAAAAATTTAATACTTTTCAATGTTTTTTTATAGTCTTATGTCAACAAAAAGTTGGAATTGGTATAATTTTAGCATTAATTCATTCTGGTAGCTTCTTATTAGTGGGTTTCTTTCTAACTATTTTACAACAATCCATGCACAAACGGGTGTGAGAGGTAGAATGAGAATAGAATGAGAATATTTTGCAGAATGAGAATATGAACAAAGAGCTCAATGTTCAGATCAAAGGATTTTTATGTAAATGTATCTCATTCAGGCTTAACTGACTGAAAATTAGCCGTTATTCTAGCATCTTTATAGGTTGACTTTTTAGCATTTTATCTTACAAATGGGCAATTTGTGACTAATACTGTATACAGGCAACTATTTTTCTTCAGCTTGATTATTATGTTGCTGCTATCTTCCTTCTAAAAAGTTGTCAGGTTGTCTTTCAAAGTTTTGTTTAATTATCTGAGTTTAGCTTCACCAAAGTGTATTTCAGTGTTGGGTTAAAGTGCTATTTCTATGTGACTACAGAACCTGTCCACTCAATAGGAAATATTTCCAGATTTAAGTGAGTTACTGATCTCAAAAGAGGTCTGACAGTTTTACTGTGTATTCGATGTAAAAGCTGCATGAATGGCTACAGAGGCAACTGCTATTAGCAGATTCATGTGCAAATCCAGGTTTTCAGAATCTCTGTTTCTAAGACGGCAGTGCTGCCATCTTACGAATATTAAAGGAGCAAGAATAAATTCAGTCTTTGAAAACATCACTTAGAAGAGCTGGAATGGTGCCTTCTGAACATATTCGAGCCACTAGTGGTTTTAGAAAAATGGGAAGTTGCAAAATTTTTATAGCACTTAATTTTGCAGAGAACATAGTAATAGTACATATGTGGTTTGTTAGAATTTTCTGAAAATTGTTTAAATCAAAGTATACTTTCTGCCACTTAGTTTCATAGCTCTTCAAAATACCTTCTTTTTTCCATCTCATATCTCATTAAATACTTGAAAAAAATTTCAGAGACTCACTTGATGATATCCACCTAAAATGAAAAAAAGTGCACTGTAGATGGAGGTGTCTTGAAGAGATCTCAAAAGGTCATATTGTCATTATCCCTGCTTAATTAAATGAGGAGATGAGTTGTGTTTGGATATTCAAAGAGCCACTTGCAGCATACATATGTTTTTTCTGTAGAAATCTTGGACTAACTATGCACTATAAGATGCAAAGTCCAATAATTAGTGCTAATAAACTTCAAAGACAGCAGCATGGGAAAACGTGTTATACAAATGTAATTACAAGCTGTTATGATAGTTTACAAAAATATGTATGTGCTTTATGTTGCTTTCTACTTTGATTTTATAAGGAGGTTATAACAAATAAAATGGTCTCCAGAGATTATTTCTCTTGCTGCTGAGAAAGCACGTCTCATACTTAGTATGCAGCTTTTTAATTATCCAGTTTCCCTTCCCTTGGGTATGAGGTTTTATCCCGTAAAAATGGGGGTTTAACATTCTGAGTCTTAAATGTTGAAACAGTTCTGCCTGTTGCCTATTTTCCTCACTGTATTTTATGCACTAAATGGCTTGTAACTCAGCATGGCTTATGTTTCCAGCAGTAGCTGGATTCCTGCACTTTCAGAAATAAGCTATGCTCTGACTGTGAGGGACAGCTGCAGTTGTGCCACTGTTTGCTACTTACAATGAATGCAGGGAAACAGAAATATTCTTTCCTTCCCTGAGGTAAACAAAATGACTGGCAAAATAATGTTGTGTTTGAATATGAAGCAGTCAAGGCACAACTCCTCATTTAATAAGATTCACATTATCATTATATATCCATGAAAATAACTCTTACATTAAACTATTGAAGTATGCAAAATACACAGATCTTCAGTGCTAAAGAATGTAGAGGATTGGACAGGGTCATCTGTTATGATGTCCAGTTTTTCATAGCTTTAATTTTACATATAGAATTCCCCTTAACATAACTACTGATGTATTCTGTTTAAAAAATTGTTTATTCTAAAACCTGAATTAGGTTTTCTGTTTCCCTATGCAATTATTTAATATTTCTCTTACCTGAGAAAATAATCAATATTAGTTGGAGTTTGTTTTGTTTTGTTATTGTCTTTTTTTTTTTTTTTTTTTTTTTTTGCATAGCATATCTAGTTAGACTTAACTGTTTTACTTTTATGTCATTTTTGCCAAAGGAACCATGATATGATAAGATACAGCTGGTCATGCTATCAAATATGTTGATGAGTGGCAAATGATATTCAGATTTAGAACAAGGTTGTTTTTATCTCTTAACCATAATCTGTCACACATCATAATGGCTTGACCCATCTAGGACATGCCTAATGCTCTCTTTTATTTGTTTGGGGTTTTTTTTGTTTTTTGTTTTTAGTTTTTTTGGTCTATGGGAAACCAGGAAACCAGAATCTTATCTTTCAAGGCTTTTTTGACTAATGCATTATGGTTGTATTGTTATATTATGCAGTTTTGGATGTTCCCATCTAATTTTCTAGCTGTAGAGTACAAATGCCATCATCAGCAACTGAAGAATGTCAGGAAATAGGGTGCACTATATTTTACAGAAATATTGTTGAGAGCTGAATAAACAAAAAGGAGTTTAACCTAGAATCACGGGGGGTGGTTGGGTTAGAAGGGACCTTAATGATCATCTAGTTCCTTTCTCTAGTGATCATTTAGCTCAACCCCTGGCATTGGCAGGGACAACTGCCACTAGAGCAAATTGCCTCACCATACAGGGGTGGAGCATCCACAAGTTTTCTGGTCAATCTGTCCTAGTGTCTCACCACCCTCATTAAGTAAAAACTAAACAAGTAAACAAAAGTTAATAAAATAACTCAAAATTCCCAAAAAACAAAATACATTTTCTTCCTTATATCCCATCTAAATCTACCCAAATCTACCATCTTTCAGTTTAAAACATTGCCCCATATACAGGCCTTGGTAAACACTCTCTTCCAGTCTGTCACATGAGCCTTCATGCATTGCAAGGCCACAATGATGTCTCCCTGGAGCTTTCTCCAGGCCGAGCAACTGCAGCTATCTCATCCTGTTGTCAGTCAGAGGTATTCCACTTCTCCAACCATTAATAGATTTACAGATACATCATGTATGAAGAAATAGTTATTGAAGACTTTTCAAATTACTGTACTGAATGTACAACAAAGACTATAACTATGCTTCGTATAAGTTATCAGGAAACTAAATTAGTGGATCACAAAACGTATCTAAATTATTTGGGCATGTGTACATTGTGAAAAAGAGTATTTTTGCCTGTTTCTTTTTGTGACTTTCTCATCAGCATAAAATCTTTCTTAATTAAATTATGTTCATGATAATCAGGTTACAAGATCAACTGGCAAGCAACAGAAACTTATCTACTGGGAAGATTGGTGTTAAAGTGGCACAAAGTACATATATATATATGCAAGTTCTTACAACCCTGATTTGGATTTAAAAACCAGGCAAGCATATTAAAACAACACAAAAGTTCAAATGAGGATTTCTTGCGTATAGCATTCAGAAACACTATCCCATTTCAAGGTTTTGGATGATGCCTGCTAGAGAAATGAAATTTTTGTTATGATACTGGGTTAAAATTGATAAATGTTTCTACTGCTGTTCAGGAAGCAAAGTTTTTATTAAGAACTCTTCTACAAAAACACAGTCATTTTAACTTTAGTGGTCTAAGCTTTGCTGGAGACTTAAGCAGCTACCTCTTTCTTATGTAGTTTTTCCTTAACACTTTATAAAATTCTCAGTAAAACCTAAATTTTGGGAAGTGCATTGATAGTGTTGAGCGTCCAGTTCTTAAGTTATTATCTGTCCAACAACATCCAGGAGGTATCATGAATAATTCTAAAAATGGATAGTTAGTTTTTTTTTCAAGTGAAACCCTAGCATAAATTGATATTCACATTCATTTAATGAATCTGTTCATAATGGTGGGTTTCAAATTGCATCATTAATGTGTTAGCACATTGTAATGGTCTGGTCTCTCTCTCACTGTGTTGCACTTATCAGTACTTTAAAAAAAACAACAACCTGAATGTTCCAGAAAATTGATATCAAACACCTGGAAAATATTACTGAGTCAATGAATTATTCCAAGAAGCCAGTTGATATGGCATGCCTCAACAAACTGTGATTTTTTAAGTGGTGTGATCGTAAGATTGCTTGTACGTTCATTCTTAGAATGCTTTTGCTAGATAAAGATAATGTAAAAATAATTTTCTGTTTTGCTGGTGATATATCTGCTTTCTTAAAGCTGTATACCAAACCAAACAGCAAAAGTTTTCTTGGAAAAATGTGATTTTTTTTTTTTTATTTATTTGTTTTTGTTCAACAGTTTGTGGTCTGTAAACATAATGAAAGGCAAACAAATGAAACCAGTGCATGGCAGGAACTGAAACAGTCTTACCTAGAAAACAAAAATTTGTAAACTGTTAGGAGTCCTTTTTTATGGACAAGAAAAAATGTTTTTCCTGTTTTCCATAAACATACTGTAACAGTGCATTAAGAAAACAACCATGAGTTGCGAAGATGAAGAGATGCATAGAATAACAATTATTATTAATTTAGAAAAAACCTCTGGTGGTAAAAGGGAAAGAAGTAGGTATGTCACAATAAAGAACCTATACAAAGCATATGTGATCAACTATGTGAGGTGAGAAGAGTGTGTTTCATGGAAGTTTGTGAGAATTATGAGCACAAAAAGTAGTGGATGCATGCAGAAAAAAAGCATAAAACTAAACTGAAGATGGTACAAAGCTGAGTCTTTGGCCTAATAAGGAGAATATCCCTTTTTTAAAGAAAGTAGTAATTTCCTTGCACTTTCTTACTGCCTGATGCACCTAAGACCGTTTTTTCTTTTTTGTAATTTTTCGTTTTTTCCTTTGACAAGTGATTTTTTTTTTTTCCTTTTCCTTTGATGTGTGTTCTATAGGCGTTACTGAGACTGGATAGATGAGTTTGACCTCCTGACAGCTCAGTACTGCTTCACACAAATTTATTGTGGTGGTTCACTGCTGTAATATTATGGTATCTCTGTCTACTTAGTATCAGGTAGCTATAGCTTTAGGGAGACTTAGTGTCAGCTGCCTTCTTGACATATGACTTGCTCTTAATTTTTTTGTTTTTTTTTTTTTTTACTATAAATGAGAATAAGGTAATTTTTTTTTTTTTTAATTTCAGCCAAGTAATAGAACATGGAAGAAATCAAATGTGGTGTTTCTTATATTGGTAGACTTGGATAAGTCTGGCATTGGTCTCCTGTACAGCAGAAAAATCTTGTGCTGTGAAATGAAACAATATGATGCTGATGTGTTTTGTCCAATAATAATCATCTCTCTTATCAGTGAAGCATGCACGGGTAGACAACTTTACTTATTCTGTGTCCTTCTTAGTAGACCTTCCCGGTAATAATGACTTTTTCCCCCAGTTACTTTCTGGGATTGGTTTATTTTGTCTGAGAGCTCTTGTAGCACATAACTTGGTGCATCACAACTGGGGTTCCCTGCTGAGAAAATCCCTTCCTTGTTATTGATAAGAATGCCTGTTTGAAATTATAACTCAGCGTAACGGATTCCATTCTTATATCTGCTCATGGACTAATTCCCTGCAAAATTAAGGTTTTTTGGGGTTTTTTTTGTTTGTTTTTTTGTTTGGTTGATGGTTTTTTTGGTTTGTTGGTTTTTTTTACTTCTTTCTCTAGGAGTCTAGAAGGAGTTAGATAAGTTAATTGGGTATTGTGGTTGTACTAATATCTGTTCTGTTGAACTCCAGGCTAAATGAATGCCTACTTTTGTCTAACAGCAAAATTGCCTGCAACTGCTCATGACTCCGAAGCTGAAAATGAACACCAAATTAGTATTGATGCTTTATTAGAATGCTCAAATTAGTTTTAATTTGAAGCATATATGTATGTGTCTTAGCATCACAGCACAATCTGAAATTTGAAAATGGAATAGACATCAAAAATAAAGATTGAATTGTTAATGAAAATGGAACATGTTTTCATTTTTGAAATTAATTGACTTGGTATCCTGATTATAACGAATTGACTCGCAATTCTAGGCCTGAACTTCACGCCTGAGTATCACTCCTCTTCATATGAACTTAATTAACCAACTTGCTTTAATGACACTGCTGTAAACAGCCTGATAGAGTGACTGGTGGTTCAACAAATTAATCCTTTTCAATAATGCAGAAACAGTGTGTCTATACTGCTATATTATTTCATCCTGTTGGTGGGGGGAATAGACTTGAGTACATGCAACTGGGAAAAACCACGAAAGAGAATGAAGCCCATAGTAATAATGTAGTAGTGTGCAATAGTGTGTTTGGATCTTTTGCAAAATAGGTCCTGGCTAGTTATACATGTGTATATAACTGTTCATGTGGATGCATTTCAAACACCAGTAGATATGTGTCTGCATGCATGTAGGTTTAAAGGAAAGGGTTAAGTTAAAGAAAAATCAACAAAATCCCTTTGTGTTTTAGGAGCACTGTACTGGGAGTCAGTTGAGATTCAAGTCACATGTTCTGTTTTTCCTGAAGTTTTTCTTTTATTTTCTGTGGTTCTTGAACAGAGGCAGTTTGTAACAGGAGACTGTTGCCTGCTACGAGTCTTCAGATTAGTCAAGATAACCCTCAAAATCAAAGGCTGTATCTCAGCCAAAAATACATGTGTATAATTCTGCATCACAATTATAAAGTAATTGGGTTCAAAGGGGCCTTGGGAGGTCCCCTAGTCTGACTTCTTGCTCAAAGCAGGATCAACACAGAGTCGAGACCAGGTCTTAAAAATCTACAATGACAGAAACTGCACAACCTCTTTGGAGAACTTTTTCCACTGCCTAATTATCCCCACAGTGATTTCTCTGCTCCCCGCCCCAAGTCCTTTCCCCCTTATATCAAATTGCAATCTGTGTTTTTTGGTTGTTGTTCATTGTGCCTCATCTTCCAGCTCAGTGCAAAGAGCTCCTTCCCAAAGGGCAAGAGCTTGGCTTAGCCCTCCCTCGCTGAACTCGACTCAGTTGTTCAACACCTGCTTTGTACTGAGGGTCCAAAACTGAACACAGTATTCTAAATATTGTCTCACTATCACTGAGTTGGAGAGATTAATCCTCCCTTCAGCTTCCTGATTGTGCTCTTACTAGTACTGACCAGGATGCTGCTGGCATTCCTTGAAGCCAGGACACACCGCTAATTTAGGCTGAAATATAAACATACTGTTGCTTGTCTCTTGGGAATACAAAGTTTGACATGCAAGGCTGAGATTGTTTCTTTGGAATTCACCTGCATGCAGTATTTCAGATGTAAGTAGGAAGAACCATGGAGTTCTAAATTGGAGCACAATAAATTCTCTGATCAATTTGCTGCCTGATGCATGGGTGTTCTGACTAATCTGTACATTGTTCTAAAAATAAAAAGCTCTTTTTTGGCTATATGAGTGTTAGCATTGACTTTCACAGCTCCTTTACCAAGGACAAAATCATACTGGTTTGCATAAACTGAATCTTTAACTTTTTTCCATCACTACCAAAAATACACTTCCTACTTCTTTCTTCCACAGGTATTAGATACAAAATATTCCTGAGGCAATGTTTTTTTGTTTTCTTTAAACAAAAAGAAAAAAAGTAAAAAGGTCACTCAGGTAAGTATCTAACTATTTCTGCTGAATTATCTCTTTACGACATATGATGCATCTACTTTTGAAGTTGTATTCATATTTAGAAATATTTATTTATTTCAAATTGCTTCAAGCTGGTGGAAAGGTCCTCTAAGATTTAATCAAATTTAAGTTCTTTGCTCTAGGAATATGACAGAAAAGTAGTTTATTCTGGACAATTTTTTAAATTGCTCTGCTATAGAGTATAAAACAATCCTCTTCAGTAACTTTCTGTAGAATATGCTAAAAACAATGTTCTATTTAAAGACATTTTTCACAATAGATAAAATCAACAGGAAAGCTGTTTATGCTACTTTTCTGGCTGCTTGTCCCCTTTCAGGTTAGTACTAGAAATACATTTCATCTGTTATCATAAGAGAAACTCGGCCAAAGGCAGAAATAACTGGAAGAATTTTACATATTGTTTTGTGGCTTTTGTCTTATCAGCTCAGCTGACATATATATCATGTCAATTGAATTTATCTCTGAAATGTCTTGAGCCCAAAACAAGAAGTGCAGTTATTATGAGGAATTTATAAGAGGTTATATTTGAAATTAAAGGGACAATTTATTACTCTAACAATTAGCTAAAGAATAAAATATTTTATGCATATCAACAGTTTAATCTGAATTGCAGTTTGCTAGTAGATGTTAAGCCAAATATTCTGTTCATGAATTTCAGTGATAACTGAAAGAAAAGGCACTAAATCTACTTGTGAAACTTTTTCCTTTTGCATTTAATTTCTCTTCATAAATCCCTACATTGATACTGACTTCTTTTGACAGTTGCACTTATGTTAGCATGTCTCATTCTAAGCAATTATATTTCATTTAGATCTTCTTATGGTTCTTCTCTTTTCCCCACTAATAATTATAAATCATTAGGTGGTGGAAAATGACTTGCAGAGTTGTTATCCTTTATCAGGAAGCTAACTGGTTTGTACATAACTGTGCTTAAGGGATAAATCTTGTCTACCTTGGACTTCTGAAGGAGCCAAAATTAATTCACAACAGATGTTGGTAATTTACCCTGCATGTTTAACTTCTACTTCTTCGTTTTTTTCCATTTCATCTAAATGAGATGATTTTGTTAGATTTGGAGAGAGAAGTAAAGAAGATATTTAACCCTACATCACCTATTTTAATACTTTGTCTTTCATAGAGGCTTAGCTTTGAAATCCCCTCTAATTTTACTCTAGTTTGCCCAAAACTTTCAGTGTAGATGACCTGAAACATGGTTTCAAGGTAAAGAAAGAAAATAAGACATTATTGGTTTTTTATTTTTATTTTACTATGTACAACCTTTTATTTTGCATAATTTTAGCCCTGTGATCTTGTGTTTTTCTCTATGACTCTGTCAAGGCTTTTACACTTCAAGGTTGGTTTTGTCCAGCATATCTGTCTAACTTCATGTGTTGTAAAGAAGCAAATATAAGAGAAACTGCAAGAGGAACTTGTGATAAAACATAAAATAAATGGTCAATTTTCTCTGTGTAATCATGGTCTTATATAAAGGAACTGCTCATTGTATTGTATTCTCTTCCCTGCACCTTTGGTTGCTGCTCGCATAAAACAGTCCTGAAGAACTCTGCAACTTCTATAAAGACGCAACTAGAATTAGCAACTCTGATGTGTAATGCAAGAAAACACCTAAGTACATAGAGCAGAATGGCAATCTTGAAGTTCAAGTGGATGGAAGAGGAAGTTAAAGTCAAAATTATGAAACTGGTTTTATTTTTGGAATGAAATACTGTCGGCTTTAAGGCTTTAGAAATTCTTTAAGGGTTTGCATTTTAAGGGTTTTTTTTAGTATTGAGTGTTGTTGGTTGGTTTTGTTTTATTGGGTTTGTTTTCTTCCAACAGGAGTTGCAATTTTTTTTTTTTTTTTTTGTTAGTAAGCTTATGTTTTTGTTTATGAGATATTCTTCCTACAGTTGTGCTGGATCACATTTCCTTGCAACTCAATGTGAGTTTTTAACCTAACCGGTTGGGTGCCATTCATAGTCCTTATGGTCTCTAATTAAATTAAAAGGAAAAAAAATTCAACACCTGATGACTGCTTCAGGGAGTCTATTTGTCAAGCACATAAGGTGGTTTTATGTGACTCTAAAACACTGCTCACAGTAGTTCCAATACAGCTAAATTCTAGTTTGGAAAATTTCCCAAGGCCAGGAATGTTGTCTAGTGATGGCATTGCAATTAAAGAAGAACGTCAGTATTACACCAGTTGCTCGTACTCATGTTATTTCTATCACTTGACTAATTTAATTTTTGTTTAACTAGTCTCCTCCTTTGTCTGCAGCTATATATGTTTTCTACTGATAATCTTATGCTGCATATGTTTTTCTGACGTGTTCCCTTGTCAAAGTCTGTTTTGTATTTAGCCTAGTGCTGGTTGCTATTGCTGAGGCCCGACTCTGCTCACTGTCCCTGCCTGACAGCTGACAGAGATGATGGGGAACTCAACAGGCAGTGTTGATGCCTGTCCCCTTGAGAGTCTGTGCGCCATGCTACAACACTCTGACCAGCACTACCTCTGTCTTTGCTGCAGTGCTGCTTACTCACAGGTGTGATAATAGTGAGTTGGCAAAATATTTTCTTTCTCTAGTATTAAACTGCCAAAATAGCCAATTTCTATGAATACATGGCAGAGTTTTAAAGTTTCATGGCCATGAACTGAAATTCAAAAATATCTGACTCAAGAAACTGATACTATTAGATTATTTCATGTGTTTTGGACTTTGGGACACTACAGTATTTTCACTTTAGCTTTTGAGGTAATGAAATTTTTTTGAAAATCATATGAATTAAAACAAAAATCATTTGGCAGCAGATATTAGCATGCTTTTAGCTTTGTAAGTCAGTTGTTCTCTTAATTTATATACAGTAATTTCACGAATACAAGCCACACCAATTTGACCAAAATTTTGGTGGAAACCCGGAAGTGTGGCCAATATTCCGGGGCGGCTAATCTATTAACAAAATTCTAAAAGCTGCCAACACGGAAGTGAGAGCCCGCGGCAGCCCCAAGCCAAGCTGGAGCCCGACCGGCCCCGGCAGAGGTGGGAAAGCCTGGCAGAGGCGGGGCCAGCAGTGTGGGGGGCGGGCGGCAGAGCCTGAGCCAGCAGGGCGGGGCAGGGAGGGCGGCAGAGCCTGAGCCAGCATGGCGGGGGAGCCCGGGAGAACTGGGGCTAGCAGTGCAGGGGAGCATGGCAGAAGCAGGAAGGCCGGCGGGTGGGGCTGCCTGGCAGCAGGGGAAGCCCAGCAGAATCGGGGCCAGCAGCGTGGGGGAGCCCGGCGGTGCGGGGGCCTGCAGTGCCGGCCAGGGCGAGGAAACGCGGCGGCGGTGCAGACGGGAGGGGGTGGCCGGCGAGCCTGGTGGCGGCGGCGGCAGCCCTGCCGGCGGGGCGAGCGAAAGCGGTGCTCGCGAAAGCGCCGCTCGGCGAGCGAAAGCGCCGCTCGCGAAAGCGCCGCCGCTTGCGGCTCGCGAAAGCGCCGCCGCTCGCGAAAGCGCCGCGGGGCGGACACGGCGCGGCGCTCCCGAGGCGCGGCGCAGGGCGAGCGAAAGCGGCAGCGGGGCGGGCGACGAGCCCGGCGGCGGCAGCCCTGCCAGCCGGGCGAGCGAACGCGGCAGCGGGGCGGTGCTGACGGGAGAGGGGGGCCAGCGAGCCCGGCGGCGGCGGCGGCAGCACCACCCGGCCAGCCCCGCCGAGCCGTGGCGCTGAGCTGGGCCACCCGGCCCCGTCGGCAACCATGAGCGGGCCGAACCTTCCTGGCCCCGCCCCGAGCCAGTAAAGCCCACTATGCCGCGATCCTGTTACTAATTGGCCAATTTGTGAAAGCTGCGCACGGATTCTCGCGACGAACGAAAGTGCGGCTAATATTCGGGGTGCGGCTTATCTATTGACAAAGACAGCAACATTGTCGAGGCACCGGGGGTGCGGCTTATAATCCGTGCGGCTTGTATTCGTGAAACTACTGTACTAACTAATACAGTTGAAGGCCGATGTGAGAATCTTTATATGAGGGATAAAATTAAAGAGGAGTTTTTCAGCATATTTATCTGCTTGTATAGGCAATATTATACTGAACTATGAAGGTCATAGATCAAGATATGGTATTCTATCATCTGCAAAAAAGTTATTGGAAATAAAGGAGTTCAGTGAACAAGGAAGAAGTCAGTTTAAGTTATGTAATTATTGTCAAACTGCTAATAATTATGCAGAGCCAAAAACATTGCTTCATGAAGTGCAACATTGAGAATAAGTAATATTTCATCATCACTATATTAATAGATAAAACCATATTGAATTTCCTGTTTATGAAGTAATTGAGTAGCAGTAAACATGGGCCAAACTGATAACTGCTAGAATGAACAAAAACAAATAGAAAATAATTGCACCTTCTGTAGACAGAATTAAAACATTCCTGTTCCTGAATAATAATAGTAATTAAGATTAATCTATATGTAGATAAGAAATTCTGCTAATTTGCATGATCATTACCTGGTAGCTGGTTTATCCAGCTACAAGTACTGATAATATGCACAAGAACTTTACTAAAGATAATGTCTTTACACTTGTATTAAAATGTGCACACATACCAAAGAATTTTTATGCTTGTTTCAAGACATGCACTAGGTAAAATGAAATGCCATATGTTTCTTTTTGAATGGAAAAATCACATTCTGTGACATTTCCAGTGTGTGCCTACATGCTTCATGACAACCTTGCAAAATTGTTGTGAAATTTAGAGCTCAAAACCAAACTTTTACTGTGTGGTTATAAATATGAAGAAAACAAATTCTCCCATGTCTTACCATTTAAAAAGATTGTTGCAGAGTGAGAAGAATTTTTCGGAAAATGCTGCTGGTTAAGTTGTATAAATGTTCTTGCAGGTCGGATAAAAATCAGGCAAGAAGTAACAGCCGGTTTTCCAAATCTTGCGATCAGTGTTCATCCAGTACTTATTTTGTAATGTTATGCAGAGCAGACTGTTGTTTGTGTTTTGTTTTATTGAATATACCAGACTTTTCTTGTGGATGTCTTCTAAGGGATACGGGTGGATTTTTATTCAAAACAGCCAGTGAATATCAGTTTAAAAGCATCACCTTAGTTTCCCTTAAATCCTTATCATAGGAAGTAGCTTTAGTGAGCAATTTTCTGCTGTATGGAAACTAGAAAGTAAAATTGATTTTATTTTATTTTTTTTAATCATTCTCAAAAAGGAGCCAACAGGTGATTACATAACGATGGAAGATATTGTGATAGAGGCAGGTAAAAAAGCTCCTTGATGCTGGTATGTGTACCCTGAACCTGATCTATTATTCAGTCAGGTTTAGAATGCAAAAAGAACCCTGTAAATTACATCACTTCTACTCACAGATCCAGTATTTTAAAGCCTATCCAAAACCCATATTGGCATACATTAGGCAAGGTACCTAATATAACTATGGTGTGTTAATATAGCTAGAATACTTTAAAGCCAGTATCTGTCACATTTGTGAGCAGGTTACTATGGATGAAAATCTTCAGCGTTCATTTATTGCACTTTTTTTTTCCCCCTAATAAGTACTTTTCCATATTTTTCATGCTAGCTTCGATAGAAATTATCCAAAAGATAATCATTAATCAAAAATCTCTGAGATGTTTATAGAGCCTAGCCTATCAGTTCTTTGAAAAATGAAAAAAACAGCACCCAAACCTGGTTTTTATCTTGATACATTCAGCATATAAATGTTTTTAAATATGTGTATAATAGATATGTAGCAGTTCAGAGTATTTGGTTATATTGTGGCTATACTACAGAACCATGCCATTGTGACACCAGGGTGTCACACAGTTTGCCTGACTGTAACCAGCTCTGTTGTTCTTGTTGTTCTTGGTGGTAAAAGGACATGAAGGACGTGTTTGCACTGACAGCAAGACAAATCTCTGGTTTTCACAATACTTGGGCACCTTTTTTGGTTACTGTAGTGGTATTGCCATTTTTATGTTTTTGGAATGTTACTGAATAATTGGAGCCTGAATAACTGATGCTAAAAAGGATTTGTTGCACATATGCTTTCCTAACTGTATTCTTAAGTGTGCACATACATTTATTGATATCTGTATTTTTAAATGTGAGAATATATATGTATTACGTATTTATTAAACCCACTCTTCATTTCTTGCATGTAAAATACAAGATGTGTATCATTGTGCTGGCTGGCATTGCAGACAACTGACTTTTTTCCCTGAATTTACAAGCTGAAGAAACAGGCAATTTCATAACTGTAGACAGTAGTACATCTGTGCTGGTACACATAGGATTAAATATTTTGCCAGTTGTGATAGATGATTTGTTTAAGCCTAAGGACGTTCAGAGCAAAAGGGAAAATATTCTCTGCAGGAAAACGTATAGAGAAGTGAAAGGATTGACTACCTAATAAAGGACTTCTAAATCTAGCTTTGCTTATAAGTGCTTATAAGCGCTCTAATCTTTTTCTCAATTACTTTAGTATGACTGGATTTCCTCTGCCAGAGGGTAGTGCAGGTTGTATACATTGCTTCAGCAGGCTCTGTCAATGTTTTTGGTGTCAGATAAATCTATTTTTTTCTGAGGATGAGCCCATATGGCTGAGCAGTATAGTAATGCTGAACTCCACATGTAACAGCACAATGCAATGGCTACCTGTTGTATGCATCCACACAGATACACAGCAGAAAACTGTCATTTGGCTATGACAGATCATGGTCTTGTGTTATGTTAAAGTCATAAGGTAAGCGACCAATGATTCTTTCAAACAAGGTGCTGTCCATACTCATACATATGTACCTCATCCTATCTATCTATCTATCTATCTATCTATCTATTGGTATGTGCATGTGTCTACTTTTCCTCTATGTGTCTGTCTCATACCATGATGACCAGTTCTGTGTCCTTTTTGCTTGGGTAAAAGAAAAAGGGATTTTTGTGGGTAGTCTTTCAAACCTTTTTATGGGCAGTGTTTCAAATAGGGAACTGACTTCTCTATGCATTTCTTGGTCATTACTTGATACTAGTCATCATTAAAAATAGAAGATTGTTCAAATCTGTGTTATATAGTTCAGAATATGATCTGTATTTACAGTTTAAAAAGCATAATTTGGGCAGTCTCTCCATCTGCTTATTAATTTATGTATCTATGGTCTTGTAGGGCATGAAATCTAAATAAAGTGTGACATTGGCTTTATGAAGTTTAGGCAATTGTACGATTTCTTCAGTTGAGTTACCGGGCTGTGCTGATGTTACTGGATATAATGGTGAGAGTCTGTAAAAATTATCATGGTTTGGACTCAGCTTTTTTCTTCTCACCTTGCTCCTTTTTTAACCAACATGGCTGCTTGTCTACTGATCCATGGGACGATGTGGATAATGAAGCACTAGGCTTCCTATGGGAAGATGTCTTGTCTTGCATTTGCTATTTATTCCCCTCTCACCTGATGTTGGTAGACTAAATATTCATGTCTAATATAAGTTCTGTATCTGTGCCTCCTCTTAAGACACGTGTGTTGCAGTAAGGACTATCCCACCAGCCTTTCAGCAGGAAGACTTGTCCTTTTGGCTATGCTTCTCTTTCTCCAGACTAAAGATCTCTGGGGTCAGCTGAGATGGAAAGCTGAGCTGTCACAAGCCAGCTCAAGTCAGCCCTACTGACCTTAACTTGTCATGTAGCCAAGGTCCAGATGCAGCTATGTCAGCTGGCTGGATTTCTTGCCTCAGATGCAAACGAAGTGAACTCCTGATTGTGAAATAAACCATCATGATGCTCTTGCTAATCCAGAGGGAGCAATCAGCTGGATTATTACTGCCTTTCCTTCTAGTACCTTATACCAATACAGGCATACAGGAGAAATTTCTGCTACCAGGCACTGCAAGGACATAGAAGTGTTAGTAATTCTTTCAAAGTTGTAGTTTCTTAACTTTTTACTACTTCTTTTGAAATTGCATTTACACAATTTTACCAGCTTTACCAGCTGCTGTCAGACCTAAACCTAGAAGCTTCTGCTTTGGGATGTTTGGGCTGTTGCACATTTCATCAGTTCCCCTTAGGTGCTTTGATCTGTTGTTTCGAGCAGATAGCAAGACCAGGGTCTAAGGGGAGAAGACTGAAAAGGAAAAATGTTCTCAAGTGATGCTGCCTCTCATGTACTACGTGAACAGCTTTTGTTAGTACCAGACATTTCTTCAGAGGATACTATTTGTCTCTGTCTCGTGGTGCTAGACAAAAAAACTGGCAAAGAATTAATGATTAGGTGTCATGATATTTCCTGACTTCTGTGTTTCTTGTAGCTTGTGCTGTCTGTCTCAGCCCAAGCCAAAGTGGTGACTAGCTATTATTTTTAATTTCCTACCTCCTCCTACAATTAATTATTGACTCTGCTTTGCTATAAGCCAGTTCATAATGAGTGGTAAGATTTTATGAAATTAATTTAGACTCTGAAAAAAAAAATCGATAATTAAAGTTATTAAATGGCATTAAATTTCTGAAGATGTTATGCATTAGTGCTGAAATCTCCTATGAATGCAACCTTTCAGTCTAAGAATCAAGAGTAGCCCAAGTATTCACAAATTGACTGTACAATACTAACTAAAAAACTGAATCTACATATAGAGACCCCACCCCCAAAATGAAAATGTTGTATGTTATTTATTCCCATTCAATACATATAACTTCTTTGAGCCAAGAAATGTTAGGTGATATTCTTTTGAAAGCTCTTTAAGTAATACCTGGTTCAGGAATTACATCTCCAAGACAAAAGAACAAAACCAAAAATTAGACAAAAATTATTTATCACTAGATTACTGTAATTGTTTGTAATTTTTATGATTTTTTGGTAAGCAACTCTTACAATATAGTAATTTATCCTTATAAACAGAATGGATGCAAGTTGGGGAGATCAATGTTAAAATCTGAAGTTGTCTTAATGTGGTTGTCATCCCTATGTCAATCATAATACTGTAAAAACTGTGAAAAGTAGTTAGAAAAGGACTTGACAGACTTCTAAGCAGGAAAAGCTAAAAATGTTAGTATTGTTTATCATCAGGTGGAGAATATTCCATGTGTAGTTTATTCTGTCGTTTCAAAGTTTTTATTCCTTTTTTCTTATTCTGCATGTCAATATTGTCTTTAAATTATTTTTTAAAATTAAAAATAATGCAAACTAGATTTATTTTTGAATGGTTTGTGTACTGCTTTTGGTGACTGCATATTGAAGCTGTTTTCTGCTATTAAATCTGTTCACTGTGTAAGAAGTTGCAGTTTTAAAAAGAAAATGGGAAATTTCAAAACAAACTTTGTGTAATGAACCAGTGCTTCTATATATTTGGTACACATTTAAATATGCTGATGTAGCTATTTTGAAGATGCATTTTCAGCCAAGGAAATGACCTATAATTCTGTTGTGTTGGAGCACAAGGAAATAAATGCTGGAATGCAGTACACGGACTAAAGCAATATAAAAACAATTAATTTCTTTTTTAGCCAAACCTTGAAGCCAAAGTAGGACCATTATTTCTGATACCACTAAATTTGTTGAACTAGTTTTAAGAAACTTCAGAGGAACTCTTGCTGTTGGGAGAAAAAACATTCAAGGCAGTTTTGTCTGAAGCATTACCTACCTGGTACCTGTTAATTCCCTGAACCATTCTCTGACTTTAACGATAGCTTTATAACCCTGGAATTAATTTAGTAATTGATTCACATAACCTTAATTACAGTGTGAAGTAATGGAACTCTGATTGTACATGAGCCAGACTATAATCAGTGATGCATGCACTCTGGAAGAAAAATCCTGTCAGAAGTGAATGATATTTATGGGCTGTGAATATTTAAAAGTACAAGATGATAAAAAAAATCCAAATAAAAAAATCAATATCTTAATTTCTTTAATTAATGGAAATCCAGTTTAAGAAAATTCTGTTGTGTTTGTATATATCAGCATAATTTTAATAATTTGCTGTCTTTCTGATAGAGTCACAGTGTCAGTGTCTGTTAGTTATCTGTGATAGCTTTCTAATCTATTGGCCAGTTCTTCTTAAATTTGTCAGGCAGTAGAAGCCTGCAGGCAGTGAAGGAGTTGTGGCAAGTCCTGTGAAGTTCTGTGGTAGGCGAGGAGTGTGTGCCTCTGTCCCTGCTGAGGTCAGGCTGGCAGAGTGCAGCGCTGGAGGAAGGGCAGCCAGGTGGCCTGGCCCCTGGTGGTGTGCCAAGGCAGACACATGTACCTGCTGGGGCTTTGGCATGGATATGACTTCTGTTTTACCTGTCTAGCCAAGAGTGGAAGGAAGGAAAATGAAAGCTTTTCGATGGCACTAAGACACAAAATAAGAACACTGTGGGAAAGAGGATGAGGAGAAGTGAGGCACATGGTTGTAGTAAAAGAAGCTACAGCTATATGGCCAGAGGACCCCGCTTACTGAAATGTCCACAAAATTTTAAGAAGATTTGAATACACCTTTATTTTTGATCTACTGCTCCATAGAGAAAGATCAGGAAGTTCTATCACTAATTGTGTACAGAGATTGTATGCCAAATCTTGACCCGCATACATCGGGTATCTGCCTTATCTAATGAAAACTAAGACCAAAAATATGGTTTTTTTTCTGGGAATACATATGTAAAAATTGCTTGTTTATGAGAAAGAAGTTTGTAGAAGATGGGTAACTGCTGACAGTGTCACACACACAAGGGTTGCATTACCTGTCATAGCTGTAGGAGATAAATAGGTAAGGAATTTAGATCTACACTGCTTCTGACATTTTCAGCTATTCATTTGAATATCCTACAGAGTATAAAAGTGTCTCTGTCCTTTCAACAGACCTAGGAAGTATTTGTGAAATGTGAACAGGTGCTGGAGGCAGTCTGAAAAAATGTCCACATATATATCTTAATGCACTTTGACTACTTGGGAGAATGAAAAGCAGTATAACAATATATTAATCTGAATCTCACTAAAAATCAGTGGTATTAAATGCTGCTTTACAGAACTCCTTAAAGACTTTTTTGAACCTGCTTGCACCCATTAAATTTATGGCCAGAGAAAAGGAATTTCAAAGAAAGTAAATCTGTTTGCAGAAAAGTTACTTTCTGCTGTCTGATTGCATACATACAAAATCTGAATATTACTTATATATTCTATTGCTTATACTTTAGATACTATATTTTGAATGACTGGCAACAGTCACCTTGACAGAAGAGGTTACAGTGACAGTGCTACTTTGTTGCCAGTAGCAACATCTGTGTTAAATGTGCTTTAATTAAGTTTGAGTTTTGAAGTTTATTGCTGTCACAGTACTTGGTGACATTTTGTGAAAACGAGATGGGAATATTAACACAGCTCATCAGCCCGGTAGTCTGTGCCCATTGCTCCCTTTGCCAGCTTGACACTCCACATCTACAGTTCTCAGGAGAAAGGTGACATCCTGCTGGAAGACATCTAGTGGGGAGGGGTAGAAAATTGTGGAGTCAGTGTATAACTCACAAACTTTCTTGAAGATAGAATTCAGTGAATTCATATGGCTTCATCTTTTTTTACGAAGTTATACATTGCCTAAATTGTCTTCTTGCTACAGAAGAGTACAGAGTTTAACCCGTCTCACTGTTTGATGCTCTCTTAATTACTAGAAGCTCAAGTGGTCAAAGTAACAAGGATCAACAAAACCTGTCAGGCAGAGGTGCATTTTACCTGAAATCCACATTACTAATGGCTTCTGAAAGACAGACAAAGCATTTTTTTCATTACTGCTAAACAAAAGACTTTTTACAGTTAGGTATATTGGGTTTGTGCAGCCAGGTTTGGTAGCTGGGGGTGAGGGGAGGGAGACACACAGATAGGTTCTGTGAGAAGCTGCTAGAAGCTTCCCCCATGCCCAACAAGCCAATGCCAGCCTGCTCCAAGATGGATGTGCCACTGGCCAAGGTTGGGCCAGTCAGAGCAGGTAATAGTTCCACCGGTGGGAGGCCTGTGCTGGCACAGGGCCCTGGCAGGACCTGCACACCTGTAGAGAATGGAGCCCATACTGGAACAGTTTTCCTGGTAGGGCTTACTGCCCTTTGGAGGGACCACCACTGGAGCAGGGTGTCAAGCTGGAGGAGTTCATGTAGCAATGACTGCCGTGGTAGGCAACCAAAGTTGAAATGGGGGATAGACTCCTCTCCCTGAGCAGTGGCAGAAAAACCTGTGATGAGCTGACCGTATCTCCCACTCCCTGTCTCCTTCCACCACTGGGGCAAAAAGGTAGAGGTCCTGAAGGAAGGAGGAGTGGGATGAAGGTGGTTTTAAGATTCATTAGAATTCTCATTTTCCTGCTCTGATTTTGATTGGTTATAAATTCAATTAATATCCTCAAGTCAAGTCTACTTTGCCTGTGACAGTACAGTAATTTCACGAATACAAGCCGCACCAATTTGACCAAAATTTTGGTGGAAACCCGGAAGTGTGGCCAATATTCCGGGGCGGCTAATACATTAACAACATTCTAAAAGCTGCCAACACGGAAGTGAGAGCCCGCGGCAGCCCCAAGCCAAGCTGGAGCCCGGCCGGCCCCGGCTGAGGTGGGAAAGACTGGCAGAGGCGGGGCCAGCAGTGCGGGGGGCGGGCGGCAGAGCCTGAGCCAGCAGGGCGGGGCAGGGGGGGCGGCAGAGCCCGGGCCAGCAGGGCGGGGGAGCCCGGGAGAACTGGGGCTAGCAGTGCAGGGGAGCATGGCAGAAGCAGGAAGGCCGGCGGGTGGGGCTGCCTGGCAGCGGGGGAAGCCCAGCAGAATCGGGGCCAGCAGCGTGGGGGAGCCCGGCGGTGCGGGGGCCTGCAGTGCCGGCCAGGGCGAGGAAACGCGGCGGCGGTGCAGATGGGAGGGTGCGGCCGGCGAGCCTGGCAGCGGCGGCAGCGGCTGGCCCGCCGGCAGGGCGAGTACGTTAACGCAGTGGCGACGCGGCCGGCATGCCTGCCAGCGGCGGCAGTGGCTGGCCCGCCGGCAGGACGACTACGTGAACGCAGCGGCGACGCGGCCGGCATGCCTGCCAGCGGCGGCAGTGCCTGGCCCGCCGGCAGGGCGAGTATGTGAACGCAGCGGCGATGCGGCCGGCATGCCTGCCAGCGGCGGCAGTGCCTGGCCCGCCGGCAGGGCGACTACATTAACGCAGCAGTGACACGGCCGGCATGCCTGCCAGCGGCGGCAGCGGCTGGCCCGCCGGCAGGGCGAGTACGTAAACGCAGCGGCGGGGCGGTGCTGACGGGAGAGGGGGGCCAGTGAGCCCGGCGGCGGCTGCAGCACCACCCGGCCGGCCCCGTCAGCAACCATGAGCGGGCCGAGCCTGCCTGGCCCCACCCCGAGCCAGTAAAGCCCGCTATGCCGCGATCCTGTTACTAATTGGCCAATTTGTGAAAGCTGCGCACGGATTCTCGCGACGAACGAAAGTGCGGCTAATATTCGGGGTGCGGCTTATCTATTGACAAAGACAGCAACATTGTCGAGGCACCGGGGGTGCGGCTTATAATCCATGCGGCTTGTATTCGTGAAACTACTGTAATTGATGAGTGATGTCCCCCTGTCCTCATTCGTCTTTCATTATAATTGTTTTCCTCTATACATTTGCAGAAATGATAGAGCACCTTTGGTGGTGCCTGAGCATCCAGGCAGGATCAAACGACCACACCTTATTTTATGATGTCCCATTTCTAGGAAAAAGAAACATGTTGGTAAACTAAAGCTTCAGTGCTCTGTGGTTTTTTGGTGGTGCTGGGTCCTTTTTGTTGCTGTTTTGTTATTTTAGTGGGAGATTTGTGAGAATTAATTTTTCTGCTTTCATCAGTTTAATATACAAGTGTCAGCAGTGCTGAATGAATGTATGTACTTTAATGAAATACAAGATTGAAACATTGAACTCTTCCAGTTCCGTTATTTGGACTGGGAACATATGTAGAAGTTGTCATACCTGTACATTTGATTTTTGTTTGATATATTGGTCTAATTGGGTTTGAGGTGCATAAAACGAATAAGATTAATACGGTTCCTTCAGGCAAAACTGCAAAAATAAAACTGAAAAATTAGTGGAAATTCTAAGTAGAAATTGGAGAAATACTTATAATTATACTATCCAAAGACCTTTCAATTTGGTAGTTAATCTGTGCAATAGAGTAACTTGTCACTTTTTTTTCTATGTAATATAGTGCTGTTTGCTAAAGAGGAAGGGGAAGGTTGAGGTTACGGAATATTACTCTAATTGTTATTATTAATGTGGTTGTTGGCAGTAAGACTTGTAGTATAAAGATGAGGCTGATTCAGACATTCACAGATGTGTATGTGGTTTTGTTTCTTCTTTGCTGATACAAGTTGAATGAATATGTATATGTGAGGTGAAGCATACTAATGAACAGTGCTGTAAGGTATTATGCTTTGCAAATGTTAAAAAATGTTAGATATCTCCTTGCTAATTCTTCTATTCTTTTACCACTGATGTTTTTATTTACTACTTGTGTTCAGTGAGGTAGATTTAAATCTGATTTTTTTTCACCCAATATATAACTACAGTAAATTCACGAATACAAGCCGCACTGAGTATAAGCCACATCTCTGGGTGTTGGCAAATATTTCGTTCTTTGTCCATAAATAAACCGCACCTGAATATAAGCTGCTCTGTGGTTTGCAGCGAGGACCCGCATGCAACAAAGTTGCCAAATACTAACAGAACCGCAGCATGGCGGGGGGGTTTACTGGCTCAACTAAGGCTGTGCAGGCTCGGCCCGCTAGGGGCTGCTGACGGGGCCAGATGGCCCAGCTCAGTGGGACCACTCGGGGCTGGCCGCCGCCTCTGGGTTCGCTCGTCCCGGCCCCACTCCCGCCGCGGCGCCGGCCTTGCACGGAGCACCCCCTGCTCCCGCCACGGCGGCGGAGAGCGGGGGCAGAGCCCCCCCCCTCCTCCCCGAGTTGCGGCAATGGCAGCGCGGGGTCACCCCGTCTCTCCCCCAGGCTGCGGCAGAGAAGGGAAGAAGAGAACTCTCCTGCCTCTCTCCCCGCCCCCTGTGCTGCCTGCAGGGAGCCAGGGCAACAGAGTAACACTTTGTAACAATGGTGAAATGCCGGCTTTTACTGGCAGGTGCTTGGCTCGGCGCCCTGGCTGGCATGTCTGGGGTTGTAAATGTCAGAAAATTATTCACATATTAGCCGCCCCCGAGTATTAGCTGCACTTCCAGGTTTCCACCAAAATTTTTGTCAAATTGCTGTGGCTTGTATTCGTGAAATTACTGTAGTTAATTTCCTATGTCACCATTGCAAAACCATATGTATGTACAGACAGAAATTGTTCATGTATCAATATTGTTCAATAATGCAATTCTTTAGTCCCTATTGCCATTATTCTCTAATAAATGATTTTTATGCACTTGAAATACAGGACCAGTTTTTTAGTTGTTATTGATTCAGTGTAAAAATAACAGTTGTTAAAAAACAGTCCAAAATTAAAATTAAAAATTGCACATAACATCTTTTTCTGTTCTCAGTGGAGGAGGAAGAACTTAATTTTCCTATTGATGTTTTTGATACCATATTACTTAAGAAAATAAGCAGAAATATGAAAGCCTGTGTATAGATTTTGAATGCATAATTGTGATGATCAAAAACCTTATGGGGAAGCAATTCTAAATGAACTTTAGATTCAATTTCTCAGAAAACAAAAGAGCTCTGAAAACACAGTGTCACCCTGAACAAAGCAATTCATTACCAGACTGTTGAAACATCATCTTTATTCTATTAGAAATCATGAACACAACCCACAATCAGGAAGTGCTATTTGAAATAAACAGATATTTTTTACTTTACTTTTTGCCAAAATTAGAGTAGATCCTAGTGTGAATCATTAGTTTAATGGCTGAAAGGCCTGCATCAAGCCCATAAAAAATAATGTGAGTTCCCTTTCTCATTGGAATTGGGAGTCTCAACTGGAGCTGTGGCAGGATAAAACTCATTTCTTGCAGGTACCAAGCTGGAGATCTTCAAAGGTGTTCACAGGAGTTTTTGGTGTTCAGTAGCTGGGTCTTTCAATTTACCACACTTCTGAGCAGCTGTTACTTACCAGTGAAAAGCATTCACAAGTCTTCCTGCATCCATTTCTTTACCTGCAGGCTACGGGTGGCAGGATTCTGCTTGAAGTGTGCCTTATCAGCAGTTGTGTTACTGTGATATATGATAATGGGTTATCAATGAAATGGAAGTAAGCCAAGACAATAATCTACAACAGGCAAACTTATTACAATCACTGCAAGAACTGGATAATCAGTTGAAAGAAAAAACTCAAGTAATTGCTTTATGAAGAGCCTCAATAATTGCTCTCTGTAGAATTTTTATTGTCTCTTTGACAAATAATAAATATTGAACAGAGCAAGTTATGAAGCACCCACATGCGAAAAGTATTTAAGTGAAGCTAAACAGTGTAGATTGCAACATGAATATAAAGCAGTGGGAAAAGATAAATACCACATAGAGCTCAGAATTGTGTTTCACTCTTTATGCATGTTAAGAGAAGACTGGTGGACTTTGGAATTGATTGAAATTTTCAAAACTGGAGAGGAGGGCTTGCCATCCCTGCTGAATGCCAAGCTGCCACTTTTTCTCTTCCTGTTATCCCTAATACACCGGTGTACATTCACTCTCACACACACACTGTGGATATGACTGGCTGTAAGGATGTCACCTCCAGTTGTTCAGGTGTCCCAGACCCACAAACAGCCCTCACATAAACCAGAACTGTACATGTGTGGGATTCTTTGTGGGGGACAGTGGTCAGGACAAACTCAGGTGCTCTCTATATTCTGGTCTTGAAGTTTGCAGTTTATTGCATAGGGCGTGGGTAAAGAGGGCCCTGCTTGGAGATGCCAGACGCAGCTCGGAGCAGGGCTGAAGGAGAGTGTGGGGTGGTAGGAGTTCTAAGTGAGAGGACAAGGTAAGAGAGGTAAGAGCTAAGAGAAGGAATTAAGAGAGGGAATTAAGAGAGTTAAGAGAGCGAGTTTCCCGTTACAATACACTAAATAGTCTTCTGTGTTGAACATTCTAATTTCCACTAACTAATCTAATACAAGATACAAATTCTCTAACATTTGCATGCAACCTATAGAAATCGCTATATTACCATGTTTTACTGCTTTCTTATCTCTAATCTCATTAGACCTGAAGATAATAATTTATCTAGCTCAATATTAGCTCTCCTCAGCAATGGCAGACTACCCAGGATCCCCTCAAAGAGGAAAGACAATCTCAGACTTCCACATTCATAGTGTTTATCACTTAAAAAGGAAAAAAAAATTTAAAAAGAAAAAAGAAAAAAAACCCTGGACATTTCAGTTATACTGATAATTCACAATAGTGGAAAGGAAAATTAAATAGTAAATTCTGCCAATGTGAAGATTATTCTTATTTATGGATTCTCATTGCCTGATTTTAAGAGTTATGGATTATGTTAGCAAAACTTAGAGAAAGCTGGTTATTAAAGGCCTGTGTAGGTACAGGTGCAAGAAGAGTAAATACCAAAATATCACAATTCTCCTATTATGATCCTTGAAAGTGCAATGGTGGAATTTGCGTTTAAGTGCACACAGCTCTTTCCCTTCTGTGCAGAGCAGTGAAAGTGCTGTGAGGATGCCTCACCCTTGCATTCAAAATACTATGTGCAAAAAAGGATGCACCACAGGTCTGTACTGGCTTAATTGCAGTCGAAATAAAATCACATATGAAACCCAGTCATTATTAATCTATTTGCAATAATAATAATTGTAGTCCAAAACAATTCAGGAAGGTCTTATTAATACAGTCTTACAAAATGATAACAAGCTAGCATCTACTCCCTTTTGTCATTGTCCAGTATTCCCATGTCTCTCTGGGCTCCCTGTAACAGAACGGTGCTGAGGCGCTTCAGGACATTGTCAGCAACTGGGGAATGTTTGATGCTGTGGTGATAGCCATGTGTTCCTTAGTTTGAGGGTCTATGCAGGACTGTTTTATAAGGGCGAGATCATATTTGAATCTCCTGAAAGATTTCTGAATAATCCTCTTCAAAAACTTCTGGGTCCAGCATCTGTTAGAATGGAGGAGAATTGAAATAAGTTTGGAGGTACTGCGAGATGATAATGCCAGTGGCACTCACAAGTTGTGCAGATATTTCTCAGTCTTAAAAGCTCATGATTCTACTAAGCATTTGTTTCTGTCCTACTTGCTGACAGAGAGTATGTTGTTTGAAGCTAATTATTTGGAGTTGGCCTCACAAAACCAAGCTTTCTTATTTATAGTAAAGTTTAGCTCTTATTTATGACTTACTTCATCTATTTTATTAGAAGAGTGAAAAAAATTCTTAAATCATTGCATACTATCTTAATTAGGAGTTTGAAGAGAGCTTGCATAATTATGGAATTTCTTTTATGGACTTTTCCTTTGAACCAGTTCTTTTTGAGTCTTTTATGCAGTTTTAGTGAGACTATACACCAGAGTTATAAAACATTTGAAAAGGAGATTCTGAGAAAGAAAAAGTTTTCTCTGCATCCTACTCCCACAGCCACCCCCCCTGCCCATGTTTATTGTTCAGAGTAAAATTCTCCTCTTTAGAGCTATGGGTGGTAGTCTTCTGAAAATTGGAAAGTAGGACATAGAGAGCTGTTTTATACTTTTCTTCTTAAAAGGAGCTTCTTTGGGTCATAGGTAGTGCAAAGGTCATCACACCTGATGATTTTAATTGTAAGGTTTGCTGTAGTTGTAGCTATTTTTCTAAAACCCAGTCTTCTGATATAAAGGAACAAATGAATCTTGGGTTTCCTTAAAAAAAGAGTGTTCTTCTGATGTCTGTAGTTGAGGAGAAAAGTTTAAAAATATGTTCTGTGTTATAGAATTATAAAGACAATCTGCAAAGAAAGCATTTAATATTCCCCTTTCTTATAAACATGGTCTCTTAGTAATCAGGCTCTATTGCATTCCTGGTTTGGTATTTCTGGAAACTTAAACCACTGTTGTCCTTTTTATAGAATTAGTAGATGAAACAGCTTCATACTTGGAAATTATTAACTTTCTACATTATACATTGGATTGGTTTTGGATTTTTTTTTTTTTTTTTTTATTTTTTTAGGACTGCAACTATATCAAAATATTGGAAACAAACATACCTTTTAAAATATACCTAAGTATTTTATTTTTTTAGCATTGACTTTTACTCTTATTTATGTTAAATTTTATAAGTTATTCTATGTCAACTTTAAATGTCTGTTTTCATACTGAGGAACATCAAGTGAATTTACCTTGCAATTCCTGCATTGGTATCATTATCCATGGTGCTGTATTGGGCCATGGTGTTGTAGGGTATAATTCAAAGTTCACATTTCTGTGGACATGACTTTTATAAAATCTTAATTGCTGCCCTATGTATTTTTGACAAGGTCTGAATCTGAGAGAATCTTGAAGTATATCTGCTGGCACCTTTTCTTTAAAATAAATGCACTGAAAATACTGAAAAGCTTCCAGCTGAGGTTTCATGAAACATCAAACAGGACAAGATGTATTTTTTTGAAAGAGATTAAAATTCAGCTTTTAACATCTGAAAATGACAAGAATTGGAATCCATGTGTCCCTGCTTATTCTGCTCTTCTAGAGCAGTTTGGGTTGGTGGGGGTTTTTTTGTTGTTTTTTTTTGTTTGTTTTGTTTTGTTTTGGTTGGTTTTTTCCATCGCCTTGCTCTCCAAGTGATTTCCAGCTCTTCACACATACACCTCTAGATCCAAAGTTATTCTAACTGTCTGCCTCCTCTGAAAACTTGGCAGTACATATGCTCCCTATATCTCCTCAGAAGTTTCTCAGCATGCACCCTGTCTGCAAGTTCCTTCTGTGATCTGTTACTGTTTCTGTCCATCATGTCTTACACTCCAGGAAGATTTCTCCAGCTGAGCATCCTCATTTGCTCTCAAGGCCATCTAGAATGTCTTGTTAACATAGCACACAAGCACAACAATTCTTGTGATCATGAATCTTTAAAAAATGATTGAGTTTGCATTAGAAGATGAACAAGCCAAAAAAAAGAAAATACCATCATTCAGAACACATAAAATTGACGAATGGACAATCAAGTCCAAAGACTTGTTCATCATCCCTCCCAGAAGTTAAAGGTAACTTGTTAATCTGCAATGTGATTTGGCGTGGCTTTCCCTGTCTAGATAATCTGTGTAGGAAGTGTGGAGTTACATGACATGCTAATATCCTTTTGGATGAGATAAAAAAAAAATCAGACAATACACTTATAGGGAAAATTGTTCATGTTAACATTTTTATAAATGTTTTAAAGACATATCACCTTCCATTTTGTTTTTTTCTTCTGAAATGAAGATGCTTTGGCTTCATAGGGCATTGTACATACCTTTTTCAGCAAAAGTAGTTTTACCCATGTAAGTACATCCTCCATTTATATATAAGTATGTTAAGAGAACTTGGAAACAGGTTATGCCTGCTGGCAGGCATTGGCAAATGTCTGGCAGTTGTCTGAAAATACATGTACAAACTTGTGATGTTTTATTGCTGGTCATTATCTTCTCACTGCAGAGTATCTGTGTCAGAACTTGCTAAAACCATGCTACATGGAATACAAATATTCAAGACCAATACAATTTTTAACAGAATTTTCATTTTAAAAACTGGCATGTCCTATGAAAATAACATTACAATTTTAGGCCATGATGAGAGTTCAGTCCTTTCCTTCAGAATACAATATGGTAACTGGAAAGATTTTCTAGTCTTTCTGCATTGAAGCTTCTTATTTCTTTCTGACTTTCGATATATTCCACCTCCCTGCTGAAAAGGGGATAACATATTTGCCAGTTATTAGGATCTCAACCTGTGTGATTGTATTAAATAAGCTTTAAGTTCTGCTGCTGCATATAGCTTGTAAGGTTTGGAGATATTTGCAAAAATGCATGCAAAGAACATAGGAACTTGGAAATTCATTTAGGAATGTGATTGCGTGAGAAAAATGGTGTATAATTGAAGATTTCATTTGTGCCAAATTTTATTAAGCATTATATTTTTATGTTTCTACTTCCTGGATGGCTAGCCAACTGTAATAAATCGAGTACAGTAATTTCATGATTATAAGCCGCACCATTTTGACTAAAATTTTGGTCCGAACCCAAAGTGAGGCTTATAATCAGGTGCAGCTTATATATGGACAAAGAATGAAAAGTTGCTGTTTTAGTTTGGCGGACAGGTGTCTGCTGAGAAAGGCAGGAACTTCTCTTTGAAATGGAGTATGTAGACCCCCTCCCTCTAAATTATTATCATTTTGAAATCAAGGGGCTTTCAGGCAAAAAATGGGAATTAGGAATAATAGTTCTTTACTAGGGAAATTAAGATAGAAATACAGTACTACAAAGAAACAAACTCCAAATCCTGACAAAGTCAGAGTACAACCTGACACCCTGTCAGGCAGGGTGTTGTTGGTAGCAGTCCCATTAAATGGTGACTGCATCCTCCTGCAGTGACAGATGTGGTTCAGTTGGAGCAGTGCTCCTGTAGAAGGTACAGTTTCCCTCCGGAGGTCCAGTGGTGACGTGGAGAAATCTGGTTTTCTTCTGGAGTCCAGTGGAGAAAGGGGTTACCTTAGTGTCCCAAAACCTCTGTTTTTATCTTGGTAAGAAATGTTGGGCTCTTCCCCCTGGCTGGAGCAACTTCCAGTGGGATGCAGTAATTTTATCAGTCCCACAGTGGGACTCAATGGGCCATTAGCAGAAAATGACTCTCTGGAGGCAGGATGAGTTGTGAAAAGATAAAGAACAATGCCCTGCCTGGTTTCAATGGATGGCCCATTAGCAGAATATCTATCGTTGAGATAAGGATCACTGCCCCCACCCTCAACAGATGGTGATAGAATAGATACCTTTTATCACACTCTGTACTGTAACGTGTGGCTTATAATCAGGTGCGGTTTATGTATGGACAAAGAACGAAAAGTTGCTGAAACCCAGAAGTGCGGTTTTTACTCAGTGCGGCTTATAATCGTGAAATTACTGTACATAGGTGCAAACATAAGTAAGGGCCTGAATGTTAGGCTATACAGAAATGACTAAGACCTTAAATCATGTCAAATTGTGGATTTTCCTAAGTTTCAAAGACTCGTATATAGGGAAACTATATTCTCTCCCTAGGTAAAGTACTTATCTTGTAGGTAATTATTTTTTATGCACGTACGAACACTAACTGGAAAATTAACTGTGTCTTACTACCATGGAAATTCCATCCTACAGGATGATTCTAATCAAGTTACATAAAGAATTGTTCATAAATATTATCAGGAGGGGAGCTGAACCAGCACAGTGATGTGGCTCCTTTAGAGTTTCATCAATTGGAATCATGTCAGCTTTGTTACATTGTGAACAGCATGACTTTGCAGAACAGAAAATTAAAACCTTTGTGTTCCTAAATTTGTTCCTAAATTGTGAGATGAGTTAATGTCTTCTGCTCTGTCCAATTTTTCAATCTCTATTTACAGTTTAAAATCCACTTCAGGAAAGTAAATATCTTCCAGGACTTCTAAACCCTAAAATTTTACACTGCTCTAACAAGAAAGTGTACAGAAGCATGAAATACAAACCACACTCTGTGGTCCTCTGACTGTTGACATGTCGTACACAGATATTACAGCTGTCCTCCTCGGGGAATTCCAGCCAGGATTCACTGTCAGAAAGCTAGTAATTTTAAAATTTTAAACAATTCATTCCTTATCATCACAGTTTTAATTTACTCCATATGAACAATGCAATTTTTAGTTTAGATGAATGCTAAAATATTGTAGGATCATGGCCTTACTAAAGCACTAGTAGTACACCTAGTATATAGCCCCATATTTTGGCAACAGACAATTTGCACAATGTGCTTCAGTTAATCTTTTAAAAATGTCACTTAAATATATAAAAAGATTCGCAAAAAACATTTAATTTATTTTCTGAAATCTGTAGAGTACCTGCTGCTTTCAGGCATTACAAAAGTCTGAGGGTTTGGTTGAGGGTTGTTTTATAAGGTTTTTTGTTTCTTTGGTTGGTTGGTTTTTTTGTTGGTTTTGTTTTGTTTTGTTTGCTTTTTGTTGCTTTTTGGTTTTTAAATTAGAGAGAGGGGTATGGATTCAATCTTATGGAGACAGCCTACTTTTGGTCAAGACATGAACAAAACTTCCCAGAATGGTAGTATAAATTTATATTAATGTACTTAATTATAAAAGTCTTTCAGATATTTCTAATTCTGTGACATTAGGAGAGAACCTTAAGATTGGATTATGGCAGAACAACATAAAGTTCTACTCGTATATGCAGTGTGACACTTCTGCCCATTGGTTTATCATGAAAGTCAGGATTTGGAATTATTTTGGAATAATGAGCTATGTTATTGTTACACACAATATAATTATAGAATGCTCAGAATTCTTTTGTGGGTCTTTCTTTTTTTTTTTTTTAACTTCCATATTTTTCTGTAGATAAACTTCTGTCTCTCTGTTTCCAGTCTTGCTTCACTGTGGTGTGCAAGAATGGAGAAGGCAGATACTGTGTGGAATTGTTGGGTACCGAAGATGAATAAGGCTGGGTCATAGCTGCATGTGCCCATATTTTCCCATGAGGCTCATCCTCCATTGGCCCAGATTATTCTTGCTGTAGTAGTTCCTTCAACATCCAACTCAAATCAAGGACTATTTTTCCCTAAAATGAAATCTCTTTAAGATGCATATTTAATTTCCTCACCAAGTACACCAAGATCCTTTGCAACCTAGTACTAACAAGGTGCCTTCTGCTAAACTTGCTGAAGATACAGTTAATTCAAGATTTCCAGAAAGGGAGAAAACTGTTAACTTGGACATGATTTTGCTATGCTCCTTTGAATGTGCAGGCAGATCAAATTTGCAGTACTTTTCTGTGTTTGGAGTATTCCTTGTGACCCCTTGTCAATTGTTGCCATAACCTTGCAGAAAAACAATACTATGAAGAAAGAGGACTTTTTTTTATTTGTAAGCAGTTAAAAGTTCTTTGGCAGAAGTAGCTTTCAAGGCTGAATGAAGTCAGTGGAAACATGCACAGTCATGTGACTTGGAGCATGTATGTTTTACTCTTTAACTACACTCTTCTAAATCCTTCTGATAAGCTTCAGCTTTAATTTACCATCTGTAAAATATATGGGGTTTATTTTCAAACAAAAGTGTTTGGCTCCTATCTTTTGAGTATGTTAAATATTTTATAATAGTTCTGAGGAAACATGCAAGCACACCTTTAACTAGAGGTCATTTCTCCAGAGAGGAAGCTGAAAAATAAACTTTCATTCATATATTTTTTTCAGAAAAAAGGAGACATTTAGCATCTTAAATTTTAGTATGTGTTCTGAAGATATGGGGGATTCTTTGCATACACAAAATACAAGTTGGATTCTTCAGTTTACTAATTTCAGCTAAAATCTTTGGAACAATATGACCCAGGTGGAATGGAGAAGTTGTTCAAGGCATCGTGATGTATTTTCTTTATTTTCTTTGAAGTTTTGAAACAGAAGAGAAGCTACACTTGTGAATGTAGTAATTTCTGAGGACTTGCACACTAAGCGTTTAATTAGGTACCAGTTTAATTTATGATGGATTATGTAGAGGCAGATTTCTGCCTAAATTCTGCCTAATTTTTGATGTTGTTCAACAATACCCAGTAGGTGGCACAAATACACAAGGAATTTGTACAATTCTTTTCTTATCGGAGTTCTTTTATGTTTGATTGATTGAGGGTTCCAGTTAAAATGCAATTATTTAGCTTTTGGCTTTCATTACAATGCTAGGCAACTTGTTACTATGATTTCCAGGTAACAGTTTGTATTTTGTACAATAGCAGGAAGTTATTATTTTGGAACCCATAATGAACTGATGTCCTTATTTATAACAAATGATCTAAAAGCTTCATCCATGAGTAAGTCACAAATGAGGCCGATTTGAGACTTGAGGAATGATGAGGAGGTTTTTACTTCCATTTTTACTGTCATTTCATATTTTTGTAGCAAAATGTCTGTATATTTTTTCTCACTGTCTTCCTTACCAATTTCCCTGACATAACTTAAGTAGTTAGTTTTCTATGAAAATATACAAGGAAGTATGTAGGAAGGAATTTGGGTTATAACTTTATTTTCCAGGTACAGTAATTTCACGAATACAAGCCGCACCAATTTGACCAAAATTTTGGTGGAAACCCGGAAGTGCGGCTAATATTCCGGGGCGGCTAATCTATTAACAAAATTCTAAAAGCTGCCAACACGGAAGTGAGAGCCCGCGGCAGCCCCAAGCCAAGCTGGAGCCCAGCCGGCCCCGGCAGAGGTGGGAAAGCCTGGCAGAGGCGGGGCCAGCAGTGTCGGGGGCGGGCGGCAGAGCCTGAGCCAGCAGGGCGGGGGAGCCCGGGAGAACTGGGGCTAGCAGTGCAGGGGAGCATGGCAGAAGCAGGAAGGCCGGCGGGTGGGGCTGCCTGGCAGCGGGGGAAGCCCAGCATAATCGGGGCCAGCAGCGTGGGGGAGCCCGGCGGTGCGGGGGCCTGCAGTGCCGGCCAGGGCGAGGAAACGCGGCGGCGGTGCAGACGGGAGGGGGCGGCCGGCGAGCGTGGTGGCGGCGGCGGCAGCCCTGCCGGCGGGGCGAGCGAAAGCGGCGCTCGCGAAAGCGCCGCCGCGAGCCGCGAACCGCGAGCCGCGAAAGCGCCGCCGCGAGCCGCGAACCGCGAGCGCGCCGCCGCGAGCCGCGAACCGCGAGCCGCGAACCGCGAGCCGCGAACCGCGAGCGCGCCGCCGCGAGCCGCGAACCGCGAGCCGCGAACCGCGAGCCGCGAACCGCGAGCCGCGAGCCGCGAGCCGCGAACCGCGAGCCGCGAAAGCGCCGCCGCGAACCGCGAGCCGCGAACCGCGAGCCGCGAACCGCGAGCCGCGAGCCGCGAGCCGCGAGCCGCGAAAGCGCCGCCGTGAGCCGCGAAAGCGCCGCCGCGAGCCGCGAAAGCGCCGCGGGGCGGGCGCGGCGCGGGGCGGGCGCGGCGCTCGCGAGGCGCGGCGCGGGGCGAGCGAAAGCGGCAGCGGGGCGGACAGCGAGCCCGGCGGCGGCGGCGGCAGCCCTGCCAGCCGGGCGAGCGAACGCGGCAGCGGGGCGGTGCTGACGGGAGAGGGTGGCCAGCGAGCCCGGCGGCGGCGGCAGCACCACCCGGCCAGCCCCGCCGAGCCGTGGCGCTGAGCTGAGCCACCCGGCCCCGTCGGCAACCATGAGCGGGCCGAGCCTGCCTGGCCCCGCCCCGAGCCAGTAAAGCCCGCTATGCCGCGATCCTGTTACTAATTGGCCAATTTGTGAAAGCTGCGCACGGATTCTCGCGACGAACGAAAGTGCGGCTAATATTCGGGGTGCGGCTTATCTATTGACAAAGACAGCAACATTGTCGAGGCACCGGGGGTGCGGCTTATAATCCGTGCGGCTTGTATTCGTGAAACTACTGTAACTGATCACAGATGGAGCACATTAATTATGAGGAACAGAGAAAAAGCTGCAGTGCCTTATTGAAAAAATACAGTCAAGGCATATTGCCTATCTACTGAATTTATCAGTTTGTTGTGTTTTTTCTCAGATTATCAAAATAAGAATAAAAACAATTATTCTTTTACTGTTTTACAGTTTAAAAAGTGTTGTGAAGAGCAGTGCACTTTTAAACCAGTATGTCTCTACAATATAAGTGCACCATATTTATACTGCATTAACACTGTTCAGGTCTACTTACTTCAGAAACTTCTTTTTCTCGGAATATATAAATAGATCCTATTCTTCATGCACAGAGACATTTAGTTATGGTAGCTGTATTTTGTCGTTTTACATGAGGAATAAGAGCCAATTTAGTTCTAAGGAAGCCCAGATATGATGAGAGAAAATAGTTCTTAGAAGATCATCCTTTAAATCCTTCTGTGAGAAGACTTTATCATATGGGTGAACTCCATGGACTCCTGTTGTAATTGGAAAACTTCGGAGACAATGCTTTACACGGAGCTTGTGCTACCCACCCCCGAGCAGCAAAGGCACAAGGACTACTCAGTTTACTCACAGCAGCAGGCTTGTAAAAATGTGTTGCTAAAACAGAACCCAATCTCAAGTATCATGTTTCTTGGCTTGTAAAAATGTGAGGACAGCTATCATACTGTTTTTAATTTACTCCCTTGGCTTGTAATTTTGATAGTTCGTGTAACATTGTGTCAGTAGTGCTTCCTTTCAGAATACCAATTCAAGATACCACTGTGGTGACAGTGGCTGTGGCTGCTGCATTTTTCCTTTCTTTTCTTTAGTGGCATCTGAATATCAAATGATGGGTTCCTTGCAGAGCATACCTGAAACTGTATCTGTATTTTAACTTGCATTAGTAGATGAGAGCTCCTCCTTTAATAGTTAGTGTTTAAATATGATACGTTTTGCAAATTATTACAATGGTGTATTTTTTGGCTTTCTTGTCTGGCTCTTCTTTTGAAGAGAAGAGGATTTGTTTGTTTTTGTAAGCAATATAGCACTTGTAGTAAGAAGAAACTACCTTCAGGTGATCTAAGAATCACATTAAAAGATTCTAAACTTCAGTTTTCATTACTTTTTAATTTTGCTCTTAAATAGGAAAAGAGTAACACAGTTGACTACAATAGGTTTTCTACATAATTTGCATCTGCCTTAAACTCCTAAAAAAGTCTTCATTAAAATAAAACAATACAGTCAGGTGATCTTTGCATTAGCAGCAATTAAGTTCAGCTTTACCAAAGGGAAACCATACAATAGCATCCAATAACTTTAGTTTCTTCCATTATAACATGCTAAAATGATGGGATTTGTTCATAACTTGTCTACCCAAATAATGCCAAAAATAAAGTACCTGGGGTTTGTTTTTTTTTGGAGTTTGTTATATCATTGGCCTGAAATACTGTATATTTGAAATAGAAATAAAATTAGAATCTGAGAAGTAAAGTAATATAAGTCAATGGTTTGGTTTAATTCTAGGATATTAATTGAGTTATTTAATGTATCTTGAGTATGGAAGGACTGGCAAATATGGAAACAGTTCTTACTGTTATGAAGTAAAATTGAAAAGTACCTTTAAATTATGAAATTTTACTTGAGATATTTTCTACACTCAAAGAGAAAATTTCAGTAAATGAACCTTGTTAAATTGATCATTTCACACACACAAAAAAAAAAAGTGTGTAAAATTGCTGTATTTAAATAATAACTCAAAGTCATTTTTCAGGCATGTCTTGCAATGACTCCCAAAATTGCTTGATGTTTGCCAAGAGAATGTGAAGGAAAAACATGCGATGTGAATTGTTATCCAGTTATCTAACCTGATAAATCCTTCAGGTAATGGGTAGTTGCTTGGGTTTTTTACAGGCTCCAGGAAAGTATTTTTACCAGTCACTAACAAATGTTTCAGATAAATCATTTCCTGACATGAGGATTAATTACTGCTAAATTACATCTTATGAGAAAGCAATAGTATCAACCATTAAATTGACTATTTTGCCATCATGCAACATAATGTCCCACCTGGCACTGCAGCTGCACAAAGTTTTGGCATTTTTCTAAAAAAACTTATTTACAGCCCCCAACTATTGTTATTTTGTTTGAGTTTGTTTAGTTGTTTGTTTTCTTAAATACTAGGATTAGAAATATTTCAAATCTTCATTTTCTGCGCTTCTGTTTGTATATGTTTCTAGAACTCATTGTTTTCTTGGATAATCAATGTCAAAAAGAACCAGTGTAATTCTAGGGAACTGGGGAATTTTAGGGGGTCTTTTTCATGTCATCTTACAGATAAGGGTAAAATACCATTTGAATAGTATAACTTAAATATAATAGTATAACTTAAATATTAAGAAATGTCAACCAAGTTTTAAAGATAGTCTCATTTGACCTTAATCTAGTGCATACCTTAACTGTATGTTCTATGTAAACAGATATCTTTGAAGTTGAAATATTTACTAGTTCCATAAGGCAATCTGATTTACAAGCTCCATATGTATCTGAGGAAATGTGTATCAAATAAAGTTTATTTTTTAATAAGTAGTTTTGGTTTTAACTTAATTTTCTCAACTAGCTTTTCAAATGAGTAATTAATAAAATGAATGAGTTCTGACAATAATTGTCATGTCAGTATGTCACCCTGAATAGAGTGTCTTTGTCACTTTGCAGACAAACTAGCTTAGGTTAATATTTATTCTGGAATTGCTGACTGCAGATCTTTGCTCTTTCCTTTGTCTGGTGACCAACACTAGGTATTGCCCCAGGAACTGTCTAATAACTGAGAACCCTGCTGTGGTGCTTGAATGCTGATGAGAGGAATATGGTGGAAGCACCATTCTCTTCCACCAGTCGTGACTCTCACTGACCTCTCTGCTACATCAATTTAATTCCACACTATGGCAAAAGCTTCAACCAGTGCCAGGTTTTTCCTAGTGCCATCATTGTGAGCTAAAAATAGGAGAAGAGATTGATTAAAATAAACAGAGTTAGACGGAATAGATTTATTGGAGCCAAATAAAAACTATGCTAATGTGAAATAAATTTCAGAGATGAAGCACTGAGTATCATTATCTTATTGAATGTGATCTTAGTAAATATGCCAAGAAAAACTCATTGCATAGTCTGTCAATGCCACTTCCAAATATTCTTTCAATGAAAAAGATTGAAAGGATAAAAAAAATAATAATAATAAAAAAATATATATATATTTTCCCCCTCCTCAGGAAATTTCTAGAGATTTTGTGGATTTTTTAGAGGAGGTTCTTTTTTCCATCAAGTGATGACAAAGTAATGATAGGTTCATTTGATCAAAGCTGATTTCATATGACATGTATCATAGTGATACAGTGACTTCCCACCTCTTCCCATGACTCATAACAGGAAATTAAGGTATACTAATCATACACTGAGACAAAATGATCATGGTTGGGTTGAAATCTAGCCCACTAATTTTGCTCTTTCTGACTGTGAAGTGGATAGTGTATTGTAAATTTAGCTACTTGGGAACAAATCCTGGTTCTTCTGGCAGATTAGTAGACAGGATAGACCCTGAAACCTGAGAAGGTTTATAGTGAAATGCACATAGCAAGTGTTGCTTTTGCTATTAACAGGTGGAGGAGAAGGGGATGTATGTGAGCATTCTGTAGTTAGATTACTGCAAAGATTTCATAATTATACACTAAAAACAAGATTAAAAGACTGGTAGTTTAACTGAAGAAAACAGAACTTGTGTTTTCCCTGCAATAAAAATTACTAGTGAAGGATTCCAAGCTAATGGCTTTGAAATAACTTGAATGCATGAAGAAGCACCTGGCAGGTCAAGTGCAGGAGGATTCTCAGCAACAAGGATGGATCTCCATAGGTCATGTATTTTGTAGCATAAGTTGTGTAGGGTTCACACATGTTCAGTTACACATCTCCTTGATGTGAAAATTAGGGCTACATCTAGCTCCTAACTGGAAGTAAGAGTCAAAAATTTAAATGGGATTCCTAGACAATCAGTAATTGTTTACCCACTGATGTTCAAAATACATCCATTCCTGGCTCATGTGTTCTCCATCATTAATGAATTATGGAGTTGCCAGTCTCAGTGTCAAAGGTGCATTGCTTTTCCTTCCAATCAGTCTGTGAGGTTTGATTTGACAGAGCAGAGTATACCATGACAGAAAGAAGATAAAGAAAACAAAACCAGGGTTATTTTCCAGTTCTTTGTCTTGTCTCAGATCCATACTCTTGAAGATAAACGCATTAGAGGACCATCACATCCCCTATCATGGATACTGTGAGCATTGATAATGGGTGCATCACACAGAGCTGAGAAGAAACTTGGGTCAGTAGCTGTATTTTAATAGAACTGCAAAGACATGTCTAGTGTTTCATTAAGCACTTCAGTTTGACTTCCTAGCCTCAGACAATGCTATTACTGGCACTGATGCTTGCTCCAGTAAACTAAGGAAACAGAGAGAAGAGAGCGGTTTGCGTTGTTGGTTTGTTCCGCTGTTCCAGCTGGATCAAGCTAAATTATTCTCATCTCAGTGACTTGCTGCAGACGTAAAGGGTTGTGATTCTTACTCTGTTGAGAAACAAGAACATTGTCTCTGCTCTGAAATGTTGTCTGTTTGTTTTTGTTCTTTGCTTTTTTCCCTTATGCATAATGTGTACCTCCAATGTTTGGTAGTTAAGTGAATCATAAACTTTTCATGCTCTGCAGTGGGTATATTCATATGAAAAATTACTACTATGCTTGTCATGAAATTGTAATAGGGCATAGCACTTATCACAGCTGTGGAATTTTTCCCAACCATCTGAATCTCCAGGTGTGCCCTTGAATTGACAATAACAAGGTGATATGCTACTGTTACAACTTCACCGTATTTTAATGTCACTGTCTGGGAAAAGAGTTTCATAAGAAAGAGTTAATATAGGTTCCTGTTTCTAACTTCTTTGCAAGATTCACTCTTTTTACATGTTAGGAATTTCACGTGAAAATATATAAAGCATAGGTGCAAAAAAATACATAAAACTTCATTAACTTTATGGATGAAAATATTAAATTTCAATAAAGTAATAAGATATTTTATAGTTCAGATTAATTAAAATATTATATAAAATTAAAGCAAAGATTTTATATTTTGAGCATAGTTTTCAGCTGCTTAATCATTTGCGTCAGTGTAAATCATAATAACCCATACTTAGAACACTTGAATACCACTCTCTTTGCAAGAAAGGAATGAATGACAAATATAACTTTTCTGCTGTGTTGGAAAATTCATGTGCATCTGGGGGGTTCTTGTTTTCACACTCTGACAACCCCCTCCTCCTGGTCCCCCAACTTCAAATTCCATTATCTTTGTTTAATATTTCTCAAAATAGTCAATAAAAGTGATCTTATTATGCAGATCATCAACAGAAAACCCTTTATTGCTAGAGCATTTTTCATGTAGTTGGGGAAGGAGCATAGACAAAAGAAGTCTCGGGTTATATTAGGACTACCTGTTTTCTCTTTGCTACATCTGTGTAATTGTGGCTGTTGGCATCACAGTTAAATGGACTTCTGCTGCCACTTTTACACATCCTCCAGAGGGCATTTGGGCTACTCAATGACTTCCAAATGCTATTATCCTGCTGGAATAATTTCACAGAACTTTATCTTCCACAGGTGTTTTGTCAGCAACATTATGTTTTACAAACTCCAGAACAGAAGAAAGTAATTTGAAAGAACTAAGTGTATTTTTAAGTGTTCTTTGTTAGTTGATTTCTATTAGCCTGCTTAGGCATTTGATGGTTTTGGAGGGATTGTTAGGGTTTTTCTTTATACTGAGAACTAATACTTCAGGTGATGCAGTGAACCTGAATTTAAACCATTCAAATTATACATTTATTGTCATAATTTCAAAATTGTGCAATTTTTATAATTAAAAAAATATCTTAAAGGTAATAAATAATAAAAGGTTTTTCATTTATAGTGTAGACATCTTGGTGACTTACTTTCTAGTGATATACCATTTTTTGATGGGAGAAGGGAAAAATATATTTTCTCTAATTTTTTTTTCTTAAAAGTGGACATATTAATCTGTAATCTGCCAAGAATTAAGAATTACAGTGATTTCACAATTATAAGCCGCACTGAGTATAAGCCGCACTTCTGGGTTTCAGCAACTTTTTGTTTTTTTGTCCATACATAAGCCGCACCTGATTATAAGCCGCATGTTACAATACAGAGTGTGATAAAAGGTATCTGTTCTATCACCATCTGTTGAGGGTGGGGACAGTGATCTCAATGGCAGATAATCTGCTAATGGGCCATCCATTGAAACCAGGCAGGGCATTGTTCTTTATCTTTTCACAACCCATCCTTCCTCCAGGGAGTCACTGTCTGCTAATGGCCCATTGAGTCCCACTGTGTGACTGATAAAATTACTGCATCCCATTGAAATTTGCTCCAGCCAGGGGGAAGAGCCCAACATTTCTTACCAAGATAAAAACAGAGGTTTTGGGACACTAAGGGAGCCCCTTTCTCCACTGGACTCCAAAGGAAAACCGGATTTCTCCACATCAACACTGGACCTCCAGAGGGAAACTGCACCCTGTACAGGAGCACTGCTCCAACTGAATCACATCTGTCACTGCAGGAGGATGCAGCCACCATTTAATGGGACTGCTACCAACACCCTGCCTGATGGGGTGCCAGGTTGTACTCTGACTTTGTCAGGGTTTGGAGTTTGTCTCTTTGTAGTACTGTATTTCTATTTTAATTTCCCTAGAAAAGAACTGTTATTCCTAATTCCCGTATTTTTGCCTGAAAGCCCCTTGATTTCCAAATTATAATAATTTGGAGAGAGGAGGTTTACATTCTCCATTTCAAAGAGAAGTTCCTGCCTTTCTCAGCAGATACCTGTCCTCCAAATTAAAACAGCAACTTTTCGTTCTTTGTCCATATATAAGCCGCACCTGATTATAAGCCGCACTTTGGGTTGGGACCAAAATTTTAGTCAAAATGGTGCGGCTTATAATCGTGAAATTACTGTAAGTATGTTTGTTAGTAAACTATTGTTGTGCCTATAGTTGCTATTCCTGCCCTTGATGTTAAGAGAGTTTTAGCATTTTTGAGACCAGATTTAGGTGTTGAGTCTGCAGAATTTTGTCCCTATCTTACTTAAAACTACCAGTTTTTGGATGAGTCTAGACTTAACCACAGAAATTTGTTGCATAGTCTCTTCAATGTAAGATCTCGTCATACCTGCACATGATACTCTATGTAAAAAATGTGCCTTGCATAGGAATCTTGGGCTTACTGTTTATCTGTAGACCATAGCATTTTTTTTTTGCTTAAACTTTCTACAATACTTACCTGTAAAGAAGCTAATGCATAAATCACATCAAAGCTAAATCTCATACAATTCATTTTGAATTACTGATATTCAATGAAGTGGATTTTGCTTGGGAATGTGGGATTTTAAACTATGATAGATAGTGATACATTCTTTTTCTTTTAAACAATGAAATTTCAAGACTATAGAGGAGCCAATTTGGTTGTCAAAATGTAAAATCTTTTGTGATTTTATCCTTTCTTTTATTTATAGTTTCCTCTTTTTGGCAGAAAGTTTTGTCTTTAAAACTTGAAAATTACAGTTGTTATATATTTAGGTCTACAACTGTTTGCACTTTTCTCTAGAAATAACTTCAAAAATAAATGTACCAAAATATTTTACTCCATTTGAAATTTTACTTGCCAAAAGCAGCCACATAAAATTTTAAGCTCCAATGTCTACTGTGGAAAGTCTTATAAAAAAGAAATGAAGCCTAGTACCCCCAGGAACAGTCATGATCAGTGAAGCTGTACATGTAATGGGGGAATAAAACACTATTAACACTGTCATTATGTTTAATAGAAGTGCTTAGATCAGTTCTTGCCACAGAGATAAAAGAAAAAGAAATAACCTAGTTATAAGACACAACTGATAACCAAATACCTTAAACAGGGATTTCAATTTTTTTTTTTTCAATTTTAAAGCATAATTGAAAAGTGTAATTGAAAGCTGTTGCGCAGATAATTTTCAGCACTGGAGTCTAACCCAAGACCTGTACATGGACAAACAACATGCATTTTTTAACATTTAGAAAGATTCATGTGCACTGATGGTGAAAACTCTGGGTTCTGATGATATCAAAGAAAGACAGTGGCTTCTGAGAAATAAAAATAAAAGGCAGCGCACTGCAAAAAGCTACTAATGTTTGGCAGTAGTTTTTAGAAGAAAGCAAGCAATTTTGGTTTCCTCAAGCTGTAAAGTGATAGTAAAAATTATCTCAAATCCTGAGATTTGCAAAACACAAGATAAAGTTGACCTTGTACAGGTGGAATTAACTTCTCTTCAGAGAGCTTGTTTCTGTCCATGAGTAGACCTTGTATGAAGGTTCCAGATACCTTGCTGAAAATGAGGCAGACTGTTTGCTTGATCATTCAAACTTCTGCAGAATCGATCTGAGAAGGGTACAAAATTGCATTGCCATTCCATTTTCAGAATAGCATTTGCTACTGTTAATTTAAAAGTAAATTTTGAGGTGGATAGTATTTAAATGTGCTAGATAATAGCCACCTTATGAATTCAACTTGGATCTGTTGTGTTAGACTATAAAGACTATAAAAAGCATGGTAATGTCCCATATAAAATAAGAACATATGTCTTCAATACATTACATTTCTTTTAATGGTAGTCAATTTTTACATTGCTCGTGTGCTTAATGGAAGTACTGTTAGATTGATAGTAGAGGCAATATTCCTTTTTCCCTTTAATTTAGACTTTTTATATTTTTATCAAATAAATCAATTAGATTTACTGTAAAAAATAGCAATGAAATACATGCTAAATTTAAAATAAAATATACAATAAAAATCTGTTATGTAGTAGAAATAAATTGTATTTGTGCATTTATGAGCCTGTGTAAGTAGGTCCTTACAGAGGGAATGGAGAGAAACTAAGCAAATAACCATTTGTTTTTCCACTTAGACAAATTATCTTTCCATAGCCATTAACCAAGTAGACATATGGCATGATTTCACAGAATAATTTATGCATAGAAAACTATTCATCAATTCTCTGTTGTTCCTGAAACATGCATGAAGCACAAGTATTGTGTGAGCTATTCCAAAAGTAAAAGATGTAAAAATATTTTGAGAGTCCATGATAATTTATTCTAAGAATTAAATCATATATATTTAGAAATAATCTTAATTTTTTTTTGTTTTGTTTTTCTTTTAGTATAAGTTTTAAAAAACTCTCAATTCTCATGAGGCATGCACATCATAGAAAAGGAAACGAGAAAAACCAGAAACCAAAAACTATCCAGAAAATCACTGTAATTTTGATCTGGAGATAGCAATAAACTAGCTAGTATCACAAATAGTCTAGCATGATCTTAGATAATCCTATCATGCTTATCCTTCTACTAAATTATATCTTTATAGGGGAAGGAGATTAAGGCAGATAGAGCAGAGTCTAGACGATGGTTTTCATAGGCCCAGGTATAGATTATTTATTTCAAGAATTCTGTGACAATTGTGACTGTCCAATGGTAAGACAAAATACTTCTAGATGCTATACTGCGCTCTTGGTATTTGAAACCACATGGATTCCCATCTAAAAAGTCAGACAAAATACAGATTTTTAAGAGTCCATGAAATAAATTTAGTGTAGTGACTGAGTTCTTTGTCTTAATTCCTGGATAAATCTTGAACAGTCAATATTTAACTTTTTAGTAATAATTTTAGCAATTTTATTATGGTTTTCTTGACTCATTTCTGTGAAGAAGAAGCTGTAGGATGGAAGTAAATGTCAGAGCCAAAGGCTTATTTGATTAAACTATGGCAACAGCATTAATCTTCAAAAGGAAATCAAGATAATAGAGGGGTCTGGATGGACCAGGAGATTGATAATTGGTTATAAAGCTTTTGACCTTTGAGCCAGTTGTTCAGATTCAAGCTAAGCCAGTAGTGACTGAAAATCATTACTCTCTGATAGCAGTGCAATTGCTGTGTGAAATGGGTGATTGGTTTCATTCCAGTTTCTAGAGAATTGGTACTCACATTGCAGAAACAGCTACTCCCATTGTCAGGGGCTTAAGGAAGCAAAGGATGAGAATATTCTTTGCATGCTTACCTTAGGAGGTATTTTGGGCAGTGAGGGGTGAAGCTGCAGTCCTCTGGAACATTGACAGCATCAACGCCTACCCTCAGGTTCTCGTTAAGGAATTAAAGCCACCTTTTTTGTCCACATGACATTTCTCATTGACCTCAATAAAAGAAAAAAAAAATTGTATGTGATGCAACTCTGTACACCTTTATAAAGATGCTTCAAATTCTTATGGATTGTTTTCACCATTTTTAGTAGGAAAGAATGTGTGTATTGATACATTTTGTGGGTTTTGTGGGTTTTTTTGTGGTTTTTTGTGTTTTTTCACTTGTTTTTTTGTGTTTTTTCACTTGTAATTTACAGAAAAACCTGGCATTCAAGTGGTTTATACGAATCTGTTTGACCTTGGAATTGTACTTGACCTGTTTTGAGTCAATGGATGACTCATATCTGAATTGAGTTGCTAAAGATTTGTAACTTCTTGTCCGTGTTGGACTGTGTTCTTCCTCCTTAATTGGATGACCTGATGTTAATAATTAATGTCACCTGAAACCAGCGTAATTTAATTCTATAAGGAATCATTTAGGCTGTTGGCAATCTCAAAAACCACAGAGTCGTATTAAAAGGCTGGAACATTACAAACTTGGTAGTGCTGTATTAATGGCTGGACTTGATAATCTTAAAGGTCTTTTCTAACCTAAACAATTGCATGATTTGTCCTTCTCTTATTTTTTCTGAGTAAAAGTTATATTTGTCATCTCCTTCACTATCCACTATTTTTCGTTCTTTAACTGTGGAGAATGTGACAATATTGCTTCTCAGGCACACTTCTAACTTCCCTTTGGTTTTCCAGTTCCTTCAACCTGTTTTCTGAATTCTCAGCAAACTAGGAGGAGTTTTATTGCTTCAGCATGCTTGTATTCACATGTGTTTTACAAGATTTATGCTTAATTTAACTAGACATCTATTCTTGCCCTATTTCTCTATTGTCTTTTCTTTTAAATTATTTTAAATTTGTAGCTTGACTGTCTAATGTGTATTGTCACTGCAAGGTATTAGGTTCCTTTTCTTTCAAATACGGTCACCCTGTCTCACCTGGAACTCCTCCTGAGTCCCAAGAATTCAAAGTGTGATTAATCTTTGTCTAATTTTTCTGTAGCTAGTCCGACTAGTAGACCTCTCCAGTAGAGATTTTTGTGTAGCATTTAGTTCCATAGTAAAAAAAATAAAAAACCACATGAGAGAACAAAAATAACATTGGACCATTTAAAACTTAATTAACACTCATGTTGTTGTAGTAAAAATTACATTGAAAGACACTGATTCAGAGGTTGTTTCATTCTTTTTTCCTTGGAGACTAAACTGGATTGGAAACCCACTGGACATGTGTAAGGTTTTGTGGGATCCTTTCAGATGTGTCTTTGTAAAATACAAATTTCTAAAAGGATGAAGAAAAATGATAATTTTATAGCAAATGCTGCTGGTTGTTTTAGTGCAATGAATGGGTCTCACTTTTATTGCCAGCAATGTCAAGAAACAACCTCCATCTACTGCAGGCAGAAGAAACAGTGAAAACACAGGAGTGGATGCAAAGACTTACCCTGAAGTGCTGCAATTCATGAAAGCTTTATTACTGAATTCTGTCATAGGAATCTCAGAATTCAGTAAAAGAATTAATGCTGCTTGTTTTAATATTGACTTGTCAATAAGTAAACATGAAAGCATTACTAGTAGTACATTGTTGCATAATTGTATTGGAAGAGTATTTATCAAATAAGCCCAGAAGGAAATGTTGTTCTTTACAAAATTGACTATAGTGGTTTTGAAGAGTATGTTTGACTGCCAAATTTCTGTAAACACACTAATGCAGTAAAATGAAAAACTAACAATATTGAAAAGTACAGGGAGAGATGAGGCATTTCAGCCTATGATCAAGTTCTTTCTGAATGACCTCATGTGTGGGGAGATTTTTTGCCCAAAGACATTTGTTTCTGGAGAATAAATGTTGATATAAAGGGAATGTGAAAAAAACCCTAAAAGATAGGCCAGATTCCAGCTTCAGAAAGGATGAATCATCACTTTAATTAGTAGTGGTGATCCATCTCTCTTGTGGTGGCAAAGGAGCACAGACAGAAAAGCCCTATGAAATTCAGTCCACCTGCAAAACCAAGAGAGCAAGAAATCACAATTTAATGCAGCACAATTTAGGCAACTTCCAGTTAAATGTTATATGGTGAAAAACATCTGTAAATGAAAGTGAATGACATTTCACCAAATATGCACACTCTTTTTCACTTGATACTTTTTGCAGTTTCACAGTTGATAACAATCCTGACAACTTTAACTTTTCTTCTAACTATGTTCAAAATGTTCTCTGAATGTGGATGTATTCCGAGGTACTCAATAGTTCCCAGTCAATTTTCTCAGGTTAGATGATTGATGCAAATTGTATATTACAGTTTTCATGCTGTACTTTTCCTTCAGCTAAGTAATTTGGATTATTTGCAGAACAGATTTTTCAATTTTAATCAATGCAACAGAGAAAAAATCCATAAGGTTTACAGAAACACTCCAGTCATTGGGATCTCTTTTTCTTTGCCATTGTTTTTGGTAAGAAGCACCAAGCAGTAAGCAACTAGGGCTGTATGCTGCATTTTAAGAATATTTTTAAGGAAACAGGAACTTGCAGTGCTAACATCAAAAAGCTGGATTATTTTTTCCCTTGGTTTTTATGAGGTTCTTTATTTCTGCATCATCAGATCGTAGAGTCCTACAATGTGTTTAGTTCTGGATGCATGTTTCAGCTGGTCTTTTAAACTGATATCAAGTGTTACTGATCCATTAAGTTAATATTGGTGTTATCAAATCCAATAACATGAAGAATTAATACTGAGAAAGAACAAGTTGTTTTGTTTACAACTTCTGTTTTGTATTAGGGATTTCTGCAACAAAAGGAGTTTGTACAGTGTTTGGATTCTTCTCCTTTTGGACTCCTTTTTGTTTGTGAATTTGGTTTTTGGCAGTATACTTAATTTTTAGTGTAAGGACCACAGGTAAATTCTTCAAAAGAAAAGAGAATATATTGGGTTTGGTAAGCGTGAAATAAATAATTATATTCAAATCCTGCTTGCCTTAGCAAAACTCAAAAAAGAATTCGCCAGGTAAGTGGCTAAGTTTGCTTTTGGTGCTGCCTTCCTCGCAAATATGGTGATTTTAAAGGGTGAAACACATCACCATATCCATGTGGACTGAGTATTTGAATAGTACCAACTATTGCATTGGAATCAATTGCTCCTATAGTAAATTCAGTGGATAGAATATCTTGGGCATTAAAAAATTATGGTTGAATGATGCCAATAATTTCATAATGTAATTCAAATAATTATTGAATACATACTCCTTCCACTGAACTTAAAGAAAATTCTATTATTCCCTCCCCTTCCCCCCACACCCTCAAAAGGTATTAAAAGTTTTGAAGGTACCAAATGTTCTGAAGGCACCAAAAGTTGTTCTGTATTAATTCAGTGGAGAGGAGTAGAAGTACTGTAAACAAGTTATAAATTTATAAATATGCAATTTATGTTGTAGTGTACTATTAGGTTTTTCTTTTAATGTTTTCTTGAAGTATGGAGGCTTGGGTTGTTAATGTGTTATGAATGGCTTATTCTCCTTTGCAGGCATAATTCACTGGCAACTCCCAAGTTTGTACATTTCTAAGAGCCTTAATTTAATATAATCTAATGATTTTGCTCAGAGTGGGTGTTATGCCTCTCTTTAGTAACTCTTATCTTGGATAAGGATGCTACCTGGGTAGGAAAGAAGACAAAGTCACTAGCTGAGCTGTTTGTCTTCCTTTGAGTTTTGTTTTATAGTTTGGATGCCATCTCTTTCTTAATATGCCTTCCATCTAAGGCTTGGAATCCCATATATTTTAATTTCTTTTTTTCTCTTCCTCCCTATTAATTTAACTTTCTGTCCATCTGCATAAAAAAATATTCCATTATGTGAACAACTAGACAATAAATAAAAGCAGCAAAGAACCCTCCAACTTTCCATCTCATTGAAGTACAGTAATTTCACGATTACAAACCACACTGACTATAAGCCGCATCTCCGGGTGTTGGCAACATTTTGTTCTTTGTCCATACGTAAACCGCACCTGAGTATAAGCCGCTCTGTCATTCCCAGCAAGGACCCGCGTGCAACAAAGTTGCAAAATAGTAACAGAATCGTGGGATCATGGGGTTTACTGGCTCGGCTCAGGCTGTGCGGGCTTGACCGCTCGGGGCTGCTGACAGGACCGGGTGGCCCAGCTCGGTGGGGTTGCTTGGCAGGGCCTCTCGGCGCTGGCCGCCGCTGCCATCAGGCTCGCTTGCCCCGGGCTGGTACTGCCCCGCGGCGGCAGGCGGGGGCGGAGCCTGCCTGCTCCTGCAGTGGCAGGCTGGGGCAGGAGCCCCCTGCCTCCCCCCCAGGCCACGGGGATGGCAGCACGGAGCCCCCCACCTCTGCCCCAGGCTGCGCTGCCTGAAGGAGGGAGCCCCCGCCTCCCTTCCCCTCCATGCTGCCGGCAGGGAGCTGCCTTCCCCTGCTGTGCAATAGAGTAACCAATTTGTAACAATTGCACAATGCCGGGTTTTACTGGCAGGTGCTTGGCTCGGTCCCTCAGCTGTACTTCCGGGGTTGGAAATTTCAGAAAATTTTTCACATATTTGCTGCTCCTGAGTGTAAGCCGCATTTCCGGGGTGGGAGCAAGATTTTAGTCAAAATTGTGTGGCTTATAATCGTGAAATTGCTGTAATAGAAAATATTTTCCAGTACTTTTTGTTTGCTTCCCCCACCCGCATCATCTAAACATCAGATTGAGGTTCAAATAACAATGTATCTCAGAGCTGTAATAGGAATGAGATCAGGATGGGCTAGTTATAGATGTTGTTTCGTGAGTTACAGAATTGCATTTAAGAGAAAAGTTACAACCCTGCCATATATGATACTGATTTATACCATTATAGTAGTGACAAAATTGACTATAAAACCATTGTGAAAAGAACAAATCATTATATGAGATGTCCCTAGCTCCTATTATTGTTTCTCCATCCTTTTCAAAAAATTCTTTGTATGTTTATTTTCATGCTGTGATGAATGATAGCTGTCACAAAGGAAACCCAGCCAAGGCAATGCATAGAAATCAGAGCTGTAATATGATATTCTGCAGTAATGCCTACTGGCAGTAAAACCCCCCAAGTTTTAGACAGCTGTAAGGAATGTGAGCAGTTTAATTCTGAATGTTTGCTCAGTGGGGTACATCAACTTCAAGGGGTGTCTGTGTCCTGCTCCTCACCTTGCAATATTCAGTCAAGAGGCATGGAAAAAATGTTGTGTGGTGATCTTTTCATACTTTTTTTTTGCTAGATTGATTTTCTTATAACACATTATTGTGCTTTGTCTGTTGTTCTTCCCATTTTCATGAGAAACAATTGTTGACAGTGCCAATTTAATTTTGCATATTTGTTGCAGACTATAGTGACCCAATCAGTTGAGGATTGTGGTGAATAAGGCCAGCTAAGGGCTGAACTTCATTTCTATAAGGTCTTGGAAGATGTGGCATCATATTCACAGGTAGACTTTTAAAAAGATGTCTCTGTCATCTCAAAGAAATCTGTAAAAATTGTGATGAACTTACTGTGTTAAACCTGGTGCATATTCCATTCTCACTTTTTAGTTGCTGGATTTTTTTTTCTTATTTATTTGCTGTTATTTATATATTAAACAGAATTTAGCTTTAGACCTACTTAACTGAGCTCAAGAAATTGAGGATTCTCATTATCCTTGCTGCATGTCTTCACAAAAATACTTGGTGCCATCTAGAGATATTTCTCTTCTGTGGACCAATTCACTATTCACAGAGAGCTGTACTGTATGTTATATTCTTCAGACTATTTCAATTTAGTTGTAGATTGGGGAAAATAAAAATACCTCTACAGTCTATTCTGTACCTCTTAAAGGACAGAAACTAATTTTCTCTCTGAGCTTTATTTTTATGATGATTTTTTTTTGTGCTTTCATGATATTATTTTTGTCAAACGGTATTTGTCTGCTTTCAAAGGCATACTTTGGCAGAACCCCTTTCATGAAGGTAAAAACCAATGTCATAGGCTTCCTTGTGTTTATTAATTGCTATTGTTTGCTTCAGTTATTGCATATGGAGTGTTCTGTAAACTGGTTTTACTATATTCTGGACAACAATTTAATGCCAGGAATGACAAAAAAAAGTCAATTAGATATGAAGGTATGAATTTTGTTAGTTATAACATATTTGAGGTGAAGGCCTAAATGAGTTTAAACCAGAGTCTCCAAAAGATGGCAAAAGTTGGTGAATTTTTTGAGATATATTTTATTTTTAGTAATCTGGTCTATGAAACATGGTTAAAAGTGTCTGGATCCTAGTTTTTGAGCTCAAGTCTGCTGTCTTTGGAACAAAGAACACAAGGCAATTTTCAGTTATACATCTTCCCTTACAAATCTCTGGGCTTCTGACTGGTCAAAAGAAATTAGGAAATTGTGATAATATATCAGTGACTCTGACAAATAAATGAAAATAACTTGTCTGATGTCAATGCAATCAGCACTTGCTATCTTGACTCGGCTTTTTGGAATTGTGCCAGAAGGTCTTGGGATGTGACTATCATTTCTGCTTGGTTTGGATTATATCTTTCCATGCACTTTGCCTTTAAAACATTATTTTTCTGACACTTGGATTGTAATTTAAATTGCATTTGTTTCAGGACACTCAGGTAGACAGTACAGCAATGTAATGAGAAGGATAATAGAGAGTAAGTAATGTAGAATTGTTTTATTAAATTTTATTTTAAATTTAATTACATCAGCACTGAATAGACTATCTTCCGAGAATGCCTGAGTGTGGACAAAGACGAACCTTGACACACTCGGTAAATGATTTGTTGTTGAAAATGAGTTTATATTCTCACTGCATTTATTATGAAATAAAATTTTAAACTGCTTGATTACAAAATTAGGCACATAATTAAAAATGTGGCTCTAAGTGTTTCATATGTTTATATTGACATCTGCATATAAGTAGAGATGTGGAGATCAGCATATTAAAGAATATGTAATAGAGAAGTGTTAGAATAACAAAAAGCTATGTATTTGCCTCATTCAGAATGGTTCTAAGCATCCAGATGTTAGGTTTAGCTACATATATTTCTGGAGGAGGAAAATAATCTCCAGATTTGTGAACTGTGAACTTTTAAGAGCTTAATGGATAAAATAAACAATTATGTAGCTGTCTTCTCTGTCCCTCACAGCTTATTCCCTCCCCTTTTTTGCTGTGAGTTTTTACAGTGGAACATATTGGTTGAAAGTGAGTAGAGCAGGCATTAATCAAGGTCATCATAGCATCACTCAGTCTTGAAAAACAAGAGTGATAAACAAAGGCAAAGAAAGCCTTTTGCTGTTATCAAAGAAATACTTCAGGAGAGATCAGGAGGCATCTGGGTTGTGGGACAACAATCCATAATTTACTTTGCAGATGTCTCTGTAATTTAAGCAGCAGGCAGAACAACCGCACAGTTGTAGATGCTGTGGGGAAAGGATACCCAGAGCCTCATAAATCCTGGTAAGGATTAAAAGTAATCAACATTCATCTCATAAAGAGGTATTGCAAAGCCAAGGATTATAATTTACTGTGCATGTAATCTTTGTTTGGGGACAGAGGGCATCAAATTTTTAAAATGCTTCTCTCAATTAACAGTAACACCTATCTTTTGAAAGAAAAAAAATGTTATAAATCAGACCTTTAAAGAATTTCTGTTATTAAAGGAATATTTAACATTTCCCACAAAAGAAGGAGAAAAAAAAGACTCTTGCGAAGCCCATTATTTCTAAGCCCTGATCTGTTTTTAAAAGTTTGAAGTTATAAATATGTTTGAAAACGTTGCCTGATAGGCACTAACAAAAATAATACTTACCTTTCCCATTTTAAAATTTCCATTTTAAACTGAACAACCCTTTTTCTTCTCATCGAATTGCCTTTTGCCTTTGCTTGAATTCAGCTGCTTTTTCAAGTATAAGTATTCAACTCAAATGGTGATTGGAAAACAACCTCAAAATAAAAAACCATAGCATGTGTTCAGTCTCTTAAATAAGTCCTATAAAGCCTGCATTTATCTGTTCAGTTTGTAAATGTTGCCAGTATACCTGAAAATAAGTTTTATCCACCAATGTATTGAAAAGATTTTATTTCTATACTCAGAATACCAGTGTAGAGGGACCAAAAACATTTGCAGGAGAAATCAATATATGTGATAAGTAGTCCTTTCATAACCCTGCAAATGATGAATACAGCAAAAGTTTGAAACTTCTAAAATGCTAATCCATTGCATAATTATCACAATAAACCAAGAAATCAAGAAAGATGGAGAGAGACCTTTTATATGGACATGTACTGATAGGACAAGGGGGAATGGAACCAAACTGAAAGAGGTTTAGATTAGATATCAGGAAAAAATATCTTTATTGTAAGGGTGATGGGGTATTGGAACAACTTGCTGAGAGAAATTGTGCGTACCTTAGCCCTGGAAGTGTTGAAAGCAAGGTTGGTCTAGTGAAATGTGTCCATACTCATGGCAGAGGTAGCAGGGGTATTGGAAAGAAATGGTCTTTAGGGTCCCTTCCAACCTAGGCCATTCTATGATTCTGCAATCTAAAGGTGAAAGAATTGGACCACAATGATATGTCTTGAAAATAAAACAAAAAAAAATTAAAATAACTAAAGAAAAAAAAAAGACGGAAAAAAAAAGAAAGAAGCATATGTATATGGAGTTTGAGTGTTCTTCATAACTCAAATGTTTGGATTATCAACAGGCAGGCAACCATGGCATTAGGATGTTTATATTCAGTCATTATGTACAGAGAGTGTTTTCTAGAAAGCGATTCCTGAGTACTGTCAGAAAATGACAATCAGGAGAAAATTGGTTTGTCAACTGCTTCAGGCCAGACCATTTGATAGCTGCTTAAGCATGCTGTAAAGTTTTCCAGGCCCCCAGCAGGAATTTTTAATCTCTTCAGGATAGCTCTTTTCTCTGATTAGCTCATAAAGATTGTACTGGAAATATCTTCCTGGGCAGATTTTTCTGTGGTGATTCTTCTTCTAATTCAACTATTTTACTTTCTTTGCTTTTTTCCTACTTTGATGATGAGAAAGTTCGTTTAGTTTCTAGTATTCCATTTAAAAGTTTGATTACTCTAGAAATCTAGGCAATAAAGCAGATAATGCAGGAAGAGGGAGTTTGCTTATACATCTACCATGTTAGTCAGAAAACATGCTGTTGCTATGAAAGTAAACACTGGCCTCGAATTCTATTTGCAGTTAGACTATTTTCTTTCTCTGATTTCATGTAAACCTGAAAACAAGTTCTTTATGATCAAAATTCTTTTTCATACTATAAGTATGTACTATATGCACATTTTCTTAGCCTCATAAAACACATCACTCTGCATTCATGAATCCTGGAATGGATCACAAATTAAGAATCCATGATTCATGAGAACCGCTAAATGAAAGCATGAAGGAAACAGCTATCTATTTAGTGAACTGGCAGAAACTGCTCTTTGTTTAGAAAGTTTAATTTGGCCTAATGTAAATGTCTTTGCATTCTTTTAAATAAAACTTTCTACAGTTCGTACCATGCATGACAGACAGAGCATGCTGTTTTGAGAAAGCAGGATAATCAGGTTACAAATGCATAGCTGAGACACGTTTTTATAATCTCAGGTTCAAACACATGCACCTTCCAATACCAGTTATTATTGGAATTCTTTATATTTTAGTGCCAACTTGAGATAATTAAAAAAAAAACTGAGTTAATTTTCTGAGCACTGTCAGAAAAAAAGTTGATCAAAAACAGTTTTCAAAGAATATACATAATGCCATTGTGAATTCCAAAAAGGAAGTCTTAATCTAATCCAAGGTAATAAAGTTCTTAAGAAAATTATGAATTTGTTTCTCATACTTGAAATGGAAGGGCTAAATTAAGCTGGAAATCTGCAATACTCTTATTCACCTGAAACAGATAATTAAAAATGGCAAGTTGTTGCAAGACCATGGAAATAGCTGTTAAAGAAATTGCTTATAAAATTTTACAAGGAAAAATGATTGATTTAGGGATGATAAGTTTCCTTAGGTATTAGAAAAAAATTGCATAATTGAAGTGTCATCAACAAATTACTTGTAAGTAATTACTGTTTCTCTATTTTTGCCTATCCAGCTGGTGGCGTCATGCTCCCACCGATATCTCAAAAAGTTGGTTTGGTTAGCTGCTGTTGCAACATAAGCCGGTTGAATTTCTTTGATAATGACCAGGTCACAATGTAGAAAATCTATATTCCCTAGTGACGCAAAACAAACCAAGCAAACAAACAAAAACATATCTTTAGTTCCTTTCTTATATTGATCTTTCACCTGACCAAGCCAAAAACCTTTATTTGTTAAGACCGCTGCTGTGAGTTATAGATGGCATCATTGTCACTGCTACGTAGTTCTAATCTTTAGACATAGTGTTTCTAGTTTGCTGATAAATGCCCTCACTTATAACATTTTGTCTTCAGAAATGAGAACTAAAAAATAAATTGAATGGTAGAAATTCACATATTTTGAATAAATAATGTCAAAACTCTCTAATCTTGTAGCCTTGTAGAGAGACAAGAAAGCAGGTGCCTTAATTACTTAGAATTTCACTACTGTTTCACTCAGTGTTTCAATCTGTGTTTGATCTAGATGCACCAACAAAGAGAAAGCAAAAAGTTGGTTACAGAACTTGTTTTATAATTAAAAGATATCTTATGTTCAGACTGAAACTTGGGGATCACAAGGATTTTTTTCTGGGCTTAGACTTGGCTTTATTCAATATTATCATTGACCCAATGAGTGATGAAATACATACCTGTATTTCTCATCAATTTTACGGATAAATTTGCCATCTACAAAGCTGATGACAATTAAGAGTGTGTAGAGGCTAGACTCTGCATTCAAAATAGCCCTGAGAAATGGAGAAGTAACCACTAAAAAGGATGGTAAAACTTAGATAAATGGAATATACTTTCATAAAAATCACCAGAGACAAAATACAGACAGAGGAACAATTGATTAGGTAACTACTCAAGGGAAGGAAGGAAGGAAGGAAGGAAGGAAGGAAGGAAGGAAGGAAGGAAGGAAGGAAGGAAGGAAGGAAGGAAGGAAGGAAGGAAGGAAGGAAGGAAGGAAGGAAGGAAGGAAGGAAGGAAGGAAGGAAGGAAGGAAGGAAGGAAGGAAGGAAGGAAGGAAGGAAGGAAGGAAGGAAGGAAGGAAGGAAGGGAGAGAGGGAGGAAGGGATTGCAAACGGAAGATGATGTTGTAAAATTATTTCAGAATGAAGCATGAAAAATTTGGGACATGATCTGGTGACTGTAGAAATGGAAATTTTGCACACATTTTCAAAAAAAGGCCCAAAAGACTGTACAGGAAACTGCTGTACAGACATCTCACATTAGTTTTTGAGGGAATCATGGATTTCTCCTAAAGCTCACATCTGGGCCCCTGAAGGAGAAGACAGGGATTGGGAACAGTCAGGCTACAATTCATGTCTGGCCAACCTGATAGCTTTTTGTGAGCATGGAGAAAGGAATGGGTAATATTTACCTTGACTTTAATAAGTCTTACATTGTTAGTGTTGAACATTGCACCCTGGATGGTAGAAAACTACAGTAATTTCACGATTACAAGCCGCACCGATTATAAGCCGCACTTCCGGGATGTCGGCAACGTTGAGGTCTTTGTCCATATATAAGCTGCACCGGATTATTAGCCGCACTTTCATTTGCAGCGAGGATCTGTGTGCAACTTTCACAAAGTTACCAATTAGTAACAGAATTGCGGGATCACGGGGTTTACTGGCTCAGCCCTGCTCGGGGTGGCCTCCAGGGAGCGACCCTGGCCCTGCTCGCCGCTGCCACCGGGAGGCAGGGGAGCAGTGTGCTCGGCCATTGCCGCCAGGAGGAGGGAGAAGGGTTTGCCTGGCCGGTGCCACTGGGAGGAGGGAGAGGGGTGTCCCTGGCTGCTGCTGCTGGGAAGCGGGAGAGGGGCGTGCCCCACCGGTGCCGCCTGGAGGAGGGATGGGGTGTCCCTGGCTGCTGCCACTGGGAGGAGGGAGAGGGGCGTGCCCAGCCGGTGCTGCTGCTACTTCCCCTGGGGCCGAGCAGCGCTGCCGCTGTGCCGCCACTGCCCCAGCGCCCGGGGCCACTGCTGGCTCAGACTTCTGGGTTGGGAAATTTCCAAAATTTGTTCATATATAAGCCACTCCTGAATGTAAGCTGCACTTCCGGTTTAGGAGCAAAATTTCAGTCAAAATGGTGCGGCTTATAATCGTGAAATTACTGTACATGGATAAAAAGCTGGTTGTATGGCATCCAGGCTACATTCATAGGGAAACAGAAAGGAGATTGAGGGACAAGGATTATCCCTCTGCTGTTCAGAGCTTGTGAGACCTCATCTAGCTACTGCTTACAGTTTTGGGCTCCTCAATACAAGAAAGACATCAGCTAGCTGAATTGGGATTTGTAGACGATTGCCAAGCTACTCAGCAGCTGGAGTATTTTTTCTTTGAGGAGAGAATGGAGGATCAGGGCTTGTTCAACCTGAAGAAGAGACTGCTTTGGGAGAATGTGCCAGCAGCTTGCCCATGGCACCAAGGCAGTTTGCAAAAAGATGGAGCTGGGCTCTTCATGGGCATGTGTCAGAGAGAATAAAAGGCTACAGGTATAAACTGAAACAAGTGGGGTTCAGACTGGATATATGGAAACACCTTATAAGTCTTAGGACAGTTAAAGTGTGGAACAGGTTTTTCAGAGAGACTGTTTAGTTTCTCTGTTCTTGGACATATTGAAGACCAGACTGAATAAAGCCCTGAACATAGTGGTCTGACCTCACAGCTTACTCCTGCTCTGAATTGAAAATTGGACAAAAGATGTCCTGATGTATCTTCAGTCTGAATAATTCTGTGATTCTATATATAGTTTAGGAGACAATTTTTCATCTCTGTTCAACTCCAGTAATGCTTTTGTAGTGTTTTTGACGTTATACTTTGAGATAACTGATTGGTTAAAAAAAAGCCCTCTCATTGCATGAGACAACCTTTGAACAAGTAAATCTTCAAAGTAAAGAGAAGATGGGAAAAACTAGATCTCTTAATTTGCCATGATAAGTTCCTGAAAGAGGGGAAAATAACTTGGGTTTTTTTCCAGGACAAATAGGGAAAGAATTAAGTGTGTTTTAACTTTATAGCAAGAAAGAGTTGGATTACATAGAATTTAAAATCTTATTATGGAAAATATCATTGAAACAGACTATTTAGGAGAATCATGAATTCTTCATTATTAGAGATATTTATGAACATAAGCATATGTGCCAGAAACACAGTAATTTCTGAGAGTAGAAAATGAAATATTTGAATATATTTTGTATTGTGCATTGAAAGGTTATGCTAAATTATTTTAAGCTTTCCTGACCTCAAACCTCTATTGTTTGCAGTATAACTGAGAGGTAATTTTTAAAAAAACCTTCAGACAGTGAGTGTCTCAGGATTTCTTCAAAGACTGACTCAGCTGTCAGTTTCACTACTTTTCTCTGAAAGATTTATGTCAAATCATGTTAAAATATAACAATACATTTTTACGCACATCTATGTAAAAAAAATGCAATCTTCCTAGATTTTGGACTGCTGCAATTCAAGCATTCACAGCATGTATCCTTAAATACTTCTAATAAAATACTTATATGATGCCCTTTTCATTTTTTTTTCTGCAACTCATTAAAAGAGTGAAAAGCAAGCCATTAAGGCATTATCATCTTATGAAGTTTAGTTATCTGACATAGAAATTACAGTTGACTCAGGAATAAGTGATCCTGTGTATTTCAGATGTTTTGGAATCCCAACTGTTCATTTTCCAACATGCAGGGATGATAAGGTAGCCTTGTCTGAAGTATTGGTTTCTGATGCTTCTTTTTCAGGTCTCTTTAAGTCTATTTTTTGCTGGAATGCAGTCAAGCTAGAGATGAGAATTAAGGTAGACTGCTCGTCTGCCTATATGGAGATGAGGTTGAAGGCTCTAATTCTTGAAAGATTAAAGGCTTTAAGTGAAATGAATTGTAAAGGGAATAATCTCTTTCTTATATTGTCAAGGTTGATAACTACTCTAAAGGTCGAACTTCAGTTTTAGTCTGAGTGGTCTCTGAAGTAGACATATCATCATAAGCAAAGATTGACTCATGGACCAAGTATTTTTAGAGCTGGATAAAAAAAAAGAAAGAAATTAAATTTTATTACAATATACCCTCTACACCATGTATTTTAAAGAGCTATTTTGCTCCACCATCCTGTTGCAAATTTTTGCATTGAGTCATACATCACAGACCCAATTAGGAACTAATTAGAAGTGAAAAAATTTCTCTGTAGTTGTGTTAGAGTGGTATTTCACCCAACAGCTCAGGTGACAGAGGGGCAACAGGAAAAAAGAAAGGTAAAATACAGTTTTAGTCTAGTTTGTTTTAATATTCCTTTGGATGACTTTGTGGAGTATAGAGGATGCAAGCCTGAAACACATCTGAGATATCTCGGATGGCTTCTCTACACTAAGTAAACTGGCAAATATTTCCATGTTAATGGACAGTTCCCATTTCTTATCTTCGTAAATTGTGATACTGCCTGTGGGGTGACTCCATGCACTTAATGTCCGATGACACTAGAAGAGAAATGTGTTCTGATTGACTTGCTTATTCTTCAGTGTCAATAGTTGTGTTTAAAGTGGTGACTCTTATGAAATCCCATGAGTCAAAGGTTTTGCCCTCACCACTGGCAGTATTACATGAATATAAACAGTGGGGAGAGCTCCACTTTCTATTCTAATTGCCTGATCTAATTGCCATGAAGAACATCCTTATTAGACCAAACTAAAGGATTTCTGTTTTTTTACTGAAGTCATGGTCTTTTCATCTGACCTGTTGGATGTTGAGTTTATACTACAAATCACAGTTTGTGTGTTTTTATTGCTCACTTGAGTTAAGTTGCATTTTATATAATTATTTTTATTATTTTATTTATATTGATAAAGATAGTGGAGGCTCCTGTAATTTTATTGCATTATATATTATTATATGAAATACTATAAGAGTATAGTATACAATTTATGAACTTTACAACTAAGGCTGGTGTGGTAGCAAGTATGTTACATACAGGAAACAGAAAATATTAATGAGCCAGTAAGAATGTTAGTTTGGATTGATTCTGGTTGTTATCTCACCTACCAAGACCTTTGACACCTGCAGTTCATTTTGTGTCCTATAACTTATGGTATCAAGATCAGATGGGTGTGTTGACTTTATGAGCTAGACAAGTGGAGAACAATGAAATATTGTTACCTGAAGCTCACTTATCGTCACCTGACATATGCCGATTTCTATAAGGTCTTCTATGCTGAGCCTATATTCATTATATTTCACAAATTTTGTATGACAATCAATTCTGTTTATGGGAAGTATTTTTGTCACCATGGTGGCAATGGAGATAATAAATTTGCACAAGGTCTAAGAAACTGAGATGACTAAGATTTGAGGATAGGTGTCACAGTCAATCATAATAATAGGCATCTGAAACATTTACCCTAATCTGTCTCAATCTCTTAGTAAATTAACTACATAAAAATTATCTGCATTCTTTTTCCAGCTTTAAAGACAGTCTCTGGGGTGTTTTTTAACACTTATTTTAAGAGAATTAATAATGAAATTAAGATAATTTTGTTCCTTGAACAAAATCTTATAGGACCACTGTGTGAATGAAACTGCACCCTATGGGCCTGCCTACTCCCCAAATACCTGCAGAGCTGGCCTTGGATGCTGTTTCATGTAGAACAGAAGGATATTAGAGGCTCTATCTCCCAGGGTTGGTATTCTGCTTTATTCTTAGGCTTCCATGTGGTCAGAGCGAGAGATGGGGATAAAGAGAGAGAGTCCACACGTGGGCTCAGGGTTTTTCTCTGGGTCAGGAAAGGGGAGAGGTCAGCCTTGGCTTCAGGCCAATCCCATCGCAGGGGTCAATCAATTGGTCTTGCGGGGGTTACAGGGTTAAAGGGATGTACCATTCTTAAAGCAGTAGGGTATTGGGTTACAACATCTCACCCTTTTTTTGTTTAAAAGAAGAGAGAAGGTTATTCTGGATACAACTTAAGATCTTTCCCACCACTTGGGGTTAGTAGGGGCTTTAGATTGTTTCAGGGTTTTCATCTCTATGTGATTTACCATGGCGACAGAGGGCATGAGACCACTAATGGCCTTGAGAACCAAGTGACGAAGGATTCCAAATGCCAGTATTACAAGGAAAAGAATAACAAAGAGTAACAAAATAGTTTTAACTATTGAAGTCCACCACCCCGTGAATCCCCAGCCCTTGAACAGTTCGTTGAACCAGTCTTCAGATTCTTGCTTCACTTGTCCGATCAAGGTTTTCATGTCTCGAAGGGCAGCATGGACGTTAGGAGCTTTCGAGGTCAGGTTCATGCAGCAAAGTCCTTCACATTCCTGGCACTCATGTCCATGTAGCAGCAGGAGAAAATCTATGGCAGCACGATTTTGGAGTGTGGCCTGCCTGGTAATTTGTTCGTCTTCTAGGAGGGAGCTGATGGCAGTGGATGTCAAATTTGCCTGTTTGACTACCCAACACTCTAGGTGGCCCAATTCACCCAGAGCCTTGGTTGCTGCTGCCCATGGAAGAAACAGGGATACAGCAACTCTTTTGGATTTGGCCCAATGGAAAATTTCAGTCACAATCTTTGTCCACATTGTACGCACTTCTCTTTTGGATTTTATTTACTGATTTGTTTTTATGAGTCCAATCTTTAATTAAGGTTTCATTGGGTGCCAACAGGGACAACCGCCCAAAGGTACATGGTCCTCCTAAAAGCTTAGAGGGAATTCCTGCCCATGCCCGATCTCCACAAATCAAGAACAACCCCTTAGGGAGGCTTTTGGGACTTGTGAGAGAGGGGGAGTTTGCTGCAAGGTGACTTAAAACCCCGCACCACTTTTTGGCCGTGAATTCCTCTCTATATTGTATTACATTGTGGAATTCTTTGGTGTCAGAAGGTTTTGGATAAATTACAAGCTGAATGCAGTATTGTGCCGGATAGGAACCTAACAGCTCTAATTCCTGAGGTTCCTGAGCTGCTTTTGGCAAATTGGGCAGCAGTTCCTCCATAGGGTTCTCTTCTGTTTGCTGCCTATTAGTTTTGTATACTGAAATTGTGTGTATCCCGGGAATTTCATTGTGCGTCTCCATTGCAAAGCTGGCTGAATATTCTCCAGCTTTCAAGGGAACTCCTACCAGGCAGGTGGACATAGGATTTTCTGCTGCTGCCGAGGACAGGCATATGTTTTCCTGTTGGAGTGTCTTTGCCAGGGTCACCCAGATGTTTTGACGCGGCTGAGGGACGATCCATGCAGCTGCCTGACTGTTCAGTGTTAACAGGATGACAACTTGGATGGGGTTCATCACGAGTTGAGTGGAAGGGAGGTATTCTCTAAAAAGAAAACAAACATTTTAAAACATGTTACAAGTCTCTGAGTCTGCCGGGAGGTCGTCTTCTGTGTCAGCTCTCTCTCCTCTCCGGCGGCGTCTTCTTTTCGAAGCAACTGCGACTTGCTTCTCTTCCTCTTCAGCTGGAGCTGGCTGTTTGGGGACATAAGGCTTCACCCATTTCTGGGGAATCCACCGAGGGCCTGAGGGAGTGGATACGCACGCATAACCACGTCCCCAGGTAACAAGCTCATAGGGACCTTTGGTTTCCCAGGTTTCTGGATCCCTAATCAAAACTGGTGGATGCTCAGACAGCTTGAACTGTTTGCCACTGTTAAAATGACGAACCACAGGAGGATTCATGTTTTCAAATGAACAATTCAAGAAATTGATAGTGAACAGGGCTTTACACAGCTTCTGCTGTGGAGACATCCACACAGTTGAACTACTCTGTCTAGCCAGAACATGCTTGAGCGTCTGATGTGCACGCTCAATCACAGCTTGGCCTGTGGGGGAGTGGGGGATGCCTGTCTTATGTTCCACTCCCCACTGCTGGACAAATTCCAGGAACTCCTTGGACACATACGCTGGGCCATTATCTGTTTTGATTTCCTTAGGGATCCCCAATACTGAAAAAGCTTGCACTAGGTGTTGTTTGGCATGCACAGCTCTTTCTCCTGCGTGGGCAGAGGCATAAACTGCACCTGAATATGTGTCAATGCTTACATGAACATATTTGAGGCGACCAAAACTGGGAATGTGTGTGATGTCTGTCTGCCACACCTCACAGCTGCCAAGGCCTCGGGGGTTAACCCCTGCACCTAGCGATGGCATGGCCTGGAGCTGGCAGCTGGGACAGGTGGCCACAGTGGCTCGAGCCTGACTCCGTGTTAGCTTGAACTGACGGATCAGACCTGGCACATTCTGATGGTATTGCTGGTGGCTCAGCTTTGCCTGTTGGAAGATATCTGGGAGGCGTGCTTGTTCTGCTGGGGTGGCAAGGGAGTCTGCCTGACGATTCCCTTCTGCGATCTCACCTGGCAAATCGGTGTGTGACCTCACATGCATCACATAGAACGGATGTTCTCTATGAGAAATCAGATAGATTAGTTTTGACAGCAACCTGAAAAGCTGCTCATTGTTGACCTCTTTGAGCACTGCCTGCTCCGCCCTGGACACTACTCCCGCTACATAAGCTGAGTCTGTTACCAAGTTGATTGGCTCTGAGAACTTCTCAAAAGCTCTTACCACTGCAGCCAGTTCAGCCACCTGAGGCGAACCCTCCACAAACTCAACGTCAGCTTCCCAATGCTGAGTCTGAGGATTTCTCCAAGTCATCACCGACTTGTGGGAAGCCCCAGAAGCGTCTGTGAACACTGTGAGAGCTTTGAGTGGTCTCCGACTCCTCTTCTCACGAGGAATGAGGTGGAATTCCTCATTGAACAGCTTGTGAGACGGGGCATGGACTGATATTTGTCCACTGTATCTGTCCAGAGACAACTGGAGACTGGCATTGCTCTGGAGCAAGTGCTCGAACATCTCCTTTGTCAGCCTCTCAAGAGAGTTCCTTCCCTCCTCAGAGAGTTTGACTGGAAGGTGAATACATATGAAGTCACAACCTGCCAGCTCATACAGTCTCATCCTTGCCTTACAAATCAGCTGAGCTATGAGTTCTTGTGGCTTAGTGATGGTTTTGGATCTTTGGTGGGAGAGGAAGACCCACTCTATGATTAAGAGCGAATCTCTCTGCCCCTCGATCCACTGGAATATCAAACCGTGTAAGTGTGGCAGTTTTCCCAGAATTATGAATTTGAAAGGCAGTTCAGGCTTGTAGCGATGAGCCTGTCTCTCTGCTAGAGCTTTCTGTACCTTTTCGATTGCAGTTTTTGCCTCTGGGGTCAGTTCCCTGGAAGAAATCAGCTCTCTCTCCCCCTTCAATAAATTGAAAAGGGGCTCTAGGTCCTCATTAGTGAGGCCTAGCCAGGGCCTAACCCAATTCAAAGACCCACACAAGGAATGGAGATCTGCTAAGGTCTTTGGATTACAATTAATGTCCAATTTCTGAGGAACAATGGTCCTTGCAGTGATTTCCAGGCCCAGGTACTTCCAAGGTGGCATCCTTTGGACTTTATCCTCCTGCAATTGAAATCCAGCAGAGGTTAAAACCTTAACCACTAGGTCAAGCGTGTGTTGGAGTATAGAGTCATCGGGGGCACACACAAGCAAGTCATCTACATAATGTAGGATGATAGCTTCCTTTCTCTGAGCACGCACTGGGGACAGCAATGAGGCCACATACCACTGGCATATGAAAGGACTACACTTCATCCCTTGAGGGAGCACCTTCCAGTGGTAGCGCTTCATTGGGGCTTCTCTGTTGATGGTAGGAACAGAGAAGGCAAACCGTGGAGCATCTGCTGGGTGTAAAGGGATTTGAAATAAACAGTCCTTAATATCTAAAACTGCCAATTTCCAATTTTGAGGGAGCATCGTTGGAGAGGGCATCCCTGGTTGAAGTGATCCCATGTCTGCTATAATTTTGTTTATTTCCCGGAGATCATGTAACAATCTCCATTTGTCCTTCCCTGGTTTCTTAATTACAAATACCGGGGAATTCCAAGGACTTGTAGTTTCTTCTATGTGTCCTTTTGCCAATTGTTCTGCTACAAGCTCCTCCAGCGCCTTAAGTTTTTCTTTACTCATCGACCACTGAGCTGTCCAGATTGGAGAATCATCTAACCATGTCAATTTGTGGGCAGGGCGCTCCTCAGTGGCCACCTTTAAAAATCCTGAGGACTTTTGGGGATTACCATTTTCATTCCCCACTGAGACATGGTATCTCTTCCCCACAGGGGGCACTTATAGTCTGTAACAAACGGACGGACACTAGCTATTTTTCCATCCGGCCCCTCAATTTGCACGATGTTTTTTGATATTTTTGCCAATTTGATTCCCCCTATACCTTGGATTTTGCCTGCCACGGGTTGCAATTCCCATTGTGACGGCCACATCCTTTCGGGTATGATTGTCACATCTGCCCCTGTGCCCAGCACCCCCTCCACATGGAGATGGTCTGAACCATGGGTCAGATTGCATGCCACAGAGGGTTTTTCCTCACCCACCACCTCTGCCCAATAGACTTCAGGTGATTTTCCTTCTGCTGTGATTTCCTTTGGAACAGGGATGGCCTGGGCGAGGATTTACCCCTCGTTCAGGTAATAAGGTGGTTGTGAGCAGCGTGCTAAGAGAACGAAACCTGAGACATTTTCCTTCTTGGATAATGGAAGTAATTCCATCTCCAAGGGTGTGTGTGCTGTGTCCCCCATAACTAAATACTCACAGCGCAGTTCCAAATGCAACAGCGTGAGGTCCAGTGAAGTGCTAGACAGATCCACTGTAATTGCTGTCCACTCTGTTGACATAAAATAAACACCTTTAGTGGTCTTAAGATTGAGACGACCAAAAGGCGTCCAACCCTTGCCAATTGAATATTTAACATCAATGCTATCATTAATCCCCACACCATTTGTCCCGTCCTCCCCCTTAGTTTTAAAGAGAGAGGTTTTTTCCCGTGTGGAACCCGCAGTATTTATATCTTCGCCCGTGATGATATTTATGGCGGGTACGCGCTGTACACCTAGTTTTTTTGTTTGTTGGTCTTCTTCTGTTTCTGGTTGCGCAGGCAGTCCCTTGCATAGTGTCCTGTTTTCTTGCACTGGAAGCAGGTGATGTGCTGCAGCTGCTGTGGTGGTACCGGTTGCTTCCTTGGTCCTGGTGTCATAGCTGCTGCAGATCGTGAGTGTGCTGGTCCTGGATTCCTCTCTGGTGCACTGAACAGTTCTGCTTTTCTGGTGCAGGCTTCTATCATCTGTGCTAAGCTAGGTGGTGGGTCGAGGGGAAGACTAAGTATGACCCTGCGACATGATTCATTAGCGTTTTTCTGAGCCATCTCCTTCAATAGCTCTGCCTGCACCTTTGGGTCCGAGACTTGTCTCTCCACCTGTGCACGGAGGCGATCCAGAAACTGCAAGAAACTTTCTGAAGGAAACTGTTTAATATTAACATAACTACCTGTAACTTCAGCAGTAGGTAATTGATGGAAAGCTTTTTCTGCTGCTAGAGAGATCTTATCCAAAACAAATTTAGTTAATAAACGTGCCTGTTTATCAGGGGTTTCGTACTCTCCTTCTCCTGTTAGGTGTTCCTGTGTAATATCATTATCATCCTCATCTTTTGCACTTTCTGGGCTTTGTTGTAGTTCCTGCAAAAGTACTCTTAAAGATCTTTTCCAAATACTTTCCCACAATTCGAATTCCGAAGCTGAAAGTAAACATCTGAATAAATCCTTAATATCATTAGGTACCGTCTCATGAGAACTAAATGTTGCTCTTAAAAATCCTTTAAACATTTCACTGTGTCTGCCAAATTCTCTTTGAATCTTACAAATTTCCTTTTTATCTTGGTATGGTAGTGGCTGATATGTTCTCCTGCCATTTCTCCTACCCATATAAATGACAGGAGCCACAGACGGTATCTGAGTTTCCAGATCGAGGGTTTTAGGGATGGGCTGTATTCCTCCCTCTGCTCTGGGCTGTGTTATCTGTTGGTTATGTGCCTCCACCGGGACAGTGTCCTGAGCGATGGGCGGAGCCCAGGCCCTTATCTCAGAGGGAGGTTGTGTAAAACCTGTAGAACCAGTTCTTCCACACCCACCCCCACCCCCATCTGTGCTAGCTTGATAGCTTGGGGGAAGGGATGGCAAAACCTGAATAGAGTGAGAATTGCCCTGAATACCCAGGGGCCAGGATGAGTTTAGGGGTGGATTTGAGGGTGGTGGCAGGGGATAAGGAGTATTATGGGAAGAAGAACAATTGAATGCCATGTGGCTGGAGCCATTTTGGGGTCTGCTTTCAGCAGGAGACACGTGGCTGATAGCCTGAGTTAGAGAAACAGAGGAGTCAGATTTCTTAGGTGAAGAGGGAATAACACATGTAGAGGGACAGATACAAGAACTGGTTGCCTCTGAAGCAGTTTGCTGTGGCTGCCTGTTATTTTCTGTTTGAAGTAAAAGTTTTCTAATTTGCAAAAATATTGGGATGAACATTAAGGCTTTTTTATCTCCATTTTCGACTTTTAAAGTTAATAAATCTCCAATTTCATTCCAAAATAAAACCGAATTCATATCTTCCAAATTAAGATCAGATCTTTCTACAGACAGCCACTTAGCAAAGCGTTCTAGTTTTCTGTTAGTAATACTCACATTTGCAATCTTTAAAAGTTCTCTAATTTGTGAAGCCACGCTCTTTTTCAAATTAGAATGCTGGGAGCCCATATTTCCACAGCAAGTTACTCTAATATCTCACTACAATGCACAGTTAAAACACAGTAAGGGAAGGCTGCTAGCTGCCGGCTAAACTGGCACCACCCCCCACAGAGACTGTCTGGCTGCAGCAAAAACGGCGCCTCTCTTTGAAATCAGCTGTCTGGCGTGATACTGTACACACGGCAGAAACTGTTTCAAGGTGGCCTTGCTACCCCCACCAGCGTCTCCGACTGCATACGGCTCCAAACCCCCAGGGAGGACACTGTGCAGCCCAGCCCCCCGCACCTCGATTTTACAGAGAAAGCACCTCAAAATCCCCCTCCCCACGGAGGAAAATTTATACTTACCACTCTCTGCGAAGTACCGAGGAGCTGAAAAACTGTACTTTGTAATCTGTTCCAAAATCTGCTCACCCTTGGGCTGGATGAGTTGTAGATTCCCCCCCTGTAAGCTAGACCTGCTAGAAAGCAAGTTTCGCCCACAGGGCAGTTGACTTCCCGTCGGCTTCCTAACCCTTCTAAGGGTCACAGTCTCTCACGTGGGTTTTAATTTAAAAAGCCCCACGTTGGGCGCCAACTGAAACTGCACCCTATGGGCCTGCCTGCTCCCCAATTACCTTGCAGAGCTGGCCTTGGATGCTGTTTCATGTAGAACAGAAGGATATTAGAGGCTCTATCTCCCAGGGTTGGTATTCTGCTTTATTCTTAGGCTTCCATGTGGTCAGAGCGAGAGATGGGGATAAAGAGAGAGAGTCCACACGTGGGCTCAGGGTTTTTCTATGGGTCAGGAAAGGGGAGGGGTCAGCCTTGGTTTCAGGCCAATCCCATCGCAGGGGTCAATCAATTGGTCTTGCGGGGGTTACAGGGTTAAAGGGATGTACCATTCTTAAAGCAGTAGGGTATTGGGTTACAACATGTGAAATATTTTACCCATCTCATATTTTTTTGCTATGATGTATATTATACAAGTGGGTGGGTGTCAGGGTAGGGCCAATATTTAAATATATAGAAATCTGTATTCAAGATTGAAAAATTGAAATATTTCCTCCAATTCAGAGATATCTTTTAGCAGTTGTTTATAAAAAGAGTTGAAAAGTCTTCTTGTATAAGTGTTGAGATCTTATGTATGGGCTATATATAGGATTTTTTGTTATCCTTGAAGTGTTATTTGACAGAAAGTTAAGTCATGATCAGGATAATTAATTGTAGCTATTATTATATTTTTATGCTGCAGTTTCACGCATTTTGTTAAAGAAGTCAGTCAGTAAAACTGGCTTCTGTCAGTGATTAGTAGATTTTGGTTTTATTTATTCTTTTCTGACCATATTTTTCAGATTGCAAGTACTATTTACTGTTTTATTCAAATTAGTCTTCCTTTTAATTTTTTTCTCTAGAAATCTCATCCTATAATAAGTTTAAAGGAAAACTTTCCTTTTATTTCACTTCCTTGCATGAGTCTGAAAACACTTTCTACAGACTCCTCAGTTAAAAAACACCAAACAACACAGAACCGAAAAAGCAAGAGGTAAATCCTGCTTTACCTTGTACTCACAGAGCCTGAATGAAAATTTCAAAAATGACCTGGCAATGCTTCCATGCATGAATTTCTAGACTCTACCAAAATTAAATGAGTTGGTGTACATTTCAAAGCCATGATCTGCACATAATACTCACAGAGCCTTTTCACTCAAATATGCTATTGCCTTTCTACAAACATCCTTTTCTGTTAGTGTACGTAATAAGATTTTGTAATGACATTGTGCATGTATAAATTACACTTAAACAGATATCCAGGGTGTAGAGGAAGAATAAAATTTTAAATATGATCTCATATTTAGTGTTTATTGTCATAGAGACTTGGATTAATCTATTTACCAGTGTTGTTTTGTGTGTGTGTGTTTGTTTTTGTTGGTTTTTTTAAATGGCTAAATTTGTTCAGATATTCCACACCAAATAAAAGTTTAGACAGCAATTATACATATTGTTGAAAGTAATTTATTTTTTTCTGTATTTATGTGACTAAATAATTATGAGATTTTCTCAAAGAGTTTTGGTATCCTCCACACAGCACTGTGTGGAGCTGTATTGCATAAACAAAAGAAAGAGAAATAAGTTTTAAAAACTGTAATTCTCAAGACATTCTTTGACAGAAATCAATGCATTGAAAGCCCTTTAGGGAGAAGGGAATTAATTTTGATTTGGTCATAAAGTGGGGGAGCAGAGAGAGAAGCTTGGGGGAGAGAACGGGACTATGTAAGCCCCATCTTCTATGTTAATACTGGAATAAATGTTTTTCACTATCACTTAATTTTATTCTGAAGTTCAGTGTAGATCATGACCTGGTTATTTACTCTGTTTTGAGATGAAAGAAGTCCCATTTAAATGATTACAGTAAATTCACGAATACAAGCCGCACTGAGTATAAGCCGCATCTCTGGGTGTTGGTAAATATTTCGTTTTTTGTCCATAAATAAACCGCACCCGACTATAAGTCACTCTGTCGTTCTCAGCGAGGACCCGCGTGCAACAAAGTTGCCAAATAGTAACAGAACGGCGGCAGGGCGGGGTTTACTGGCTCAGCTAAGGCTGTGCAGGCTCGGCCCGCTAGGGGCTGCTGACGGGGCCAGGTAGCCCAGCCCAGCGCTGCCGCTCGGCGGGGCCACTGGGGGCCAGCTGCCGCTGCCACTGGGTCGGTCACCACGGCCTGGCACTGCCCTGTGGTGGCAGGCGGGGACGGAGCCCCCGCCGCCTCCCAGAGCCGCGGCAGTGGCAGGCCGGGTCCCCCCCCTCCTCCCCAGGCCGTGGCAATGGCGGCGCGGGGCCCCCCTGTCTCTCCCCCGGGCTGTGGTAGAGGAGGGAAGGAGGGAGCTCTCCCGCCTCTCTCCCCGCCCCCCGTGCTGCCTGCAGGCAGCCAGGCTCCACCCGCAGTGCAACAGAGTAGCGATTTGTAACAATCGCAAAATGCCGACTTCGCAGCAGCTCGACTTGACACTCTGGCTGGCTCTTCTGAGGTTGTAAATGTCAGAAAATTATTCACATATTAGCCGCTCCTGAATATTGGCCGCATTGCCGGTTTAGGAGCAAAATCTTAGTCAAATTGGTGCGGCTTGTATTCGTGAAATTACTGTAAATGTTAAATGATTAAAGACATATATCAAATTATAAGTGAACATATGCTGGAGAGAAGAAATGATAGGGGGATAAAAATAGAAATAGAAAAGTTTCTCTCTTCTCCTGAAATCTGCATGTTGTATTGCACTATAGTAATTATAAATTGACCGAATCTTAGTGACATTTAGCAATATGTGGATGATGTGGAGTGGTTGTTAAAGACTGGGGAGGACTCTTGTCTGTTCATTGATACCTTTTAGGATAAGGATCTTCGGTGGTCAAAATCTGGTTTCGAAGAAAATTCTTCTGCAGCTCACTGATCCAGCCTAGGCATAAAGAGACTTCATAGTTGTGAAACTCTAGAAGTAAAATTATATGCGAGTAATTGGTAATGATAATAACAGAATAGCAATTGAATTCTTATTTGGTTCAGTTTTTGTGTATAAGTATTTTCAGAAAAGATATTTTAAAAGTAGGCAACAAGAACTACTTGGTATCTACAATTACACAAACTGAAGGGTTTTTTTTTTTACTTTCTCAGATTTTTTGATACTTCTTGTGAAATCTTAGAAAAATACTGGTAGGTGTAAATTCCATGCCATGCTCAAGTTTAGTTACTTTATCATATATTTTATATTGCTTACCACAGAATGCTTAGACTAGGGTTTAGAAGGCAGATCTCCATTGCTATAAGGGCTTTGCTAGGTATTTCCACATTGCTCCATTAATGGCTTGTCCTGGTTCCAGCTCAGATCAGCAGAAGGGGGCACAGCCAAGACATTGTGTTATTCTATACCACATTACGTCATTGCCAGGGGCGGGGAACAGCTTCCAGGAAAGAGGGTCATGCTTTTCCAGTGGAACAAGTGTGACTACTGCAGCTGTGGGGTAGTGCTGGTCCTGACCGGGGAAAGCGGCTTGAGTGGAATGGCTGTGGCCAGATCAGGTTTCTGCACTCTCCTTTTTTTATGATTTTGTTATTATGTTGATGCTGTTACTGTTCATTTTCTTATCTCATTGCTGTTCCCAGTGAATTACTCTTATCTCAACCCATGATCTTTGCCTACTGTGCCTTCACCTCTCCTCTCTCTACCCAGAGAAAGAGGGCAGGAGAGAGAGTGTGAGCAGCATGTGGTTTTGGAGTCTCAGAAAGAGGGGCATTAAATTGAGGACTACCATTCCTAAACCTGTTTAGGTTTAAAGAACAGTATTTTATTTGGTAGACTATAAAATTCAACTCTTGGAAGCTGCTCTTATAGTATATTCCATAGCCTTAATACCTTATTCCATAAGGCATTCTTCTGGGCTGAAACTGCCCAGACAAAAATAAAACGCTAAATCCATCTTTCATGGTTTTCTTTGCAAACTCTTTATCATTAACATTATATGTAGAGGAGGCAGCATTATTGTTCTTTTTGTGAGTCTAAATGAAAGCTGGTATCATTGTTGTACTTTGTGTGAAATTCATTCGCTAAATGCAAGTACAATTAATCATCTTAAGGAGTCTTCAGATGAGGATAGAGACTAAGTCATTCAGAGAATTTGAGACTATTCCATTTGAGCACAGAGGCACTCAAGAAACATGCTTTCTGATTGGGTCTATTTATGAGCTTATGCTTGAGAGTTCTTTCCAAACACTGCTTTTGTTTCTTAACTTTTTTTTTTTTTTAAACTTTGTGCTAGTTCTGTGTTTCAAAATGGGAGATAGCAGCATAGTTCACATTCTTTTTCACATTGCTGCAATGTGTCTACGCATCATGCTGATGTTTTTAAAGGGAAATCAAAACTTTCACGTGTGACTGTCAGAAACACCATAATTTAGTTTGGCAGTCACTTCACATGGGGTTTAGTTTAACATCTGCCACTGACACATCCTGTATTTTATTTTTTTCCTATTCAATTCCAAGATCATTTGGCTTACTGCAATAATTCTCAGTTGCTTATTTGTTGACCAGTACACTATACACAGTCAAAAATAATTTTAAGCTGCTCTCGGAGCCCGCTTTCTATCTTTCTATAGGGACATGTATTTGCACGACACCTTTTTTTGTTTTGTCTGTTGTAGCTGGTTTTTTTTTATTACCTCAAAAGAAAAAGTACACATAAGATAGATCAAGAAGGAAAGAAAACAAAGGAGAAGTAAGGGAGTTTCAGGAGCAAAAGGGGAATTAAGAAAAAGATTAAATAAGCAGAGAAAGCATTAGATTTATTTGGGACATACGTGCACACAAGGAGAGTTCAGAGAAAGGCACACTCAACTCTTGCAAAAGCATTTTGACTTTTACGTTTTGACACATTCTACTCAAATAACGTCCAACATGAAATCACACCTTAATAAATGATGTAAATGGGTGTAATAATAATCTTGTTGCAATATGTGACTCAAAGATGGACTTTTAATTCTTAACTAAGAATATTTTTTCCTGTGAATTGATGTCATGAAGTTGTTATCCCGGTAGAAACTTCAAACCAATGAAGTAAAAATATATTTTCCATCTCTATTATATTTGTAGGTGCTTGAATAACGTAGGCTTGATTCTGTGGGTGGGAATAGGGATAGGTGTGGGTGATTGTTATTTGACTTCAGTAGCAAGGTTTCTTTAAGTTTGCTACATTAGAACTCTTTTTTGGTGTAGCAAATATGTGAGGTCTTGTTTCCTGGTTTTTTGTTGGTTTTTTTTTATTTGCTTGTTGGGGTGTTTTCCAAGAGAAACAGAGAGTGAGAGTTAAAATGGTAGATTAACTGATACTTGCATGATAATGTTAACATTTTTAATTTTTTATTGTAACATTAGAGAAAACACACTGAAAACCAGATAATTTGAATGCATGTTTTTAGATATTTTTCTGCTTCTTTTGAAGCTGTTTTCTTCCCAAACCACTTCCTTCGTTTGCATAAAACTTATAGTACTATTGTTATTATTTCCTGCAAAACCAGTTGTGAAGACATTGGACTTCTTGAGACATCAGATCAGGAAAAAATGTATTAGAATAAAAATTCATGAACATGTACAATGGATTTATAGAATAGAGTATGGATAGGATTTGATTCCACTTTCTTCTGGTCCATAAATGAGTATCAAACAAACAATTTTTTTCTTATATTTCTAGCAATTTCACCATGTGGAAACACACAGTCATACTGTATTTCTGGTATATGTTGCAGTTTCCTTATCTCTGTCATGCTAAGTAATCTCTAGGGTTCTTTTTGTTAGAAACTTTTACTATTAATTTTATTATTACTATCTCTGGTTTACATCTAACACCAAATAATTACTTAGAATGGAAGAGAAGGGTTTTTTATGTTTTTGAAAGGATGATTTTTACCATGAAAATTACATGATTTTGTTGTTCTCTATTTCTAGAATTTCATAGAAATCATGTGTTTTCCTCCTTGTCATTGAATAGTCTTACTGATGGGAAACAGAATTAGGTACAGTTTCATAAAGAATCTTTTTGTGTAGCACTAAAAACCAAACACCTAAACAAAAAAACTCCCAAACAAAAAACATCATCCAGAAAAACCCCAACATTGGTGCAAAAGCATAATTTCTGTTCCTTTGGCATTGTGTTGGTATAAGAACAGACACTAAGCAAGAATGCAGAATTTCAAAGCTATTGTAATAGCAGGAAAAATCCATTAACTGTCTTTATCAGAAAAATTATTTTTGTGAGGTCTGTAATCAAATATTTTTCATATTCAAAGTAATCTATTCAGACTTGCATTCTTCTTTCTTGTGACTCTTCATATATTTACTTCATTTGAATTTCCATAGTACACTACAAAATATATTAGTATTAAGTTCTTTGAGCTTTTTTCAAGGGAGCATTGTACTATTGCAGAGAGTTTTAAACCTAAAATCTCCTGAAAACGGGGGAATGGGCAAAAAACACTCAAAATCACATTCTCTTCTGAAAAACCTAAAATAAAATGTTATGCACCAATAAATTTTGATAGTAATCAAACATGGAATACAAAAGAATGGAAGTTTTTTAACTTGTGCAATAAACCAACAGTACCATAAACCAGAGCTGGATTAACAGACTTCAGAATTGTAACACAGAGTTGAATGTCTTTTCTAGAAACTAGTTCGTCAGTCTGACGTAACTTGAATTGTGGAAGTTAATTTTCATTCCCTACTGCAGAATTCTGATACATCCAGAGAAGGTCTTTCAAAGTGTGTTTATCCCTTGAGAAAACATTTTGAAGGAAAATAATGACACCCACACCTCCTCTGCAAACCAATGCAAAGATGCATCCATACTATGCACTTCTTGTTACAGACTTGTAATGAAAAAGCAGGGTGTTCTCCCCTAGGGCATTTTTATTTACTCTGTAGATCCAAGAAATACTAATCATAAAGTGAGCATTGATTGAAATCTCTTGATAAACAGCAACAAGGAACCAAAATTATTTCATATTGGATTTCATGCCAGTGTCTATACTAAAGGCCATATGTAGCTAATAATACAGGAAAGCCAAAGCCCACCTGGAGTTCAGTTTTTCAGGGGATGTAGGAGGAAATAGCCAATTTTACAAGTACATAAACAGCAAAAGGAACAGTAAGGAAAAGGTAATTGTCCACCTTGTCCTTGAATATTTATATTGACAAGAAACAGAATTAGGTACAGTTCCAAAAAAACATTTTTTTGGGTAGCACCACAAACCAAAAACCTAAACCAAAAAAGTCTCCCAAACTAAGAACATCAAAAGTGGGCCTTCTTCTGAATGCATCTGATAAACTGTTGACAAATAATGTGTTAGAGGTAAAGATGCTTAATGCCTTTTCCTGCTCAGTCTTTACTGGTAAATCAGCCTTCAGGGGCTATAAGAAACAAGGCATATATAAGTCCAAGGTGTTTGATAGGTGACACTCACTAGTGCTGAGGGAGCTGGTTGATGTCACTGTGGGGCCACTTGGTTATCTTTGAAAGGTCATGGCATTCAGGAGAGATTCCTGAACACTATAAGAGGGCAAACATCACTCATATTCAAGAAAGCAAAGAGTAAAGGTCTGGGATCTACTACTGGTCAATCTCACCTTAGTGCCTGGGAGGGCAATGAAGCAACTAATCCTGGAAACCATTTCTAAATGTGAATGAGAAGTAGGTACGCAGGAGTAGGCAGTGTTGATTTAGGAATGAGAAGCCATCCTTAGCCACCTTGATAGTCTTCTACAATGAGGCAACTGACTTAGTAAACAAAGAGAGAGCAGTAGAGGTTTTTACCCTGACTTTAGTAAGTTCTTTGACACTCTTTCCTGTAACATCTTTAGATAAAATTAAACGGGTATGGACTGTATAAGTGAGGTAGATTGAAAATCAACTGAATGTTTGGTCCTAGAGGATGATGATCAGTGAGAAAAAGTCCAGTTAGACGCAAGTCACTAGTGAAGTAACCCGGGGGTCAAGAGTGGAGCCAATACTGTTTAACATCTTCATTAATGAGCTAGCTAATTAGTCATAATGTGTGCTCAGATAGTTTCCAATTAAAGTAGTGAGATAGTAGTTGATATATCAGTTGGTTGTGATTCAGCACGTTCAATTCAAGTTCAGTGATGGGCAGAGAAGAATCTCATTAAATGCAACAGCGGAAAATTCCAAGTTTTCCATTTGGGAAGGAGTAACCCTAGGTACTGGTACTGACTAGAACTGGTCAGCTTTAAAGTAACTCTGCAGAAAAGAACCTTGGGATCATGAGGGACATCAAGCTCATCATAAGCCAGCCAGTGCGTCTCCATGGCAAAGTTCCCCAACATCTTCTCAGGCTGCATGAGGAAAAGTGTTACCAGTAGGTAAAGGAAGGTGATCCTTTTGGTCCTTTTTCTTCTGCTTGGCACTGATCAGACCAACTCTGGGAGTGCTGGGCTCAGCTCTGGTTACCTCAGTCCAAGAAATGCATGGACTTTACTAGAATAAATCCATTGAAGGCCCACAAAGGTGTAAAAGCCGCTAGAGCATCTGCAATACAAGGAGAGGCTGACACAGCTGGGACAGTTCAGTATGAAGCAAGGAAGGCTCAAGGGGATCTTATCAATTTGGAAAAGTACCTGATAGAGAGGAAGTGAAGGAAAGCTCATGTCAATGGTACACAGTGGCAGGACAAGAAACAGTGGATATAAATTTTAAAAAGTTATAACATATCTGAACACAAATTCCATGGTTCTGTAAAAACAGCCCTACAGACCAAAAAAAAGAATAGAAAATCCTTCATATATAGGTGCTTCGTTTTACCATTATTGCTTTAATTTAATCCAAAACAGCAGTCTTTTATTCACTGTGATTAAGGACTCAATGAGCTCTGATACAGTGTAAGACTAAAAGTAATTGACATAAAGAAGAAACACAATCTATGTTTCATCATTCATTACTGTAATAAATGGATGGTTTATGACAACAATAAAAGATGGAGCCATTGCTCCATCTACACATAGACAAAAGAGGAAAAGCTGAAATATATAACGCTATTTATGCTTCATAGTTTTGCCACAGGAACCTGGCCGATGCTTCAGTCAGTCAGTACAGTCAGTGCTGTACACAGCAAATCAACCAAAGGTTTTTCACTCTCTGGTCTTGTTGGGGTAAAGACCCTGTTGTCAGGAGCAGTCTAAGATGATGGATAGCAAGGGCAGTTTGTGTGCATCAAGCTGAATGATAAATAGCATGTTGGATGTCATTAAATTAGTTGTAAGTCTGTTCTGCCTTGTTCATCTTTACTGCATACAAATCTAAAAACCACAGTGGTGGTTGCATAATATGGGATATATATTTTTCCTTGACTCTTTTCATAGATGGTGCATACAGGCCATAGTCATGAAAGAGATTAGGCTCTCTTTTTTATAGCAGATAACAATCCAGAAGTCATTTACAACTTTGGTCTTGCCACAGCCTTCAATGAGAATTTTAACTTGAAGTTTCATTGAAGCAAAAATAAGGCAAAACAATATTTTCACTTCTAATATTCAGTACATAGGATTTAGAAAACTTCCAAAGGATCTGAGACTCTAATTTAATCTTCAGCAAATTATAAACAAAGAATGAAAAAAATTAAAGAATTGAAAGATGAGAGCTTGAGAATAAATCAGAATTAATTGTATGAACAACCGAATGAATTGACTAAATTTAAAGACACAATTATATGGTAAATTATGCTGAAAATTAAATTGCTCACTGAAATAGAAGCAGCTCCCTGAGGTTGTGTATGTTATGCAATAGTATCCTGACAAGCACCAATGTAAAATGTCTTTGTCTTACTCAATAGATTTATGGAAATGGAGAATCAGTTGGATTATTTTGCTGACTGAACGTCCAGTAATTCTTGTGGTTTGAGTATTAGTACTGAAGTGTACTAAGTGTCCTGAAGTGTCAATACACAGCTTCAGGAAAGTAAGATGGATCATTAGCAGGATTCTTGACATAATTCAGGTTAATTTAGTAAAACTCACTGTTAAAGGTCATCAGCATAAATGCCCAGAATGTCTTAACTTCTGCTTTACATGGCTCTGCTAAGCATGCACATTTCATATTGCATAGTGCTTTTAATAAATAAAAAAATGCCAATGAAGCGGGCAAATATTCTGAAATTAAAAAAAAAAAATCTACTCTGTTAAATTTAGTTTTAAACATTTTAAACATGTTTTAAAACATGTTTATAGCTGAATTGAAAAAGTAGTTAAAGAACAAATGCATCATAAGTTGTGTCATTAGGTTACCAGTCTGTTTCTTTCTATGGCTATTTTTTTCGTCTTTAATATAACTTAATATGCAAAAATGTTTATTATTTAATTATACATATATATGCATCTATATATCTTCATTATATAAAAATAAAGAAGGCGGTATTTAAAGATCACGAGATAGTTTTGAAATGTAAGTACAACTAATAATTGAAAACAAAACAAAGCAAAAAGGAAGCCTAATTATTCTGGAGTTATTAGATTCTTAGATTAGATTCTTAGATAAGAATCTAAGTGAAACGCAGTTTTGTTGATTATCATTATAAGAAAAAGGAGAAGAAAAATCAATAATAAAGAATAATGTGTAGATAAAGCCTCTTGGAAAGAAAATGTGGTTTTGAGCTTCTAAGCAAGTATACTGTAAATAGCTATGAACAACAAATTTGGAAATTGTTAAACAGTAGCTGAGTTTTCCGCTAGTAGTTAGCTCCCTGGTAATTTTGGCTGTATAATATCTTATGAAGGCTTAATCACAAACGCTGGGGAACAGCAGATACAATGGAGAAGGATTCATGCTCTATAAGACAGAGTTCAGTTTTTTACAGAATAGGAGGCATCCTTTCAGTATGTTCTGAATTGATTTCCTCTTCCAGTATAACATTTCTTTTGCTCTGGATATCAGATTCTAGCTGTTCTTTTAGATAAGATAATAAAAAATAAAGAAATAAAGCATGAGAGGGGCAGACAGAGAGAAGACCTGCAGGAGAAAGGTCTGCTGTTGTTATAAGGGCTGATGCTATTATGAAGGATCCAAGGAGAGAGTACCAAACTGTCTTTTGGTGCTTTCAGGAGATGAGGTTTGGCAGAGCAGACAAGAAGATGGAACTCTTCCATCCCTATACAAAAGTTCTCTTTTTCTCATGTCAAGACCCTAGAGGAAAGAAGTTCAAGAAATTAAATAAAAAGGATCAAAAGATAAAATAATTCAGATATTTTAATACTGCAGTAAGCAAGGATCATAATGTTTTGGGAATCATAGTTTGGATTTCAATTAATAATAAAGGTGGGCACAGATCAGATGTAGCTTTATTGCTTGTCCTGTGTTTGAAGACTAATAGATTTACAATTGTAAGAGCTAAAAGTTTTGTTCCAAGTCTTCTGTAATTGGCAAATGGAAGCTGCTGAGATCTGTAATGTCCTTGAAAAAGTCCTGCTACCAAGAAACCTTTACTAGAGGCACTAAGATAGGCATTATTAGTAAAAGTGGTGTGTAATTCTAGTGACTGAAGCATGATCCTTGACAGCTTTTCTGCTCTGGCCTCTGTTTCTTCTTATGTGACATGAGCAAGCTGAGCTAGGCTATGAGTCACTTCTGGGGAATGATTCAGAATTCAGATTTAAAATGCATGGACTCTGTTGCAGGGGTGAGGAAAAATCTATCTCTGAAAATTCACAATAAGGACTTTATGACACCTGGGTAAGACAGAAGTTGAAGTTTGGATGCATCTGATTATACCAGAGGAGGAATAAATTGACATAAGAATGGTGAGGAAGAAAAGTACTGAGTCCCAATTAAAAATAGTTCATTATTTTGTAGCTCAATAGCTTGAAATATCCAAAATTTTCAGGTTTAATTTCACTGACATTTGTTATACCTGATGGTCCAAAAAATGCAATTAATCATGATTATTATACTTTATAATCCCTGTGCTTAGTAAGCAAAAGCTAAAGTCACAGAAACAAAATTGTGTGGTGTACATTTATTTTGGGGCAGAGTGTAATTTTCCCATAGTGATCTACAGAATGTCCTACATATCTGTATCATCTATGTATCTCCACCCTTGCTAGCTTTTTTACTGAGTTGTCTACATAATTTCTGCACCTCGTTGTTTTTATGGGTTCACCTATTCAAGCATATATGTAATCATCATCTTCATGCCTTCTGAAAATTGGAAATAACAAGAGGAGATTTTTTGGAACAGTGGCCCATTAGCCATTGCTAATTAGGATATCTTTACAGATTATACTCATATGTTGTCTGTAGTTTGAGTTCTGTGTCCACATAGTATTTCTTCAAAAAAATGAAATGGTGCAGATTATGCTGAAGTTATTTGAGAATGACAGATGTGACCAGCATACCTCTGAGCAGAGACTTGGCTTTCTTCTTCTTAAAAAAAAAAAAACAACCCAATTGTATGAAAATCATTAGAAAATGTAAAGGGGATTTGAAAAAAAAAATGTGTTCTGTTCTGATAATTATATGGACAACAAATAATGAGCAACCCTAATGCAAAGAAAATTCTGAAGTAAATCTCAATACTGCAAGGACACATACACCAAAGGCACCGTGGTGTTTATTGTTTCAGGCTCCCATATCAAATTTTACTAAATAGCTTCTACCCTTTGAGTGGCATTCTCCTGGAGTTGCCTTGAAAAAGCCTACTGGGTATAGACTGGAAAAGAGAACCTCCATGGATTTTCTCAGTGCCTTTTCTAAGCACTATCGTCTCCTTGCTAAAAGTGATTTTACACTATTGGGAAAAGTCAGCAAAAGGAGCTAAATTTCAGGGAACATTTCAGCCTTTAGTGACAGAACAGTTTTCCATTGGGGACCTTCCACTTTCTCAGAGTTAATACCTAGAACAGATAAGTATTTAATTCTACTGCTAAGGTTGCACTTAATAATACAGGTAATAATTACAGCAGCGAAGTTAATGATCTCATTTTGTGCAGTGCTAGATAGTGTAAAATGCTTCTATAACCTGGATACATCAGATGCTTGGTAACAGAATTTCCTTAAGTTTATCTCAGGTAGATAGAAAGAGAAACACTGAATATAAACTTAGAGTTTTATTACAAAAATTGTATTAGGATTATAAAAGTGAAGTCTCATGGACAATAATGATTTTCCTTTTGTTCCTGTAATTTCAGCTAAGTATCTTCACAAAAACCTGTCTCAGTCCTATTAAAAAAAAAAACCAAAAAAACAAACGATTAGTTAGATCAGTTTTTCAAAAATAGTTTCTTAATTTGGTTTTTTTTTTAGAGTGTGCCATCTCTTAAAAAACAAATGTATTGTCCAGGAGGGCAATTTTGGCAATATTAATGCCTCTCTTTTTGGTTTGGTTTAGTTTTTGGTTTGTTTGTTTGTTTGCTTGTTTGTTTTTTGTTAGTTTTGATTGTTTTAACTGATTCTTATCAAGAAATCCCAGAGGTTTCCAGAGGTTTCCAAGCAATGTTCAAAGATGAATATATAGATAAGTGTATGTAATGCTACATTATTTAGTTATCTTTAATATTAAAAAGAGATGTTACAATAGAACTAAATAGACATTGTACATGCATGTATATATGTGTGTGTGTGTATGGTATACATTATATACTATATGTAATTACATACATATACATTCTTTATATTTTGTATATAATATATACATTATAAAATGTTGCACATTCTCTAAAATACAGTAATTTCATGATTACAAGCCGCACCATTTTGACCAAAGTTTTGGTGGAAACCCGGAAGTGCGGCTAGTAATCCGGGGCGGCTCATATATTTACAAAAATGTGATATCTGCCCTTACCTGGTACCGTGCCAGTCCTGTCCCGAGCAAAAATGGTTTAAAATCCATGGTTTCCCGTTGTTCCAATGATGAACCAATCAGAGAACAGCTTATTGCCTGCCTGTGGACGACGGCGTTACTGAGAGGCGGGGGGTGTTATCAGAGTGAGTTACCTCGGCGAGTTACCTCAGCAGTTTGATAAAAGTGTGTGATATTTCTCTGTACTTTTTAAAGTGTTTTCGGTCTTGTGCGTCTGCGCAGCTGGCCGTGCTCGCGTGGATCAGCGGGGGTGCTGGGCTGGCGCGGATGTGGGGGGTGACTGGGATGGCGCGGATGAGCAGGCGGGCTGGGTTGGCGCAGATGGGTGCGGAGGGTTTTGGCGAGGGAAGAATGGAATCAATCAGTATGATTGGTAAAGCATTGTTCAACTTTATTGCTCTTATCACTCATTATTATACCCTTGCTAAAAGCGTACAGCATACTTGCTATTATTTCATTGGCTGATCGTGTATTCAGCAGGTACATGATTGGCTAAAGCAAGGCAAGCAACAGAGGGTTCCTTTTTAAACATGCTTGGAACACATTCCCTCAATCACACCGATTAGGACACCTTCTCTCAACCACAAGTTCCTCATCTTCATCCTGTGTCTGGCTTGCAGTTGTCTCAGAGGCAAGCTGACCTTGCAACATATATATATATAAGTATATATAGACATACAAATGCTTATACTCAGCATTTATCCTCAGCCAGAAGACACTCTAATGAACTATGGCCTTGTTCTATCAACCATTCCCCAACAGATGGGGGGGTGTGGCTGGGCTGGCACGGATGAGCAGGGGGGCTGGGCTGGTGCGGATTGCGGGGGGTGGCTGGGCTGGCGCAGATGAGGGGAGGGGCCGGGCCCGGCCGGGCCATGCTCGCATAGATGAGCAGGGTGACTGTGCCGGCATGGAGGAGCGGCTCCTCTCGGAGTTCGGCTGCTCGTCCACGCGGTTGAGCAGCTGAGCGGCTGTTTAAAGGCAACGCGGATCAGTTGGGGATGCTCGCAAAATGACCACACTATTGTTCATGTCTTTCTCAGCTTGTAAATAAAACTTTCAGGGTATGCTGCCGCAGCTATGGTCTGTGTCTTTTTTCACTTGGAAGTAATGTTTCCAAAGTCAGCACCTGCCAGTAAGCCCCAGTGATCTCACGATTCTGTTACTAAATGATGACTTTGTGAAAGTTCACCACAAACGAAAGTACGGCTAATAATTGGGTGTGGCTTGTGTGTTGACAAAGACGTCAACGTTGCCAACAACCCGGAAATGCAGCTTATAATCGGTGCGTCTTGTAATCATGAAATTACTGTACATTTTAAAGTTTCCTACTCTTTTGGGAAGGAAATTTAAACTTATAAAAACCCTTTTTCCCAATTGATTCTTCAGAAACTAAAAGCAAAACAACAAAATTTTGTTGATAAAGGAAATCAGATGGCTTAATAAGCTTTCTCAAGCTTATACTTGTGCATTGTAGGAAAATATATTCTGAAGTTTAAGAGAGAGAAAATTAAAAAATATCATTTTTCTCTTAACACATTTATCTTAGTATGGTGAAAAAAATTCTGTTGAAATGAATATATGCTAATATGCTATCAGCTTTCGGTTCAGTAAAGCAGCTTCGTACAGGTTTAAATCCTACTAAAATAAAAATACATTCTGTCTGTTAAAACATCCCTTCTGGTGCCTGAAAAGAGGCACCAGGCATGAGGAGAAGAAACAGAAAGTTGGAGTGAACTGGTCAAGGGTAAGCAGGTAGGCAGAAGTGGAACAAAATGCCCTATAATCTTAAAATTTTATTCTGTACAGTTGTTTGAACCATGTACCTACTCCCTCCAAAGTGAGAGGTCAAGGAGTGAGTCATCGCCTTCACCTGAAAATAACTGAATTAAAAAAAAAATAATAAAAGGCAGAAAGGAAGACATTCATTCTTAAGAAGAGGAGAAAAATATTTCTAGCAGAGCTAGGCCTAGATTTCTATTAAAAGATTGTACTATTTTTTTTCTTAAGAATATTTAAATTACATTCTCCTTTGTAGTAAGACAAGAATTTCGATAATAACCAGAAATGCCAGATACAGAACAAACATTCTATGTGGTCTCAGTCCACGTATTAGTTTTTGTTCCTAATGATGATTGTCTGAGACAACTGAGGCATTATGCATTAACTTGAGGTGCTGTTGGGTGTGCCGAGCTGCAGGGAATTTGTCACTTTTTCTATAAAGTCCTAAAGATAAGATTAGAGTTCTTTAAATTTTCTAAAGGATTATTATAGCATAGGCGTATTAATTTCAGAAGTGTTTATTGGAAATGTCTTTCCAAGATAGGTGAGAAAGCATTCAACAGATTTTTTGACAAAGATTTATTAAACCATGTTATTTACTTGTTCATATTTTCATGTGCATGTACACATAATAGTACATATGGGATAGATACAGGTTATGTATGTATATATAGGATACAATATTCCTGTTGAGCCAGGTGCAGTTCCCAGATGCTGGCAGGAGCAGTGAGGGTCTGTGGGGTTGTGAGGAGAAGCTGGTGCTGCTCCTTGCTGTACACAGACAGCTCCAAGACAAGGCCCAGGCTGAAGCAGAGGAGATCATGGGGAGGTGGGAGCAAGAGAGAAGCTCTTACAACTGACTGCAACCCCTAATTCCTCATCCCTCTAAGTTGCTCAGGGAGGAGGAGGTAGAGGAATTGGAAAAGAATGGGTAAAGGTCAGTCTGGGGAGAAGCTGGAGGAAAGGAGGATATTTTTATATTTTGCCTTTGTTCCTCACCATCAAATTGTGTAATATGAACAATAAATTAAATTAATTTTCCACAAATCAGGACGGTTTTGCATATGGTGGCAGTTGACCAGCAATCTCCCTGCCTTTATCTCAGTCTATGAGTTCTTCTGCCTTATTTTCCCCCATTGACCTGTGGAAGGGAGCAAGAGATTGGCTGGATGGCTGTCTGGTGGCATGGCAAAGTCAACCCATCACATCTTTGTAATGAAAACTAGAAATGGGAATAAAATATCAACCTGACAAATGTTTTTAAGGCTTGTTTTAAAAGGTTATTCCAACAGCACATTGGAGATGCCTGTTTTAAGTGAAGATCCTAGGTAATGTAATCTATTTGCTGGCAAGTATCTTCCAGTCTTCTGGTTGTCCCTGTGTACAAGGAGCTACAACAGAACTTGTCACTTTCAGGAAAAACTAGAGGTGTCACAGAATGAGGACCCATCCGGAATGAATGTGTCATAACAACTCATGTCTTTGGATAGTGCTTTTCCAGTGACACTGGAGTTATTTGACAGTTGAAGGCAGTCTTATTCAGAAAAACTGTGTTGTTGTTGTTGCTGTTGAGGCACCTTCAAATTAAATACTCATGTTGTCTTCCATCAGCTCTGTTGCTGAATACATTGAGGAATCAGCAATTAGTTGTACATACTCTCCCAACACTCCCAGCAAGGCTGTAGGTGATAGGGGAGTAGAAACCACAAAATTATAGAAAGAACAGGGGAACAACAAAAGGACTTGTTCATACTGGGTAATTTATACTTTTTTTTTTTAAATTATAGTCTATAACGAAATCCTCTGCAAACAATCATTCCAAGTTGCTGCTGATGAGCTCTTAAATATTTAAATATTCAATAATAAACCTTCTCAAAAACAGAGGGATAATCAGTTAAGTTATTCAATAAAATATTCTGTGGTTTTTATAGTTATTTAAGAACATATTACTTTCATTAATTATATGACATTTTAATCAAAAGTAGTGCTGTATAGTGTGACAGCTAAGTGCACATACATTTTAACAAGAAAAAGTCCCTGGCAGTAAAATAATAGCTATGCTAAGAAATTGCTTTCCTTTGAAAAATTCAAGAGATTAATCTATAAACCTGCACATTGCAAATAAGATGAATGTTTCCTTTTTTCCTCTTTACTTCATGAGTAGAGTTGGCAGTAGATATCCAAGGCCCACTCCTGTCCACTCTTGTTATTGGATAAAATCTTACAGCTAGAAATAGAATAAAAAAAGGGAAACAACACTCTCTTTTTAAAAAGGGAGAAAGGAACATCCAAGAAACTGATTGGTGAGCCTCTCATCTCTGTCTGGGAAGATCATGAGGCAGATCTACCTAGAAGATGTAGGAGGACACAAAGGCAAGAATATCTGAGCACAGTTGTTGAAGTGATAAAAATGTTTGACAAGGGAAGATTGTCCAAAGTTGTCTCTTTAGAGTTCTATAGGGCCTTTAATATGGTCCCATATGACATAATTATCTCCAAATGGGAGAGATGTGGATTTGAGCAATGGACTATTTGGTGCATAAGAATTTGGCTGGATGGACGCAGCCAGAGAGTTGTTAATGGTTCTGTGTCCTGGTGGAGGCCACTGACAAGTGTGTCCTTCAGGGCACCTGCCTTGGGTCTGGTGCTCTTTCCTATTTTTATCAGTTATATAGATGGTGACATCAAGCACACCCTCAGCAGGTTTGCAGATGATAGCAAGGTGAGGGGTGCAGTTGACACACTTGACAGATGGGATGTGGCCTGCACAAACTTGGGAAGTAGGTCCGTGAGAAAATCATGAGGTGCAACAAGGCCAAGTGCCAGGTGCTGCACTTGATTTGGAGCAATCCCAGACATGAGTACAGATTGGGAGAGGAAGTCATTGAGAGCAGCCATGTAGAGAAGGACTTAAGCTGCTGCTGGATAAGAGACTGGACATGACCCAGCCATGTGTACTCACATCCCAGAAAGCCAAACGTGTCCTGGACCAAAAGTAGCGTGGCTAGCAGGGTGAGGGAGGGGGTTCTGTCACTCTGCTCTGTTCTGGTGACACCCCACCTTCAGTGCTGCATCCAGGTCTGGGGTCCCTGCACAGGAAGGACATGGACCTGCTGAAACAAGTCCAGAGGAGGGACACAAAGATGAAGGGTTGGAGCACCTCTCCTATGAGTCTAGGCTGAGGTTGTTCAGCATGCAGAAGAGATGGCTTTTTGGAAGAGTTTATACCTTAAGGGGGCTTATAAAAAGGAGGGAGAAGAACTTTTTATATGGGCAGATAGTGGCACAACAAAAGGCAGTGGTTTTAAACTGAGAGAGGGCATATTTAGATTGGAAGTCAGGAAGAAATTATTTGCTCTCCTTTAGCAGAAAGTTCTTTATAGAGTGGTAAAGCACTGGAACAGGTTACACAGGGTGGTGGCTGACTTTCCCATGGAAATGTTCAAGGTCAGGTTGGATGGGACCCTGAGCATCCTGAATGTAGTAAATGGAATCTCTAGCCCTGTCAGGGGATTTATATGACCTTTAAAGTCCCTTATAACCCAAACCATTCCATGGTTCTATAAGTAACAAATTGGTGCTGATCCTAACCTATAGGATACTTAAGAGGTACAGCAATAGTGACGATAATGGCTAGCACGGAAAATGCAAGAACCTCAGAAACAGTAATTTAATTAGTGCAAAATTTACCAGAAAATTTGCCTGCAGGGAGATAAATTTGATATTTTCATTTAAAAACCCATGAATCTTTGTAGACAGCACACATTTTTCACTTGTAGACTCTACCACAGTATGTGTACTTCATATGCATACATATATATAAATATATAAAGAATTCAATCCAGTGAGACTATAAGTTCATTGGGTTAAATTATTTTCATTTTAGTTCACAAGGTACAATTTAATTAACCTGTTGACTCCGTGAAAACTATTGGTGTTTACAAAAGTATGTCAGAGAATGTTTTTTTCAAAGAAAAAAAAAATTGAAATCAGGAATTATTTTCATGAAAATCAATACACCAGATATGCTAATATTCAAAGATTTTTATGGAAAAAAATCTAGCAATCATTTAGCAGAAACTTCATCATGTTGTTAGATGTAGGCTAGATGGTTATTTTTCAAGGTTGCTAAATCAAATCCTTCAAAGAAATTTAACAGCTTATTAATATGTAGTTAAGTTTGACATTCATGATTAAACAACATTTTAAGGTAAAACATTTTTTCATAGAATTGTATAGTAGGTGATACTGTCACAGGATTTTTAATATAGTGATGGAAAAACATTCATGCTTTGAAATATACTTTGAAGCCAAGGTTGAAAGTATAATCAAGAAAAAACAGGATGAAAAGGGGATTTTTTTTTTTTAATCATATTAATGCCACAAATATGCTAAGTGTTGGATGGGCTTTCTTTCCTTCCCATTGTTAAAAATCCCTAGAACTAATTAATCCTGTTTCAATGAATGTCAAATGTACACTTTCTTTTGTTTGAAGAGCCCTGACACTACGATAAGGACCCTGGACAGGAGAAATTATTGTATGTGCATTATGTCAAAGCTTATGTACCACCTGGTGGTTTTGAGAGGTGGTTCATGAATTACATCTGAACAACTGGTTCCCCAGGTCAGAGACAATTCAGATCTAAACAGACACAATAGCAGTGTAGAATGAGTCTGTGTGTCTGGCATTGCTTGACAGAGAGGAAAGATGAGCTTTGAATTTACACTAGGGTCTTAAATTTAGTACTTTTGCAAATATTTTCTTTTTTCTGTAGATCCTGTTATTTACAGGTGACATAATCTTTCACTGACCTTTCCTCTTCCTCCTCAATCTCCTTTCCACAATTGCACATGTCCAAGATCAATTAAGTAAATAATCTCAACCAGACTTATTCCACTAGTTTCTTATCTGTGAACCATTGGGTGGAATTGTGTTTTTTCACCCAAAGGCTATTATTCTCACTGATTATTCTCTCTGCTTTTCAGTTCAGTATCTGGTTATATATATTTCTAAGATATGCCCTATTTCCTTTCTTAATTATCTGTTAAGCAAGTAAGAGGACACGGATAATAGTCTTACCACTCTAAAGCTATCCCCTTACTTTTACACAGGCAAAATAATCAGCAAAAGACGATCTGCAATGCTGTCCTCAGCCAAATACTCAGTTAGAGAACTGTTGTTTTCCCTTCTCTAAGACTATATTGGAAATGTCTTTTTGTGCTGGCAACAGCCTGCTCTTTATTCCTTACAGTACAGCTCATTTTTCTCCCTCTTCTCGTCTTCCAGCCCCAGAATACTGTCTTTCAGTATTCCACCTTAGAGTCTTTTTCACCACTTTTCCTTCCACAACTAATGACAAAGCATGGTTTGTTTGGGTTTTTGTTTTGGCTTGGCTTTGTTGTTGGAACTGAAGCAAAGTGTTTTTAAAAATCATTTCACAAAAATAAATACTTCTTCTTCCCTAAGCACATAAAAATTCTAAATTAAAATTGGAAAAACAGTGGGATGAAATCTTCAAAAATATTTCTTCATCTTAGTCTGCATGAAGATGCTGAACTGGTAGGTCAAAGGTAAAGACAGATAGAATGTGTTTGAAGTATACCTGTATATAAATCAGAAAGTACCAGAATATATTTGCAGGCCAGCTATGTGGCAGATGCTAAAGCAAGAAACAAACTCAAATTACCCTGCACATACTCTTCAGGGAAATCCATTGAAAATTAATTCATAGAAATGCAGAACCCAATCAGCAATGACTCAATAATTTCAAAGTCTTGATTTCTTTTATTCTCTCATTCGGGATTCTAATGTTTGTTAAGTGTTCTTCACCCAGAGACTTGTATTTCAGCTTACTTGTGTTTCATATTCAGAATCTAAGCAGTATTTCTTTGACTCTTAGGTGCATTTTTTTGTGTGAAATGGAAAAAGTGAACTCAGGAATAGTTTCAGTATAAAGCATTCATAGTTATTGCCTTCATATGTTTTATGCAGAGTTTGCTGACTGTTAAAATCTCAGGAAATATAGAAATGTATGAAAGATACTCTTCTAAGACAAATCCTAAGGCCATATATTATTCTAACAGTTTCTTTTTGGAGCCAAAAGCCATTTCAAAATAAGGCTATTAAATTGTTTTGTAACTTCCTTGCAATTTATTTCAACATCAAAAGAAGATATATGATAAATTATGTGACATGCTGGTTTTGTATATGCCGTACTTTAGTTAAATAGATAAATAAATAAAGAAATTGGGCTGATATACAACAAATCTTTTGTGCTACAAGATTTTTTTTTTTTTGTTTTGTTTTGTTTTTTAATTAAAAATTCAATCTATCCTAGTGGCAAACAACTTCCTCTGAACATTTGCAAGGTTAATGTGACTTTTACTCTCCTGTATGGTGTCCCAGATACCGCAAGTCCCAGCACATGGGAAAAAGGCAGAGGGTAAATATAGAAGCAATGCTCAGATGATGCTATTTACATGGGCTGCAGTGCCTCTTAAGGATCTAACAATGCTATGACTTCCAGATAAAAAGATATCAGGAAGAAGAAGAAAAGGGAGTACTTTTCCATTCTCTAATTTTTTTGTATAGCAGGAGACATATTTGAGTGATTTGCCTGCCTAGTAATCTTTGACTGTATATAAAATACATTTTCTATTAACAGTTGCCTTTAGCAAGGAGTGTTATGAGTCTGGCAGCTACAACTTTTACTGGAGGTAAATAACAGAGTTTTCTTTTTTGTTTGATTGTTTATTTATTTGTTTATTGTTTTGTTTTGTTTTGTTTTTCTTCATAGGATATGAGAGATGATAGATTTATACTATGGCAGGATGATCTCCTGGATTTTTCCTCTGCTCTTTTGCTCCCCACTCTTATCAGCAATTTTCTTTTTTCGTGCATTTTCTGATGAAACTCTCCAAACACCAACATAATCCTCCTCACGTTAAATTAGATTTCATTGTTTTATTTGTGGAAGTAGATTTTTTTGGTCATGTGCACCTTTATTATAACGTTTTTCATTTTGCCATTCTGTTGTTTGGGTCCCTAAGAGCCTTCAACAATTCTTTGAAATTTTCCTAGTTCTCTTAAATATGTTCATCAGCAAACCAGCTCACCTTGCTGCTTGCCTCTTACCCAGGTTATTGATGAGGACATCAGACAACACAGTGGCCAGAACTAGTTTAATCAGAGGCTCTGGAGGGATTCCACTGATGGCAACCCCTACCACCACCCCTCCATTATGTGAAATAGCTCTTTACACCTTCAGTCTGAATTCATATCTTTAAAATGCAGTGGCTGGTTTTTTTTTCTTAAAAGCCAGAGGTAAGGAAATTTCTCTTAAAGTAATTTGAAAATCTAAGGAAGACACAATGACTCAGTCACTCTCATCCAAATGTGCTGAAAATTCAGGTGATTCTACAAATTTTGCAGTATTAGCTTCTGTTAAAGAAAGGACTGCTGCCCCTTCCCAAGTACAGTATTCACCCAGATGTTCACATTTTTTTTCTTATTCCTTTTTCTTTATGAGTTCACATTAATAAGTCTGAAGTTTCTTAAATCCTCTTGAAAGCTTTTGTAAAAATTAGCATTCACATTTACCTCTCTTCAATCCAGAACTATCAACTAATTTTCAATGAGAGGTTATACATCATCATTAGCATTCATTTTTTTCTACTTTCCTTGAGTTCTTGTTAAGCTCTTTAGTGAGTGTCATCTGTTTCCAATTGTGGTTGTTTTGTGACTAGTATATGTTATTAAATGTTAGTATTACATTCCCTCAGAAGGCAGCATATATACTTTGCATCCATTTACCTTCAAGCCAAGGGCAGAAATCCTTTCTAGCTTACATCACCTTTTATAGGACTTCAGGGCTTAGTTATATCCAGTCAGGGAGACAAAGAATTATGTTGGGATAAAGTAGTGTCTCCCCATACACAGAGAGACAAACCTTGAGAGGGAAAAAAAGCCTGTAACATTCTGCTCACTCATGTTATTATTGTAGCTCTCTAATATGTGTACTAGATACTGTCAGTTATTTTTAATTACATAAAAATTAACATAAAAAATAATGGAAAACCAGTTTGAGAGTCTAGCTATAGCTAAGAGTGCTCGTGTTGATGTGTGGGATAAGTTTGCTTTCTATCCACTGTACCTTTTTTGATGGAATCATTTATTGTATTCTGGTGTAATTTTCTGCCTTCAGGTGTAATTTAAGCAGTGAACAGGTTTCTATATACACACACCCACATTATATAGATTTTTTTTGTAGTTAAAGAGATGAGAAGCAGAGAATTAAGTGAAATGGTAGTATTGGATCTAACCCATTCTGCATTTAAAGTGAAAGAGAAATGAAATTGCTCTATCTATTGTAAGTGGATTGTCTTCACAGTCTCATAAAGATGAAGTCACTATTTTATTTGTATTCTGTGCAATAAAGCATGGAAATCCAAGTGATTTCTTTGTCACAATAATAAAAAAGAAAAAGAAAATAAAATCTAGTTTATTATTTTACTAAAGTCTTAATTTCCAAAATACAAGAATACAAAATCTATTAATTTTATTAATTGAAATCATTGTAGGAATGGAGAGGAAAACAAAGTTTACAGCACTGACTAGTCAACAATAAAATTCCGACTTTGTGTTGCTAGTGAGTTTTCTCACATGAGGAAAACTTGTGCTTTTCTGAACATTCTCTGTCTAAAAATAACAAAATTTCATAGAGTGCTGGATGATTTATGGTCACATATAGTTGTTCTGAATTAAATTTTTAAATATCATTTATTCCATGAGTTTATGAATCAGTTTCTTCAGATTCACTTCAGCGGTAGCGTTTCACTCATTAAGCACAGAATGCTTAAATCTGGTAGCTCATTTCAGGTTCAAAGTACTCCATTTTGCAAAACAAGTAGAGGGTGAATAGGTAAATCTCTCAGTAATCCTGAAGGCCAAGTTTGACACATTAATTATATAACAATTGATATAAAACTGCTGCAGGTGGCAGCTCTGAAAGGAACAGCATAATGGGTGCAACTAATATAAAGTAAAAATTAGAGCTGTAAAACCCTTGAAGGAATGTGAAAGCTTTTTTCAACATGAAACACTGTGATTTTTATTCTATGTATCCATATACATATATGTACCTGCAAATGTATACATACATACATACATATATATAATTGAATACTTGTAGTAATCCCAAAATGAAGGAATAAGGTTGGAAGGTGCAAAAAAGTATTTGACACTGTATAATTGCTTTCATGCTGTATTAACCACATATATGTTTTGGAAGTTATACCAATTGAGTATCATACCCAAAGAAAGAAGCTGCAGAGTGAGCTTACCAGTGACAGAAAAAGCAAATTTTACTTACAATTTTCTCAAGCAAAATTCTTAAATATGCATTTTTTAAAGAAATTTGATAAATAATCAAGACTCAGTATAGTGCTTTGGACTTGCCAAAATCCTATGAAAAATTAAGTTTTTAGGAACAGTTCACGGGCAGGACTAGCACAAAAAATATTGGTTCTAATTCAGAAATGCTGTGCTCTACATCAAAATTTAAGGCATTTGTGCCTATCTATATCTATACATGTCTATATTTATACATAGAGAAAAGGTGAGGGGGAAAAATTGTTTTACAGCTCCTAAAAAGAGATAGAAATTGCTGACCACTCATACTTTGATCTGCAACATCCTCTCATATGTAGAAATAAGACAAATATGAGTACACAGTATGTTGAACAGTTTATTAAAATGTCTCTGTCTTTGTCATGTCTCTTTCCTGAAACAACTTTTATGTCCCTAAATGCTAGATTGTCTTTAAAGCTATGGGTTTTTTACACATGTAAGAGGACAGAAAATAAAATGTCTTTTTAAATTATCCAGGTACCTCTTTTCCCTTTTGAAATATTTTCTTTTCTCCTCTGCTGTCTACCAGGACACTCAGAAGACAAATTGGATTTTAGGATTAAAGGGAAATGAAGGGTCAGAAATAATGTTGTGTGCATAATCTGACTACTTATGTAGCCCAAGCTGTGTAAACAAATCAGCAAATTTGAAGTCTTTGAAGAAAAGAACACAACAAACACTGCCTGAGTATATAGTGCATTTAGTTGGCCAGCTCAATTATAAAGAACTATTGTATGCCCAGCAAACATGTTAAAACAAAAATGAAAATGCAATTCAGTGCTTTCTGGGTAGGTTAGTTTGTTTACCAACAGGACAGGCAGCTCATGGTGAGACTGTTGGTTAAGGCAGACCACAGGCTTGGGGTCCAGTCGGGCAATTCTTTCCAGCAAGGCACACCAATGCTAATGATATATCACATATAAAACTGTGACTTGACAGCAAGCACCATTCCCAAACCACCAGGAAAAGGCAGCTTCACTCCTCAAACCCATGGGGCAATAGGGGAGACACAATGAGGGAGAAAACCTGGCAGGGGTGCAGGGAGGAGGCACAGATGGTAACAGTGAATTAAATAAAAGACAACCTTGAGGAAACTGATCAAAGAAACACTTTATCTCACATCAAGAAATTTATCTTGGAAAGAGTACCATAGAACAGAAATTAAACCCATTGACTGCAGAGTTATTGGGGAGTGCTGTTTACTAGCTATTGTTTAGATTTACTGCTTTCACAATGCAATTACTGACAAACTAGAGTCTCTGCCAAATCAGTGTGTAACACTAATGAGAAGTTTTCAAACAACCCAATCACTTTGCTCCTAGAAAAAGATGATTCATCTTCAAACGGTTGACAATCTTGTTTAGCTGTTCTAAGAGCAAAACTGACACACCATAGCCATTTAAATGCAGAAGACAAATTAATGCTTGTTTCTTTATAAAAAAAAATAAATGTGATTGAACTTTCTATTGTTCTTACCAATCTATGACACTTGTTTCCTTTATCTAATTTATTAATTCCTGCTATCAATTTTTTTCTTTTGTTTTTGCAAAATATAGCAAGTGGTTATTTTCTGTGATCTGTAATATCAGCCCATAATTCATTTCCAGCTGTATTCTCAGTTAGTGAGTTGTTGGTTTATTTTCTGTTTAAAATTCAGAGAAGACTGAGGTTTAACGCAAATTTTGGTACTCAATCAAGGGTTATGTATTCAGGCTGTCTTTTTTTAAAGATAAATTCTTCAGGCAATATTTTCTGCATAACTCATCTACCAGGTTTTCAGCTATTCTGCATGCTATATAACATGAGGTTTTTTCCATAGGACAAACCTGTATTTCCCTTAGCAGTTCCATAGTGGTTCTGTGGCAGCTTCTACAGTCTCTGTCATGGAAAAAGAATATGCACTTACACAGGTGTACCAGGTTGATTTGGGGTTTTTGTTTTGTTTGTCGTGTGGTGGTTTTTTGTTGTTGTTTTGTTTTTGTTTGTTTGTTTGTTTGGGGATTTTTGTGAGATATGGCTGAAATTAGGAAATTCTTAATCTTTTTCATTGTGCGCCACGTCAGAGACTTGTCTAATTCATCCTTTTAAAGCACTCGCACTCACCAGAATGTCAGACATCACACTGATCTTTTTTGTAGCTTATCTGTTTTATTTCCAATTTACTTAAATGCAATCATTTCTCATTTTCAACTGTACCTCCAATCATACTGTTTTTTCACACATTTCTGCCTGTCTTCATGTCTCCCCAGAAATCTGCAAAATAGGCATTTTTAATTCTCTGGCATGTAAAGAAGGAAGAAAAAAAAATTAATAGGTAGCATCTAAGTGGTATTATGTTATAAATTAGACCTACTCGTGAGAAAAAAGGCTTTCAGAATTCAGCTTGATCAGGAAAGCAGTTGTGAGCTATGCACTGGCATCATGCACTGCAAAATGGGAAGAAGGTATAGCAACACAAAAAGAATACCACTGAAAACACATAATTAGTGTGAAATATCTGGTTAGGGTAAATTTCTGCACAATTTTCAAGCTTTAAAATGTGCTACATCAAGAAACCTGATACAGTTTTTAAGAATGGCTAACCCAATTTTTTTTCTGACTAGGACAAATGATGGAGATTTCAAGTAAAGTTTAAATAACAAATAATATAACATCAGCAAAATTATTTAGATGAACCATTTTTATTGTTTTTTGATCCATGTGAACCAAAGAATATGAAAAAGACCTCACAAATACATAATCTCTTACTAGCTGAATTAGGAAATAGTAATGATTCAGACACAGCTGTTATTTTTTAGCATTATATGCAGTGGGGTAAAAAAAAAAAGCACAAATTAAAAAAAGATTTTACCATCATGATTTCAGGGCACAGCTCACCATCAGCAAAATTTTTATTCCCAAATTCTAGAAGTGTGCAGATAACAGTACTTACATTGGAAATGGCCTGAGAAATAGATCTAGGCTACATCATATGGCAAAAACCAAAAGGGGTATTTTGTTTTTCGTAGAGGCAACAGTAAGAAGAGTGGTAAGATAAGTAAACCCAACATTGTTCTCCCATTTTTCTTTGCCTTCAAGCAAATCTGTCAATTCTAAAGACAGATAATGATGGAGTAGCATAAGGAAATATCACAGTGATACAGGTGGAGATAGGTCAAAGATTTTTTGTCCGAACTTTGTTCCATTGTTTCTGTATCCAAATCTTTGAAACAGTTATATTAAGTAGTCAGATAATCCTTTCTGAAGATAATAGGAAGAAAATGACTTTTTTATGTAACTGAGCTGCTATACAGCACTGCATGTTCTATGTCCTGTACACATCTGTTCTCCCTTTCAAACAAAGGACTAATTTACTTTTTCCATTTTCCCAGCAAGTTTTGGGGGTTTTTGTCTTTGTTGTTGTTGGTTTTTTTCCTGTGGTTTGTTTTTTTTTTTTTTTTGTTTGTTGTTGTTGGGTTGGTATGGTTTGATTTTGGTTTTTTGGGGTTTTTTTTGTTGTTTTTCTCTTTTTTGTTGTTTTGGTTTGTTTTTTTTTTTGAATAAATTTGTATGGGGTAGGGTTTTTTAATATCTCAAGGGAAATTACTTAGGAGTGCATAACAATATGGAGTATTTATTGTTAACTTAATATATTATATTCTTTCTTCATGATTTATGTTAGCCAGACAAAAGGGTCATTCCAGGCCTTTACAAATCTTTCTAGGAAAATTTGTGATCTTTCAAAATTTGCCGTTAAACTAGTGAACAGAAAGCTAGTGCTCATATTAGTGTTGTTCATACTGTGAACCTAATAGTAAAACCTATTATGTGCAGCAAAATATCAGATCATTCAAGACTGCATCAGAAGCCAATCTGGATCATAAGAGAAGAAAGTCAAACATGTCCATGATTTTTTTTTAACAAACAGTAGTTGCATTTAAAGACACTGTATCACATTCTCTACAGTTGTATGTTTCAATGGGAGCAACTCTATACCTGTGATTTTTGCCAACACGAGGAATGTCACAAAATGATAAGACATTTAAATTAATTAAATATTAATTAATTAAATTAATCTCCTGATTAGAAATCAGTGTTTGGTTTAGATATATGTTATGTGTTTCACAGACATAACTGGAGAGTATTTAATATCAACCATTTCATAAATGATTCATTAGGGTCAGACTTCAAGATGACTCCTGGGAGAAGTATCTTTATATCTTTGCCATTTGCTCAGTCAGCTTTTATCCTGTTGGGAATTAAGAGCCGTAAATTCTCCAGGTAGCTGTTTGTGGACCATGAGGACCTGAGATGACTGTGATAGGATATTGGTTGCTGCAATTTCCAACCTGTCCCCTGCAGGAGGACCCCATTGTCTCTTTCAGAATCTCTCGGCTTTGATTGTGGACGGTTTTTGGGGAGAAAAGGGGGAATTGTACCTAACCACGTTTATCATTGTTTTGGCATCAGAACCTTTCTAAACTTTGTATTTTTGTATGTTAATAGCATTTTGCTTCTTCCAGATTACTTTATGTCTCATATCAGAGCCGTCTTCTGTCATCTTTATTGATAATTTACTAGCTTCAGAGTGATATTTTTGCTAGTGATGAATTAAACCACATCATCATCCAAACAATTCCGAGCTGCAGGAAAGTTCATACTGAAAGCCAAATTGGAAGTGTGACATTTGTGGCTATTTCTTGAAGGGCCTGGCATTTTCTGTAGAACAAGCTGGTCTTTAAAGCCTGGCTGATAAATGTGACATCAGTCAATTAAAGAAAAAATAACAGAGATGTGTAATTACAGAAATTACAATGTAATCATGCAACCCAAAGTATTCTAGATAAGAAAAATCTTAAATATTAAAATCAAAATTGCATTCTGTGACAGAAATAATATCGCATTTTATTGGTTTTATAGCTGTGTAAGTAAATATAATTTTTGCAACTAACTAACATGACTTTAAAAGGAAAGAAACAATGATAAACCTGCTAACACTTTTCAAAAGTTTTGGAAGAAATCACTTAAACAGAGATCAAAGCCCACTGGTGCTGATATCAAAACAGGATGTAATTATTAATGCCAAAATAAGAATGACACCATTTTTAGCTCTAGTTTTCCCATTTTAAGCTTGGACTTATGATTGTTCTTATTATTTTATTACCTTGTTTTTTTCTGAGTAATATTTGTGCCAAACCATGTACCTCTGATTTTCTCATTAGAGAAATTAGGATTTTTCAAAGTATTTCACTATGTAACAAGTTTCCTGTACCTTGGGTCATCCCTATGGGCAGGTGAAGCTGCAGAACTTACCACATTGTTGTATAAACTATCTTGCAAATAGCTTTATACAGGTCATATTTCCTCTGGAATTTAAGCAGATCTTTGCTTTATTCAGGAACACCTGAGAGAAGTTGGTATTTAATTAATTCTTTATACTATACGCTGGAATAATCTGATTATCCTCTCTTAAATCCTTCCCATGCAGTTTATGAGCACTCATGCTTTTTCTTCACTAGTTTTACATGTTTTCTTGATTTATACATAGCAAATGATTTAAGCATATATGTACCTCAAGTGCACCTAGTTAACTGAAGAGTCTTAATTTCTTTGTAAAATGGCCCTCAATTTAGAATTAATATCTCAATGACTTTGTGTCATCTGAAGTTATAAAAATTTCTTTTTTTTTCTAGATAGCTCACATAAATATGCATAAATACATTCAGAATATTGATTTTCATTTCCCCTGAAGGACCATATTAAAATATTTCAAGTGAGTTATTCTTCCTTTGCAAACACATTTTGAGGTCTATCAATGAGAACATATCAGTCTTGTCATAGGCTGAAACAGAGACAGTAAGCACTGCCAATGATATTATTTTTATTTTGGTATTTAACCCAAATGGCTCTAGATACTTCGGGGAAGCTAAAAGGAGGAAAAATCGGTTTACGTTTTCCTGTCCATTAAAGAATGAAGACATCAGCAATCTACATATCCTGTAAGCAGGAAATCTAAGAGACTAAGATGTCATATACAGGGTGCTGTTACTTTTATCAGAATTGCACTGCTCTTCATATGAATTATTCCTTAATAATTAAAATAAATCAGTACCGCTGCCTCTTTCCACAGGGAATTGAGAAGAGCCATCAGGTTTCTTTATTTTTAAGATAAAATAATTGTTGATGCAGATCAGCACAGATACTTGGATAGATCATTATTGATTCAGATCTATAGGTCAGCTGATGTAGATTTTATTTTCAGACTAGAGCTATGACAATGTCTCTGGTTTAAAGATCTTATAGACTACATTAGAATGCAGGCTTCTATTCTGGCATGGACTCAGCCTCAGAAATTCATTGATTCCTCACTGTCATTTAAAATGCAGTTCTAAGATAAAAAAGTAATGATTTCTTCTGTCCTTACAAAGACTTATAAAGCCAGAAAAAAAAAAAATCTTCTAATCAGGTTATGTCATCTTTAGATGTATGTATTTTTGCTGCTTCCCCTGCAGAACTAGAACTGCTTTTCTTTGCTATACCTTTATTAATTGATAAGCACAGGTCAAACATAAGCATGTTAATTATTGATCTCCATGACAACATTCCATTATCTATCTAAACCTAAAATAGATTATCAGATTGAGTAATCTCAGTAAGATTTTTTGACTACATAATCCAATAACCGTGCCACAGGGTGAGAAACAATATAGCAATTCTGTTATTAACTTACAGAGAGGTAAACAAGTGTGAAGCTGTATGCATTTACAGCAGACCAGAAAACTGTATTATTTACCAGTGTGTCTAATCAACCATGGTTGATAACATAAAGCAAGATTTCCCAACTCATGTAAAGAAAGATAAAGGAGAAATTAAGTACAAAGCCTTTATGTAGAGCTCTTTCTATATCATCAGGTGGTTTTAGTCAACTGTGTAAATGGTACAACAATTGAAATTCTTGTTGAGTGAATTTCACTCTCAACAAGAGGTTCTTGCAATGGACGTAGAAGATTTTCTTAATTAAAAAAAATTTCATTTTGATTGTACTTTTTCTATATTCATTGAATACAATATATAAAATTACATTCTACTTTATAATAAACGCTTGACTTCATAGGAAAAAAGGATGTGTCCCTATAGTTCACCAGAATTTGATTGTTTTCCTGAATTGTTTTGACTTTACTAAAACTACTGATGTACCCAAAATATAATAAACTGACATTTGATAAAAAAGGAGCTGTGCTAAAAGAGTGACATTGAAAAGATGTATTCTGTAGGGATGGTAGCCAAATAGATTACAGTTTGCATTTTGCAGTGTGACATTGCAAATGTTTCTGTTACTTTGTTAGATGCTGATATAATCCATTTGGCTTTCAAAGCTACAGTAAGATTCCAGTGACTTTGCTTAGTTTGAGAGCACTACAAAATATATATTTTTTTAAAAGTACTTTTACTGTACTTATTCTTTCCCTGAAGCATGCAGAAAATTGCATTATCTTTTTTCACTTTACTAATTGCCTTTAGTGAACTGGACTAGCCAATATTTGTTGCAAATGCGAACACCTTAAATTGTCTTGCTTTACCATTAAACTTTACAGAGCGTGAACAAAACCTGCACCAGGGTGACACTGACATTTTGTTCCAAAAATGAGTGTAGTAGAAATTATTCACTGTCACTAGTCTGAAATATTTTTAATTGTAAAAAATATTAAGAAGAAAGAAAAAAAGAAGGTAGAGCCACTTTCTAGCTCACCACAGAGGTGTTATTGATGATAATATTGCTTTCATCAAATTGTTTTGGCTAAGCCTGCCTCGAAAAGTAGTTGTCACATTGAGTTCTCATCTGTCTCTGTCACTTTTCTTCATTTTTTTAAGGTACTGCCTGCAAGCTAAGGACATGGTAAGAGCACTAGACTGTATTTTGAGTCCTTAATTCCTTTAAAACCAGCACCACTAGCTCTTTGGTAGTGGGCTCCCACTGGGCTCTCATGCCCTGTTGTTAGCAGTGAATCGTCCATCTTTTTATCACAGAAAGGATCAAAATGCACTGTGAGTATTACAAGTTCCAGTCATAAAATTGAAGGAAGAAATTGCAATTTGCTCTCTTCTGTTTGCAACAGCTATTGTTTGAAAATATGTGTAAAATCAGGGGTCTTATGTACTTGGAATAGGCAGGTATTTAGAAACAGATGGTTGTCAATATGTTAGATATTTCTTCACAAGAGATAATACCTGGGAAATTTTCAGTTAATGCTCAATTGTCAGACATAGACAAATTTTGGCCTTTTGTCACATATAAATTAATAAATACTATTTTTTATTCCTGGCCTTTTGTCACATATCTATTAATAAATACTATTTTTTATTCCTGTATTAACCTTATGAGGAATACAACTGCCCCATTAAGGCAAAAGGTTGAAAAAATAACAGCTGCTTCCTACAAAAAATCTCCAATGTATAGTTTAGCAAATTAAAGACTCTGCATACTTTTACATTACTGTTCATCAAACACTTTCAGACTGCAGGTTTGTTATTTGGACTGGACAAGACATTTTGCTCTGCTTCTTTACTTAAGGAATTCACTCTGTAATTATGCAAATAGAACTTTATTTCATTAGAGGTTAGGCATATATAAAGAACTTCTAGTAAGTATGTTGCATGTCAATAAATATGTTGAAACATTTAATCTTCAAAGACAGGAATGACTGTCAATGTAAATGTAAAGAGGCAGAAATACACATAGATTTTTTTCCTATTCCTGAATTGTATAATGCTGCAAAGCCCAATTTTTGTATATCCTCATTAATTATAATTAAATACATAACTGGCTTGCTGCCAATGTGCCCATTTTTCACCTCTCCTGTTATCACCCTTGTATTTCTTATCTGAACTGTTGCTCACCTTTGATTCTGCTCTAGCTCATTTGTCCCCTTTAACTTTCCTTCACTTAACATAATGCATGGCAAAGATAATGAGGAATAAAATAATAAAAATGATCCCATAGACCATACTAATGCTTGTCTAGGCTGTCCTGTCTGTGATATAGAAAGATGAAAAAATCGACCCTGGTTATTTATTATCTGATGAATATTAACAAAATGCAATCACTTTATTACCTTTCCATGAAATTTCAGTTGAGCTTTCATCAAGGAAAGCTCTTTCTGAATCAGCTAACATGAAAAAGTGTGAATTTAAATCAAGTTTGGAGTTAATAATGAGCATGGATATAAATAATATTCTTAATCAATATTCTGGGTTTTGCTGTAGCTACTCAATTGTTTCAAAGTCATAAGTGAATATTACCTCCACCACTGAAACACTGAGTGATACATAACCACTGTTACAATAAGCACAGAAACAATGACATGTGAAACCATTATCACATGTGGGTCAAAGAGAAGGAATAAATAGGAAGGCTTGGTGGATAATACTTTGGGTGGGGCAGTATAATGTTTTTTCATTAAACTTGAGCCCGGTCAGTTATTATTCAGTAATGTTCATATCTTCTTTTATGTGAGAGTAACAATATTTTAATTTCTTTTGTTTGCATGACATTCCTTCAAAAATCAGACAGACAAGAATAAAGCCCATTTTCTTTGTCAAAATGAGTTAATTTTAAAATTCATGCATAAATGCTGTTTTCTGATCCTAAGTAAGCCAGAATGAGAAGACCCTTATTCTTTGAACTTCTAAGAATGGTCTTGTAATTGTCAGCAGTTTTCTGCCCACATCAGCCTATTTCCTGAATTTCCTAATAAAACAACAATGACCATGGTTTTCTGTAGTTGTCCAACAGTGTTTGAAAACAGAGAGAAGAGATAATTCTTGATTTTCTCCACTTCCATGTTCCCCTTGCAATTTTCTATTTTTTTAAGTAAAAAGCCCATATGAAAATTTCATAATAAGAAAATTAATCCAAAATCCTAATTTGGTCGTATGTATTTGATGTCCATGTAGTGGAAAAGAAAAGACAGTTTTGATTTTAGTTGGTATTTCTATTTTAGACTAGAAGGCAGAAACAACTTATTTTACAGTGGACTCCAAAAGGCTGTGCAATATGTAAATTTTTCAGGGATGAATCTTGGCAACGATGTCAAGAGTCAATTAGTTTAAAGTTCTGTAATGATGAACAGCTTTTAAAATATAAAAGTATATAAATATATAATATATATAAAGATATAAATATAAACAGTAATATTGATGGCATGCTATGTACAACTTTGCAGGAGCTGAATATGTGGATGCAGAGCTTTGGTACGTGGTACTGCTGTCAATATTGTCCATCTGGAAACTTCTAATCATGAGTGAAATTCCTAGTGGCTCCGAAAAGCACTGACATAAACACAGTGTGTCAGCATCAAACCTTGTTTCTAGCTAAACTCTCAGTGTAAGTCAGTCAGAATGGACATTAAAGAGTTTTAATGATTTGTGCCACAGTTGTGTTCATCCTCTCTGATTAGAAAAAGAGATTACTGCCTACTTCTATTGGAGAGTTCTGTCCCTGGAATGGCCATGACTACATCACGTATATCTTAAAAACACCCTGTCTGTGTGAGCTCAAGCACTGAGTAGAAATCATGTATATATATGGTCATATTTGCAGGCCTCTCCATTCTGTCTCAATGAGTGGAGAACCTGGATTGAGATGCTCTCACAAGAGTTGCAAACTCTGATTTTAGTGAGGGAGGAAAGCAGGACTCTTTGAAGGGGTCGCTCTTGGCTGTGGAACCTATTTCTTTTTACTTTTCTTCTTCAGCTCAAAGTCATGTCAGTGTGTTGCTTTTAAAAACAAAACCATTTCTTTTCATCTGTGAGACAAGGCTGTGCTAAAAGGAGTAAGGTCACTCACACAAGGACTCAGAGTCCCATTGACTCAGTTTGGCAATTAAAAATACAGCCATCTATGCCTTAGCCAGACAGATAATTAGTACATGGCCCAAAAAATTATTTAAGAAATATGTTGTAGTAAGGATTGCCTTAAAAAAAAAAAAAAGAAAAAGAAGAAGAAAAAAAGAAAGGATTTTCAAATTGGTTTAGGATATTTTTCATATGTTGACCTATCAAAAGAGTTTTTCCAAATGATACAGAGATGAAAAAAATGTTGTGGTCTTCTAACTATCTTAGAAACATTTTACTTAAACACCAAATCTGTTTCTAACATGGGAGTGGTTTTGCTTGGTTTTTTTTGTTTTTTTTTTTCCCTAATGATTTGAGTGAATGAGGTTTTAGAGAGAATGTCAAAGAGATCATGACCCTACAAAGTCTGAGTGAGTGGGAGGGAGTTCCACTTGTCCTGGTGAAATCTTAAATTTGGTAACATAGCCTAATCATACATTATTTATATTATAATGCCATTCAAATGTGCATGGTTCCTAATGATTTTTTCCAATTGGTGTATTTCTGGTGTATTTCTAAGAACTGGATATCTATTTATTACCTGACTATGAGTGTCCACAGTATTTCAACAAAGATGAGCTAAGATAAAAGTTTTTTTTTCTACCCAAACCACAGCCTTTTATAAATTACCTTCTTAATCCTGCTTCATTAGAAGCAGAGGAAAAAAAATATAGGGGGAAAGGCTTAACATCTGCATTTCTTTTATCCATGTGATCAGCCCCTAATGCTGTTTCTGTGAACTCAGAAAATGAGAAGGTTCCTGCAAATTACAACATTATAAACATTTTCTGCCTTACTGATTTCCACAAGTACAAAATCCCTGTTTATTATGGAGACTATTCTGAAAGTAATCAAAACCCTGTCATTGTCAAGGTTCATGACTAGAGGACAGAGACTGTGGTATGGAAGATGTAATGATGCATCTTCCAGTGTAAACAGGAATTAACCTTTGATGTATTGAGCATATTAATCATTATCCAAATAGCAATTCCACAGTAATGCAACTGGAAGAGGCCTGAAGAAAGGAGTCCATCTACCATTAAAGTGGTTATTGATTGAAGGTTAATGTTGTGTGCCTGGGAGATCACTCTGCATCCTTCTTTTAATCAAATAAGTGCAGAACTGAATGACTGAATGAACTGCTTGGCTAGCTGTTCATCTTATTCAATATGGGCTATCAACATTGATTGTTTAAAGTAATCCAGTGACTAAAAATCTACAGCTCTATGTCAACTGAAATAGCCATGTATTCATGCATATCAACCAGAAAAAACTTGATACTTTTTTTACTTTGTTCACATTCAAGCTGTGAACATCTATTTCTTTTCCCACTCTAAAAGGGGTTTCACTTTTTTTTCCCCTTGTGAACACTATAATTTATATTCTATTATATGGTACTGTGCATTCCTGTATGGTATTCATATGAAAGAGAATGACAAGGTTGGATAAATGCTCCTGAGGGATGGAGAGATGGAGGTAGCCTAGGGACCATGCTCAGAGACACGAAGGTTCAAGTGATGTTGGGCTGCAGGCTGCAGCTCTGCAGAGCCTTTGGGTAAATGCCAAGCCAAGCAGTGAGCACAGCATAGGAGGGACAGGAAGGCTGCTAAAAACAGGCAGTGTAAATAGAGCTAGGTTCCCAGAGTGACAAAATAATGACATTTTCTTGAGAACATAGATTGTGCGCAGATAGCTGCCCCAGTCAGGAAAACAACTGAGTTGCTGAAATTAGATGGAGGTGAGGCTGGGGCAGAACTTCCACTCCTGTGGCAGAGTGGGAAAGGTTTCCCTTTTATGGCTCTTCTGTCTTACTAGTCAGTCAGAGTTTTCTATCTTTCAAAGTAAAAAGGGATGATGAAGAGCTAAAATCTCAGCACGTAAATTAAATGGCTTCGTCCCTAAATGCTGAAGGATTACACAGGAGTTAACACGGCATTTCAGAGCACATAAATGAAAAGCCCAATTAAAGTCTGCATAAAGCAGGCTGTGCAAATATCATACCAGTCTAGGACTTGACAGTGTCAACTTGTCAGCTGATATTTCCTCTGCTCTGATATATTCTCAGTGGATGGACTATTCATTTCTCTGTTTTTCTAGCTTAGGCCTGACCTTTATTCTTCAAGGACCAAAATGAATTGTGGTGAAATCTTCTAGAAACATCAGTAGTGAATGTCTTGTGTGTTACTGTTAACACTTAAAGAAACCCATGCAAGGAAGTGATTCTAAATGAGTATTTTGTTACCATCTTTTTCTTGTGTGGTCTGAATTTGAGCTTTTAAGCTATATTATACTAAAGTCAGTGACAGTTAAAAATTGCAATAAAAATTTTTATCCTCTTATCCTTTGTGGCAATAATAACTGGGTGGTATAATATGAATGTCACATGCTGTGTAACTTTTCAGGAGTTTAATTGTTGCATGATATAATTCCAGAACACTAAACATTAGTCTGTCTGAGTATAGAACCTATTTCTATTTGCATGGTAATGAAACCTTTTCTCAAATAATCAACAAGTTAATGAGACTTTCTAAATGACCCTCGACTATACATTGGTTATTCTTGTAATTTAGATCAAACACTGACAATAAATAAAGCAGAAAAAATCCTTAATTGAATGTAAACATTCAGACAAGAAAAGAGAGAAGAAATTAGTTGAAGCCAGAAATGAAAGGAAAAGGACAAAGGAGCTCTGAATGGAAGTTACTCCAGACGAGATGATTGTGTAGGAGGCAGAAATGCACTGCATTAATGTCTATTGATTCAAGCACAGTAAAGTTTCTCCAGGCACAATAAAGTTTCTCCCTGATTGCTTAGTGAGCTATATAAAGGTTTTCCAAAGGACAAAGTAGCAAGATTTTTCCTTAAAATTGTCTGTATTCAATATCATCTCTCCTTTTCTGTACTTGCTTGCTCATATATCTGGTGTCAGACATGAATTTATACAAACAGCCTCAGAGGTTACTTTGCTTTCACATCTCCTGTAAAATGAGATTTTCAGTGTTCATCATTAGGGAGCAGCATTATAAAGACCAGCAAAGACTCCAAGGATCATGTATGATATCTGAGTACATTTTCTAAAATAAAGTTATATGGTTATAGAATGTTTCTTTTTAATTTATATTGATCTATAATCTAACACGAGTACAGTTTTTGAAGGGAAAAAAAAAAGAAAATTGCATTTGAAAGTACTGACCCTGAAACCCTTAACTGGGCCACTCCTTGACACCTCTAGTGACTGGTTTCCAGGGTTTCCTACTTTCCTACATATTTTTGTATGTTTTTCACTTTTCATCATTGCCAGTCATCCCCTGTTGTCCCTCATATTCAGGGCAATTATGGGTCATGCTACCTGTCCTGATTTTATGTGAATGCACTCAAAATGGGGAAAAGAGTTATCCAAGAAAATGGCTGGGTTGGTTCTGCTGCTGAATGTATAGGAGAACAGGAAACAGCAGAAGCTGAAAGAAAGTGTTTATGATGATACCTAGAAGGTCAAGACAAAAGAAATCTTATATAGATAGTATTAGCATCACATCCTTTTTTAGAAAAAAAATTTAATATCTTTACCGGTATGATGACTTTGGTACAGGAATGCTTCATTAACAAATCTCATCAAATTAGAATATAAATTCATAGAAGAAATAGAAGAAAAGTCTATTGTTTGGTATTTTATTTCTAAATTTTTAAATTTTAAATGGACTAGTATCTAGTTATTAACATACATTTGTTAGTGCATTAACCTACAGTTGCCAGTGTTTTATTTTCTGGAGAAAATTTCCCTCATACACAGTTTTAAAACTAAGTTTCTTGTATTTTATGCATGCAAGTTTCTGCCTGCTACATATATATATTTTGCACAATGATGTGCTACTCATTTCTCAAGACACTGGAGGGTATTATATATCAACCTAAGAGTTTGGTCATTACCTTGATACATGAGATTCATTTTGCTACTTGTGAATGTTACGTTTGCTACAGCTGTGTGAATCACTAGCATATTTTAAACAAGAACATAAAAAGTTTTGTTGTTTTTTTTTTTCTTTAATACAGTAGTGTTATCCTGTGGCCATTTGTCTGTGCTCTTGAGCAGTCTCTTTAAACATGTGGTGCAGGATAGTAACTTGAGCAGAAATGAGATTAGTTTTCCTCAGCAAGGGTAGAAGGCACACTCGGCACAGGAAAGACATGAACCTCTTGGAGTGGGTTCAGAGGAGGGCCATGAAAATGATCCTCCTTTGAGGAAAGGCTGGAAGAGTTGGAGCTGTTTAGCTTGGAGAAGAAAAAGCTCCACTGAGGCCTTATAGAAGCCTTTCAGCATCTGAAGGTAGCTCATAAAAAAGATGGGAGCAAATTTTTAGCAGGGGCTGTTATGACAGGACAAGGAGTAATGGTTTTATCCGAAAGACTGTTAGACTAGATATAAGGATGTTTTTATAATGAAGGTGGTGAAACACTGGAACAAGCTGACTGGAGAAATTGTGGATGCCCCATCTCTGGAAATGTTCAAGACCAGGTTGGAGGCTGCTCTAAGCAATGGGATCCAATTCAAGATGTTCCTGTTCGTTGCAGGGAAATTTGAACTCGATGACCTTTAAAAACCCCTTCCAACCCAGAATATTCTATGATTTTATTATATAAGAACACTTTTTCAGCAGATAATGAGTAGCATTTTTCCTGCACATGCCTTATTCACAGACAGAGGTCTGGACTGAAGGAAGTACAATTTCCACATGAAGGATGGAGAGCAAACACCATAAGATCCTGAGTCTTTGGCCTATAAACTCAATTGCTAAATTTGAAATTGAGAAATTTTTACCTCTCTTACTATGAAAATAAGCTCATCGTGGTTCAAAGACAGATTTAAAAATGATTCAATTATGTGGTAAGAGATTTCTGATCCATGGTACCCCTTCTGAATCCCCTGTATGATACAGAGGCATTGGTCACAATCTCAGGGAAAAACTATGAGTAGACGACTCAGTACATCAATAGCTCACATACTGCCTGTACTCTCTTAGGAAAAAGTAGCTGTGAGAAAACAAAATAAGAAATGAAACTAAAGATGCGATTAATATTGTTCATGTTTTATTGTGTAATATTGTTCTGTGTTTTAGGAGATTTTGGTTGTATTGTTTGGTTTGGTTTCATTTGCTTTTGGGACTTACTTTTGGGTTTTGCTTATTTTCTCATTTAAAAATTTTCATAGTTGAAATGCCATTTGCTTTCATTTGTAATTCACTCTCATCTACACCATCATTAAATTTATTGTTACTGTGGTCTTCAGATTTGTTTTTTACAAAAAAGCTTTTGGTAGCTCACACAAAGAAAGTACCAAGACCATGTACTGCATTATTAAAGAATTTTGTCTGAGAGGAAAAGGAGATATTATAATGCATGCTGTATTATAGGGCTGTTTATCAAGAAAATTGGTAGAACATACAAGAACCTGGACAATTTTATTTCTCTTTGAAATTAACTGTGCTTTAGGAAGAACTTGGACAGACAGTTTTTCACAAAATCTGTATTTTTCTGTGGAAAAGGCTTGATATGTATGGAGATCATATTTATGTATTTATGGTGGTTTATGTCACCAAGAAGTAAAAAGTTCCTTTTGCTACACCTGTCTTTGTCTTTCAACACATATGTTCTGTTCTTCAGCAGCATGAATAACCTTCCTACCATAAAGTCCCTAATGATTAGAGTGGTATTTAGCTCTCTTCTGAGATCCTCAAGTGAATATTGTCTTCCAAAACCAAAATCTACAAGACTTCTGAAGACACAAGTTGAGTAAATATGTAAAGTCTTGATAACACTCCTGATTTTGCATAAAGTAAGAGTATATTTAAGGGCAATGTTTGAAATCCTTTGGAGTTGGTAGGTAATTCAGGTAATTTGGACTCTGAAGTAAGTAAATATTTTGCTGGAATTTTAATGAAATAAAACCTGGAATCCTGCAGAAAGTGTTCAGTTTCTTGTAACAGTAACTGTTCAGTTCACTAATTGTGTCTCTTTCACAAATAAATCCTGTTCTCTCTAGATGATTTTATGACAGTGAGACCCTTAATGAAACAGAGTAAGAATGTACTGACAAAGGTTTGGAGGAGGAAAAGAATGCAAACCATATTTTGTTTTGAAAACAAAGAAACATTTGAAGTGTATCAATAGGAACAGGCAAGAATAGTACTGGATGAAATACTTGTAAGTGTTGACACCAAACTTGTTCTTGCCTAGACTCATTATATTTTACTACTGTGCTTGGAATTGCCTTTTCTGCTTGACATTAATTTATCTCTACTATATTTTTGTTATCTATTATATATTTCTATTAAGACTACTGCAGAATTAATGGTACAGAGACCTTTAGTGAAACTACCTGTTAGAATCCTAAAATGAGTGCAACATCTCACAGGTCCATCACTTAAAATTCTTGTCTTGCCTTATTAATGAGTCTCAGACAGCATTAATACACCTGGAGGACATGGGTCTCAAAAGCCCAAGTGCAGCATAAAGGAAATGGACATTCATTTGAGTCTTAGAGCTCCATGGGACCTTACAGGTATAAACTTGGCTATAAATTGACAAGCAACCTTGCTTGTCCTCAGGCTGTCTGAAATCTGTGAGAAGTTTGTAGTGTTTTGAAGGAAAAAGAAAAGCTGAAATGTCTTGCCATTTGTTTAAAATCCAGCTATGGTACTGTGCTCTGTGCACACACTTTGTCGTGTTATGGGATGTGAGGTGGATTTAAGCCCACTGGCAATAGATTTACATAGCAAGTCAACCATGCTTCTGCATTGGTCAATATTGACCAACACACTAAACAACAACAGTTATCAGTGTGGGTTGTTTAGAGAAAGACCAATAGATAAGCATGTAAAACCTTCGCCGAATATTAGTGAATTAAGATGTTTTAATGGTTTTGTTTTCCTGCAGAATACAAGGAGTCTCACAGTCTATTGCTGTCTTTTTTGGAAAACAGGAAAGAAAACTGTTAGAAATCAGATTGAGGGATTTGTTGTGAGTGCTCAGATAAGTGCTCTAGTATAACCCTCAAGTAGCCTGCAAATGTTGACAAGCTTCTTCCTAATGGTTAAACCATTGTTTAATAGTCACGTCGTACTGAATTAACAAGGACCATCCAGAAAGAAAAAACCTTTTCAAAGCTGATGCTGTGAGATCAAAATGTACTAGGTTCCTTTTTTTTAATTTTCCTCTGATGACTTCCTGTGCTTTTGTCCTCTGCCAGAAGCAAATCAGAAGTTATTCCAATTGACAGTAAGTCTGGTGGCATATCAATAAAGAACAAAAGCACAAAAGTTTTCAGGTAAAACTAGACTGTTCCCATTCAGATAATTATCACTTGTCCATCAGAAAAAAAACAGCCCTACTTTTATGTTTCTTGAGTAGGGCATTCAAGTGGGATACTGTTCCATTGACATTTTCCTGAGTTTTGGGCAAGTAATTACTTTATTATCATGAATTACAGTAATTTTTTCACTTAACTTCCTTTTTAGACGTTGGTAAAGAGGAAGTGCTGTGTAGTTGTTTAGTTTTATTTCTAGATTTTAACTCTAAGCATCCTTTAAAATAGTTTCATGTTGTATGTAACTCATTACAAATCATGGGTAGTTTTATGGAAACTTTTACAAAATTTTACCTAGAATGTAATACAGTTGGTATATATGATAGCAGAAATAAGTAGATGATTGGTTTGATTTTTCTGTCCTTCTTTTCCCTTGAAAGATTAATTGAAGCGGTAAACCAAATAAGAAGGAAGCCAGGATCAACCTCAGTAAAGATCCTATACATTACAGCTGTATCTCTAACAATGAGAATTCTCTTTCATATTCTATTTAAGGCACTGATTTGTAACTTGATTATCTTAAGTTTGGGTCTGCTACACACATCTTGCATGAGTTTTGACAAGTTGTTTGCTTAAACTTTGCATGTGTTACATGCTTTACATTTATAAAATTGTGATAAAGATTATTATTTTTTTTGGGGGGGTGTACAACCCTTGTGCTACAACAGACAATGCTTATGAATAAGATGTGTGCTTGTGAAGGACACTTCTGAATTGAAATAGTGCAAGTGAATATAATAATGAGATTTCAGGAACCTGTTTTCTACCAGATCATTGGGCAGGAGTGATTATAAAGTACTTCTCCCTGAAAAGAGCATTCATACCAGAAATAAACTACAGAATCTATTTTCCAGGGTTCAAAAAGCTTTTCCGTTTTATAAAGATTTTTGTGGAAAGTTTAACACATTGCATTTTTTTCTGTACAGCTTATCTGTCACTAACTGAGATACAGAAATGTAGAATACAAGTCAAGTTGTTCTATAATTGGTTCTAGGTTTCTCTGCATTTTGCTCAAGGAAAATTTCTCTGTGAGCATGAATTCTTGAAAGATTGACATAGAAAACCAAGAATAGTTTGTAGAGCAAGCATTAAAAATTTCCTGTTATGAATGTCTCTTAGTCTCTACTGAAGTTAAAAAGCAATTGCCCTGCAGTATCTAGGACTGTTGGTCCTAATGTAGTCATAGGAGATCAGCATAACTGAGAACCATGAATATTCTCTAGGCTAGGATGAAGACAATCACTACAAAATGAGTCTAAACTGCTGTCCTTTCCCTCCAAATGCTCCAATGGCTAGAAAAAAATCCAGAACTCTGATAGTCTGGATTTCTGGGAAAGGCATACTGAAAGCTAACAACAAGGGAAAAATATAGATGCAGGATAATCTCTGTGTTTCCATATTAACACTCATAATACGGTGACTAAGTAATGACAAGTGGGGTTTCACTCACAATACCTAATACAGTGTTTATTCAAATGAACTTGTACAATATGTGAAGTGCACCCTATAATATAAAATACAGAAAAGATTTTTATGTTGTTCCTTTTGTATCCACCACCTTCATAGTTTCTTTGGCCTTGGTACACAAATTCCGTTTTAAATTGCTGTCATGTACCTTCTAAAATCCACTGATACTTTGACTTGCTATTGCACTGGGAAGTTTTAAGTTGGTACAATACTGGTGAAAGTAATGGCGATGTTCCCTGTGAGAAAATGGAAAAACTCTGAATTTTTCTGAAATTTTGTCCAGCTTGAACTGTGCATGGTAAAAATTTGACTTTAAAATTAAATACAGATGTCGTAGAAGCCACCTCCAACATTTTGCATTTTAATAGTGAGATTTAGTTTTTTTCCCAATTCAAATGAGCACAGTTACATTTAGTCTTTATTATCCAGAGAAAAAACAAGTGGTGAATCATAGCTTCATATCCTAGAGTGTTTGTTATATAATACATATTGAATTTAATTTATATGCTGTATGCATATGTTTATGCTGAAAGCTGATTACCCAATTTCTTCTAAAGTCTTTGAAGGCACTGTGCCAGCCCTTCCTAAAGTTTGCAAGCATATTGTTTTTGACAGTCAGGAGAGTTTGAGATTTCTGTATTAATTATTCTGTTTATATAAAAATGAGCTTTATATAATTTGTGTATTCCTATTATACGTATTTTTAAATTACAGAGTAATTACAGATATTGCTTAAACTGCATGTGGTGTCTAATTTAATTTAAAAGATGCAGCTACATAATTTTTCACATCTCATAAAACTAAGTATGTGGGACAGTGAAGTCATAATGAAGTGTTGCAATGGTATATAACACATAGGGCTATAAAAACGTTATTCATTTATTTAATGGTAATTATTCATTTAGTTAAGAAATATTGGTGTATTTGTCTCCATATCTAAAGGATGTGAATGATTATTACTTGTCACTTTGTTACTTTATACAAAGAAATGCATGTTACATTTTTTCTCCCATGTAGGGTGTAGCCTTTTCCAGTTTCAGTCCGGTAATATTAGCTCTAGTCTGTGGTAATGCATTTTAGTAAGCCAAAAGGGATGGTCATTTATCAGACTTGACAAGCAGTGGCTGAATAATAACTTTCCTGTAATGCAGACACTTTCCTGAATGTTTAAGTGCTGATGGTTTGAACATTACAGCTCACCAAATTTTAATTGATTTGAGGTTCACTGATTCACTGACCTCTAAGTAAGTGCCAGAACGTCCTGGGGTTTAATTTTCTTTTAGTTGTCTATCCAGATGAATTTACAGTCAAGTATTTGATCCTCTAATGTCCTGTAGGTACCCCAGAAATGTACATCTAGCTGAGATATGTAAAGTCTTCTCTGTGCAAGACATACACAATCCATACATACAAAATACTGGTTTTAGCTGTGTGCGAAGAACAGGAAATGTAAATATTGCTTAGGGAGGGAAGTACCTGAACAACGAGACATAATGTTTCTCAAGACTTAGAAGTTTAGGTTCTACAGCTAGATAGTTTCAGAATAAGAATGAGAGTATAGAATCTGTCATGTGTTTTAGTTAATTTTGCACAATTATTGCCAAAGTTTGACTGGCAGCCTGATCAATGTTTGCATTTTCCTCTCATGCTTCATAGCCATAATTCAAGAAATTGTGAAAGGGTGATGGAAACTTGCTGTTACGTCCGTTAGTTCCTGAACCAAGAAGTCTTTTTTGTCATTTTTAAAAAAAATTTCTTCTTTACATGCACACAAATTCCCCAAATATTTTGGGGTTTTTCAGCTTCTTGGGTTTTTTCTCAGTTTGACTTCAAAACATGTAGGCGGTCCTCCTCTTAATAGTGACAATAAAAGCTCTTCTGTGCTCTGTGACCAAATAGGAAGCATTGTAGTGACAAATACTTTCCATTGATCAAAGAATATGAGCAAAAAAGATATGTTGTTTTCTGTTTCAGAGCAATCATTCAGAAATTATGTGCTTTCCTCAAGGACATCAGTGAAGGATGAAAAAATTTAAAAAAAAATATATAATTAATGTGTTTATATTTTCGTGTAAATTATTTCTTTGTGTGCTGTCATTTGTGTTTGGGAGCAGCATCTTATGTAACATTCTCTGTTTAAATTGCAGTGATCTATAAGGCTTTTTCTGGACAGTTCTAGACCTTGCTCCCCACATGAGACAGCTCAAAGTCGATAATAGGCATTTGAACAATAAATGTGGGGCCTAAATATGTCATTTCATTAATTCGGGGGTCAAGTAAAGGAAATATGGTGAAATAATACCAATTTTGCTTTGAATCCTTATTGAAGAGATCATATAATAATTTTAGAAATTGTTAGAAAAACTAGATTCAAACAGGAATAGATAAGAAATACTCATTTTATTATGGATTTTCATAACTACTTTCTGGAGAACGGTGCAGTCTTGTATTCCTTTCCAGGTCTTCAAATGATGACATATTCAAAGATGACAATATTCATAAAGACTAGAAATTTACATGGAAAATCCTTACACTGGTAAGGAAGAAATGGTTATAAATTAGTACAACTGACTACCCAAAATAAAACAAAACCATAATTTAGACATTTGATTATTTCTGCAGTGTATGAAACTTTTCCTAGCTGCATAAAACTTTGCTTTTTTCAGCAAAACTGATTCAGTTATTTCTGTCTGCGTTGCCAGATACTTATGCTGCTTAGTGAATTAATGTGTGTAGTCATGACATTTATCATTAAGGGAGCTAATCACTGCAGAATATACATACACACACATATATACATATATACATATATGCACATACATATAATGGAATAGCAAGCTGTAATAAGTTTGCTATTTCTTTGCCATTTACATTCTCATAACAATTTCAGTTGTGAGAAAAGGACTTTCATATTCTTATTGTCCTGTGTATTAATATACTTTGGCTTGAATTTTAGTGGATATTGGATTTTTTTTCTCTTGACAGCAACTGAGTGCTGTGTGCTGACTTAAACATTGTGTACTAAAATTCACACAGGACTGGAGTAGTTAAATAGTGGACTTCATGATACAATAAGTCATAATTAAAGTCTATTTGATATTTACCTACCACTGGAGAAGGGTCCAAGGCAGGCACTTTCAGCATTTGTTGTCATTTAGCAAGGGGCTCAGGAATGAGCAGAATCTCTGAAATGTGGAGCTGGCTCACAACTCGAAGTTAAATAGTAGAATTATGAATATTATATTAATTCTTATTAAAATATAGTACACTGTGATTTTCACATTTTTATACACTAAATATACCAAAGAGAAGAAGAAACGGATATTTTATTACAGCTAAAGGATTTTGCTGATTTTTCAAACTGTTAGTATGCTGGACAAATAAAGTGAAAAATTCTGAGTATAAAACTATGTATATGTTTAAAGATCTGTTTCCAATTATCTCTTTTAAAGCCATCTGATCCAGCCCATCCTAAAGACTATCCATTTTATCCAGGTAAATAAAATATATTCAAAAATAGAGTGAGTTCCAGGGATGTAAACAGGAGTATTTTATAATTATTCTTTGACAGTATCCAATATCATTTCTATATACTATATGGAATCTAAACTCCAATGGGGAAAAGTTTTGGATAAATTCTTCTTTACCTTTTTACTCACTTCTTGCTCTAGACTGTAAAATGGCATGCAGGCTAGCTGTGCTACAAAATAATTTTACATTCATGGTTTGTACTAATGCATATTGTGTTTTGAGCTTTTGTGAGACAATTGCCAAAATAATAACAGTTTGTGTTGGTAATGAGCTTGAGCATGGATTTTTATAACTTAGCTGTGATTTTATATTGCATATTTTGTAATATCTTAACTTGTAGGTATTCTATTCTGCTTTAAACTTGTATATATATGTGTGTATATAGGTACTATATATGTATACATGTGCTTGTGATATACTGATAGTAATATTTATAATTTTCATATATACACCTATATACTGTTATGGATATAAAAACATTTTCCATTATTAGCATGGAGATGTACTGCTATTCTTACTGAGACAGATCATCAGTTCCTTAATCAGAAAAATTTTGGCAGTGAAGAATCACTTACTGAGACTTTACTCGAAGATTTCCCTGTGTATTTAGACAAATATTATTGTACTTTTTTAAGACTCTTGAAAAGGTGTAAAAGTCACTGACCAGATGATAGAACAGGAAAAATGATAATGTTGCTGTCTTATTTTTGTTCTTTTTAATATATATGAGATAATTTTCTTCTGTTCTTGAGAAAACAGGTTGTCTAAGTTTGTTTCATATGCTAGAAGTTCATAGGAGGAATCATTAACACTTTATTTTGAGAAAGATGATAACACCAAATTCAACTTTTCCAACACGGATGTCACCCTGCAATATTTTTTAACTGATTTAATGAGCTCCAGTGCTATTTTTCATGCTGAGTTCAGATTCTGTTACATCTGTGAAAGCTGGTAATGTTTGGTAATGTAACAAATAAAGTTGTAAATAAATTTCATACCCCAGCTTTTCTTTTTGGTTATAACAATATCAGATACTGCACTGAGAGAAATGTCCAGTCAAATCATGGCAGCCTGGATGGAAATTTCCCTACAAGCTACTTTTTGTCTGGTCTTTCAGAAGCTGGTGTTTATTTATATACCTACATTCTAGAAGTTAAACTCTTAATAAGTACAGGAAAAAAAATAACAAAAAACAAGGAAGAGTTTAGTCTGCTCTCTGAAAATGAAGTCGGAAGGCTATGATTTCTTTTTTTTCCCAAACTACTAGTTCAAAAATATTTTTTCCTTACTCTTAAGGAATGAAAGGGGAAAAAAAAAGTCACTAAAATTGAAAGTAAGGACAGTCTCATGCAAATACATTTTTCTGAAGTTCTATGTGTGATAACTCTTCCTCCATAACTAAATCTCATTCCCTTGGTGAATCCTGCCTTATACAGGGTTGAAAAAAGAAGAGCAGTGAGGTATCTTCTCTCAACTGGACTGTGACAGTGCCCCAGGAATTGATGCACGTTCTGATACGCACTTCTTGCACTTCCCCTGACGTACCTTCACACCAGGATGAGGGGACTTACTGCACAGGGTTTTGATTAAACACTTAATTCTGAACCCCTTCTGAGGATGTCTTTATTTCTTTGCAATCTGGTATGCACAGCCTGAGCCCTTCTTCTTTTCTATTCCTCCCTCAGAGTATCTTCTAGGGGTCAGGCTGTTCCTTTCCATGACACTGCTATAAGATTTTGCACAGAAAACCTAGTTGTGTTAGCTCTGCAGTGTTGTCAAAGATTAGGACATTGGGAAAAAAAGGGCGTGATCTCACTGAATTGTTTAGATGCTGTTCAGCTTGCTAGGATATTCTTTTTTATCTCCTGTTTTGAGATTAGATAATTCTACAGACCCATGCATGAACAGTTATGCTGTTTGTAAAGTCCAGCTCTTTGATAACACAGGAACAAAACTCTGTTAAGAAAATAACATATTAGTTAGCTAACCCCACTCAAGTAGGCTTCTTTGTCCTTCTCCATTTTTAAGTGGAATGACCAGGTAATCTAAACCTCAAACAGAGCCCTTCCTAATCCCTGATTTTGTGTATAATACTTACAGTGTTAAAATTTTACATCCTACGTAGAGTAAGAGAGATTTGTTTAGGCAATAAATAGACTGTAAAGAGTCAAAATTTCATTTTTTTTAGCATAAGAATAGAGTTGGTCTCCAGGTTTGGGCTGAAACATTTCCACTGATGGTAGCAGTCCTATTAGGCAGCAGTCTCACTCATTGTGTCTTCATCTGAATGTGACACTGAATGTCAACATCATCAGCTGAGATGACAGCTTGACTTTGGGTGGGTAGACAATGTATTTTTCTATCAGATTTTTTTTTTCTCAATGTTCAACTACACTCCCAGAGAGAAATTTTTGAAAAGCAGAGAGCAAAACATAAGGATTCTTGACTTAGAGGTTAGGTTTGTTTTTCATACTGTCAAGATGCTAGGAAGATGCATATGCTTTTAAAAATCATTACCGGTCAGGAGAAAAAAATGCTCCTTTCATCTCTTTGTGTGAGCTACCATTTTTGTTTTGAGGTGTAGAATTATGAGGCTAATGGACAGCAGGGCAAGGTCTGGCATGGGTGTTAAAGGTCATTATTGTCACAGATAATAAGAGCTGGAATTATAACTACATATGAATAATTGTAAATACTTTGTTGCCTTCTTTCTTTTTTCCCAAAGTAATTTCAGAGTAGTAGTTTAAAGACACTATATACAAGATTGGTTCTCTGGTGAGTACCAGGTATGTAAATTAATTAATTGTGCGTATTTGTTGGTTTGTTTTTTTTTTTTACTTAATGTATTTACATTATTATTTCTATTTCTATAACTTTCTTTTTACTATTTTATTTTCCATGTCCTCCTTATTTCCATAGAAAAGAGATGACAGCATTTTAAAATTTTAAAAGTGTGCCAAAGGAAGCAATAAGAAGAAATGTAATTTCTTGTAGATAATATCCTTTTTGTTGTTTTGTCATCATTTATCTAGAGATACTAGGAGAAATAAAATTATTCTGCCTGAATATAATGGAGCTGATAAGTATATAGCATTTAATACAGCAGTTGGGCTGTTAGAAAGCTGTTAGAAATGAGGCTTGTCTAATGCAGCACCCTTTCAGAATTAGATTGGGAAATCAGAGGTCAGATTTATACACTTGTATTTCTCACAGATATTGGATAAACCACTTCAACTTGCCTAATTCTGTAAGTTGACAAACTTCGTGTATTTCAAAATGATACTTTGCTTCTTTGCTGACTATTGAGAGAAGTATGCAATCATTTGAGATCTTAAGATGGAAGTCTTCCCTCCTCCCTCTACCCTTGCCTCCCCACAAGTTTAAGTAGAGAATCTTTCTCTCTCTTGAAAATTGTCAGTGATTATTCTTTTTTTTTTTTTACGTTCCTTAAAAAAGTCTGATTTTCATGAAAACCTGTTCCTTTTCTTAATCTTAATTTGTATAAATTTAGCCCATGTTCCAACAAAAGTGCCTTGCCTCTAAAGACTGGTTTTTGGAAGTAGTGCTATTCATCCCATACACTTCTGCCTTTCACACACTACATATGCAAGGCTGTGCTGGCTCCATTTTCACATGCTGATGGATGGCTGAACTGACAGGGTGTGTTTTTATAATTTTGGAGGCTCAACAATTTAACAAACATCTTCCAGTTAACAAGCTATTAAAAACATGATACCTGGCCTGAAAGCAGATGTTGCTGTTTGAAGACAGAGGGGAAAACAAAAGTGTGTTTCAGTGTGGTTCTTCTGCTTAAATTATAGTGCTTGATGTGCTCTTTGATCGCTTCTGTTAGTTCACTTGTGTGTAATGGCCTTCTCTTTATTACATTCAACAATGTGGTAATCTACCAAAGGCAGCAAGACGAATATTAAATATTCATTCCTAGCACTGGACTCAGATGAAGGAAGATGTATACAGACTTTACAGCTTCTGAGAAGGAAATCAGTATTGTCTTTTCCAGAATCTAGAAGGCTAGTCTTACTTCAACTGTCTTTTTTTGCTTGGTGATAACCGGTTAAAAAGAATGAAAATATTTTGTAGTGATAGCTTGCATTCTTGCCCTTTTTTTCCACAACTGAGAATTGTAAAGAGTTGTAGCTCTTGTAGGAATAAGTGTAAGAATAAGTGTAAGAATTTCTTGACAAACAAGAGCAGCTCTGAAAAAATCTGGAAGATGTAGCCTATTAAAGATCCAGTTGCATCACAAAAGTAATGTTCTTGATGGATATATTCAAAACAGGAAAGAAACTTCTACTGTATCTGGGACATTGGAGCAGGAATAAGTTCTAAACATTTTAAATTTTGATATTAGATAAACACTTGCATTCTTTATTTGGTGGTTTGCAATTTACCTGAAACTTAAATGGAAGTTTTCACAAATGAAAGCAAGAACAAAGAACCTCACCTGAAATAAATTAGCATGGCTCCACTGAAGCCAAACAATACTGTGTTTGAAGCAGCTGAGGAACTGACTGTGGCTTTCAGAATGGAGGCTGGTATTTATTCTGCCTATTTGTTTATTTATTTATTTATTTATATCTGTTCAGATCTATTACCCTGTTTATTGGAACTAGAATGCCTAACTCATTTATTGCCTGAAGTACTTTTTGGTCAAAGGTGGGAGAAGGCTGCAGTTTTCTGTGCAGAAATACTGTGTGGGAGCAATACTGTACGCAGGATTGTAGTGCAGTGTATCTATTAATCTCATCTAAAGAAGCAGACAGTGAAGAGGTTCAGTTCTGTGGCAGCCTAACCATTAACAGCATCCTAAACTTGATTCTGTTTCTTTACTTTTTTGGACTGAAAACACTGGGGCTGAGATTTATTATGTAATTGTCGTCTCTGCCTTTCCTCTGTCTCATCTGTATTCTTTTCAGAGTCTATAAACATGGCCTGTCAGCAAGCTAAACCTGTCAGATTTCCACTTCCCCCCTCCTCCGTCTGCTACTATGCTTCCCGAGAAACAGCCCCGCACACTGCACCCTCACTGTGATTCTCATGATCACATCTCATTCATCACCGTGACTCCAAACTCAGCTCAACACATTAGAAAAAAAGGTCAGGGATATGAAAGGAAAAGAGAAATAAACAACTACCCAGCGGAAGCGGTTGAGCTACGGGAGACGTGGGAGGTAAGATCGGAGCCAATTTCTCTGCCAGCAGCTGTACTGGGCATAAAGTACTTGCTATACAAGTTCTAAGTGTTTTAAACTGGAGGGTTGTGTAGGGGTTTTCTGCAGCTCCTGGTTTATTTTGCAGCACAGAAGCACAGTGAAAGGATAGAAAACCTTAGTTAAAGGTGGGAAGGTGATAAAACTTTTTATAACAGGAGTAAAGATGACAGATTGGTTGATGAGTGACTAGAAACCTGATAGCATGCAAGATTTGGGCTCGAGAATTCAATAAACGGTGATGAAGGGACAACTTCTATGTTGACTTTCTGAGCCAAACTTCAAGATGCTTTTATTTTGGGTTGATGATATTTTGTATGGTTAAAAGGGAAATTATTTTGTATGAAGCAGAAAAATTCCTTTAAATGGGATCTGTTTCCTCCTCTGTGCTATGCTGACAATTTACTTAGGTAGAATTTCTTTTAAAATTATTCTGGCTCAGTGATATCCTTTCTCCATTCTTCTCACTACTACTTTGGGCATTTATACTGAGCAAGTTTGTCTTTTGATGAGGATTTTATTTTATTTTTTTTGGCTTTATGCAATTAACTTTTTTCAAATTTCTTGATACTTGCCATCATAAACAGAAATAGCTGTTAACATTTTTCTTGTTTTCATTTTACAAATCTTTGTTTAAAATATTAATGTGATATCATACCAGTAATTTCTCTAGTAAATAAGGGGTGGGGGGGAAGAGAAACTTTAGAACCTAACATAAATAAATGACCTGCAAAACTCTGTTTGGAAGAGTTTTTTTCCCCCACAAATTATAGTAAACTATTTTTATCAGGATTTTAGTTTAATCTTTTATTTATGTATGCAATAATTAGTAAATAATTTTATATAGCCCCTGATAATAACATATTGCAGAGCAAGTATGATGATGTTGGTCAAGTAGTTAAGAATATAAATATTGAGTAATAATGTGACTGTGCTTTATGTGAGCTCAGATTTTCTGTCTCCTAACCTTTTTTGATATGTTTCTGTCTGACTCAAGTTACAAGCTTGTTTGTATTCTTTATGCGTTATTTAAGCTAAAAAACCCACAAAATAAATAGATTATTTGGTAATTCTCTTTGAACAAAGGGGAAAAAAAAAAAAGCAGAAGGCCATTAGTGAAATTATCAGGCAAACAATAAAACCAAATCATCCAATGATTAAGCAGGGAAAAGGAAATTTTACAGAAAATGGTTCCCATGATGTCCATTAAATGCAATGCCTTGGATTGAACCTTCAAATCTGTTATCCATGTGCCTCTGGCTCTTATAAGGAAAGAAGGAATACTACCCTTTATATCTGCTGAATTTCTCTTCCTCTTTTTGAAGCATTTGCTATCATGTCAATGCTGAAGACAAGATGCTGAAGTCTGTGGCTCAAAACAGCATAAATAGCACAACTTACAGAGTCACTCATGGAGACAATATGGCAGCATTTGGGGAGAAACTTCTTATAATGCAGAAAAGAAAGTTTTGTATTAAAAATAGAATAGACGACTACAATATCCATTAATTTTGTCAAAAATTCTGCCAAATTTTTTTGTTTTCTTCAGTAAATGTAAGTATTGTCAGTGTCAATTAGGAGGCTCTTTTCTCTATGCTCATAATTCTCCATGCGAATGTATGCGAATAGTATGCGAATTCATAAATTTTGAACATACTGAATATCCTAGCTTTAGTGTGTAGGGGAAGTTAAGCTCTCCAAATCAGGTAATTGCATTAACATATTGTTTGCACAATAATTTAGCAACTGGAAAAGACAAAAAAGCTGAGCACATGGAGTTTGGACATTCAGGATAAAGTAAAAAGTTGATCTGAGAATAGATAAATTCTAGATTAATGTGATCTGTGAGGAGTAAAATAAATTGAGGAGAATAAGAACCAGGGGTGAACATATATTAGAAAATAGAATTGAATTCCTACAATTTACTGGATATAAATGCAGTATTATGATACAGCACAGGTCTGTACTGACATGTTTCATATTCCAAAGTAAAGAAAGAAAAACCTGCTAAAAATTTGAAACTTGTGAAAAGAGAGGTGTGAAAAACACCTAACAGTACACCTATAAAAGTGGCTATAACTGCAGAACAATTAAGAAATAAATGCGAGTGGCTCTTCGTGAACTACATTGAACTGCAATAACAACAGTGCTGGCAGTCTGAAAACGATGTTTCTACTAAAGGAAAACAAAATAGAGGATAAGATCAGAATAATAAAGTAAATTGCAGCAAGAAAATAGGGGCACTTTAGAAAATAGTGGTATGAGAAATAGAGATCTTTTCTTAGAGTGTAACTTGTAAAAAAAATATTAAAAAGTGTTCTTATTTACCACATCACTGCAAATAAAATATAGATTGAGTGGAGGATGAAAGGAGGAAGAAGAAAAGTCCAGAATTTACTCCACTCTTTAATGTTATACTAGGAAGAAGCCAACTCCTAGCTGGTTTATCTTCTGGCATCAGATGAGATTGATTCAGCTATCTTGGTCAATAGCAGATGAAAATGAGGCGTAAACCAAAGATTACTGTGCGCTGGGATATTAAATATTCTCTTATTCTCTGCTAAAGAAAACTGATAAATATTGAACTAGGCAGACTGAATTTGGCAAGTATTTAAAATTTGAACTAATTTCTTAGAAAAGTAAATGGGTCCCTCCCTTTCCTTCTTGAATATGTAATAAAGTTTGCATTACCTAAGGCACTGTTGTCCAGATCCATGCTGAAGGGCTACATTAAGCTATGAAAAATTGTCTTTAACTGGTATATGAAAGGTAGCCATTTTAAAATAATAAGATTGAGGACAGAAAGAAAATTTGGAAAGTGAGTACTTTCAAGTGACTAATTCATCTCACCAAACAAAAAATGTATGTTAGCATTCACCATCTAGTAAATTCAATGAAATATGACAGAACTTACCTACTCTTAGTTGCTTGCAGTCACCAAAACTAGACTTGGTTTGCCAGGCTGTAAATCTGAATCCTGTAATGCAGATGTGTAGGGGTTGGGTTTTCTATCCCACATTTCTGAAGGAGGATTGGTTTAGTTGCACAGATTTCATTATCCAAGCTTTGCAGCTCGGCTGGCTACAATCAATAATGTGCAGTCCAAGACAGATTTGCAAAATTATACCTTCATTAAACACTTCATTGAGACTGATAGAGTTCAGGTCTGTATATTGGGTATGAGGGCTGTAATGCTTTCAGTGCACTGAAGCCAATGTTTGCAACATAAAAGGGTGTACCATTCTAAGGATTGACATAACCATTCAGCTCTTTTTGATTTTCTGGTAATGTTTACTCTCCATTTGACAGGGTCTTAAAAAACATTACTTACTATATGGAATTACGAAAAACATTGAAGTACATTCAGATTTCTCTTCAGAAAGTAGCTACTACTCTTATTTCTCTGTTAGGGGCCTCTTTCTGGCAGTCCTAACTACTCTGTTCCTCCATTCAGGACTCTGGGGGTTTTATTAGGACTTCTTGAAAATGTGAAGAGAATAGGGTTTATTTGTATGCTTAAGGAGTGCTTAGTTTTGATTAGTGGTGCATAGGAAATCAAGTAGGTCTTATTTTTACCACAACTTATTAATTTGATGCTATCTATAATGCTATTTATTTAATAGGAATAGTCAAACCACTGAATATATTTGAACATTTAATTTTATTTTTGCTTTCATTTCTTCCCACAAGATTTCCATTATTCAAAAAGACTTCTCAGTTTTGCATGTCTCTGTAATGAACATCACTGTCTAATACCATCAAGGAATGCATCCTCTGATTGTGATGCTTCACTTCATTTCCTTGCCCCCTCCAGTGAAGGCAAACCAAACATTTCAACATGATTAGCCTGTTTCAAACTTCTTGCATGAATATAAACCATGTTATAGTTTAGGAAACAATGTAGATATATTACTTTTTTTTTTTTTTTAACGTCAATGTTTGAAATGGTTTAAAGTAATTCAAGGGTGACCAGTGTTTAATTTAGTTTCTTTCCACTTTCTTCCATATGAGGATATATAACAGGGCTGGCCATTTTATTTTCTTCAGGATGTAGCCTGTAGTAGTTTTTCACTCAAATACTAAATTTAAAAAATAAAGAAAAGAGGAATAATTTTATAAATAATTCAGGAAATAATTAGAATTGAAACAGAAGAGAGAATAAGTAAAGCAATTTTTAAAAAGCAGTCAGATAATTTTATGGCTAGTCTTACAAGAATTATGCAAAACAGTTGGAATTCAAACTACTCTCTACATTGTGTTATATTCATTATTAGTACTGTACTTAATATGTTCTTGGCGTTCTGTTGCCCATTACTATAATGGGATATAATGAGATCTCTTTTCTAGTGCCCCAGGTGTAAAAAGTAATCTGGAAGTAATCTGCTCCCTTGTGTGTAAGAGTTGTGATTTTAGCCCAGCCGGCAGCCAAGCCCCACACAGCCACTTGCTCACTCTCCCCAGTCAGACAGAGAGCAGAAAAGAGCTTGATGATGTGCAAGCATAGCTCTGCTAGAAATAAACATCCCCATGTCATTAAAGCTGTTTTCAGCACAAATCTGAGACTTAATCCCATATTAGCTACTATGAAGAAAATTAACTATCCCAGCTGAAACCATCAAAGTAACTTACCCTCTTACAAGGTCCAACTTATAGCTGTCCAACCATGGCAAACCTTGTGCCATGGAGAAAGTATACAATTAAGGTGAATTTTTTACTCACTCAAAGGGAACATCCACCTACTGTATGGCTTGGCTTGAAGATTTTAGCAGCAAATATCCTGAGAAGCAGCATGGGCACAACTTTTGGAGGCAATTACTGTCCTTCCCTTTCCCTTCATAAGGACTTTGAATTTTACACGATGACAGTTGTACGCCCAGGAAAGGAAAATATATATTCTCGTTAGTTCTCTCTGCTCAAATATAACAGAATGTGAATATTAATTCTCCTTCTCCTGTATTTCATAGGCAGGATGAGGAAGAGATAGATCTAATTCAATACAGTGGTGTACTGATAGAAGTGATTTGGACAGGAAAGATTGTCTATTAATTAAAAAATCACAAAAAAACCTGTGTCACATCCAAATTAATACAGGTTTTATTTTAACTGTGCAGAACAAGAAACTATTCCTGATATATCATGTTGATATGGAACCAGCCTTACCATTATCATTTTCAGCACATGTCTAGTGACAAAACATCTTGAATTTATAAAACACAAGCTCCATTTACAAACTATTTTGTACTCAATAAATTCTTTGACAAGCAACTTCTTTTTCTAAGATACCCTTATTAATAATTCATTATTATTTATGACATAAGGGGTGTAAAATGCAACAATTTTGATATATCAGCTTATTTAGAATGTCTTTTTGTCCAATCTTTTGGTTTAAGAACCATCCCTAAGCATTACAAAGCATTATTTTAATTTTACTGAACAATGTATTTTTCCTTTCTATTGATGCAGCCCTAGATTAGCTTGTAAAAAAACAGGTAATAGTGCTAAAAACAGTATAGATCACCAGTAGTATCTTGCAATATTGGTTCTCCAGAGACATTCTAAAAGAAAAGATTTTAAAAAAAATATCCACCATTGTCCAAAGTCTGTTCCTTTGTATGTATCCAAAGTGTTTCATTGATGATAATTTGTTTCTGAAATTCCTTTCTACTATGCTTTTTAAAAATCTAGGTATCCAAGGTAAACACAACAAAAATTAGTTGTTCTTAAGTATTGCAATATCAGTAGAAGTATTTTCTGATTTTGTTTTAATTTTATTTCTAGCTAGAGAGTTTGGGAATTAGTAGGGAAAATTCCCTTCCAAGAAATTTCTCCAGTTTTGATTTTTTAATTGTCAGCTGTTAAGAAAAAAAATGTATAAAACAAGAAACATTAAAGTTAAATTTTAAAATGTAAGATTCTGTAACATATTATAACCACCTGGAAGATAGTGCTAAGAGAAGCTGAAAAAGGTAATAAATTTTCCAAACTGGTGGTTTTTAGCATGTTTTGAAGAAGTTCAAGATAGGGGATATAATTCAATGCATTCCTTTGAAATATTTAGAAAATATTGATCAATTGTGTTTTTGGTAGGAAAAAGAAATGACACTACTGTTTTATTTTAAACCATTTCTATGGGTGGAATAGCTGTTAACAGTGCTTTAGACTTGAGGGACTGACAAGAATTTTAGAATCTTATAACAATGAATACATGGATAGAAGAAATTCAGCTGAATTTTGGAGTTTAGACTAAGCTTCCACTTTTGAAAAAATCACTATTTTGCAATGTGAGGAAAAAAAGTGAAATATAAAGACTATATAAGGACCAAGTTTTTATAATTTCATTGGAATAAAAATTCTTGAAGAAAAAAAAATATTTTACTGAAATCCTTTTAAATAATAGAAAATTGAATAAAATTTCCACCTAGTTACATTTTTTAAATGACATATTTGTATGCACTTGAATTTTAGAAATATGTGTTTCTATTCACAAATTTACTTTCATTTTGATTGGCCTACATAATAGTATTATTTCAAATACCCACTTTTTGCCCCCTATGCTTTTCCAAATCTTTTCCAAATTTTTTACTTCCTGCAAAACCATACTAATGAATGTTTTTTCATTGAGTAGTATAATCTTTATAATCTTATTCAAGGATTTCCTTTTATGTTTTTTTTCTTTTTCTGGTTAACATCCTTTAACAGTCTTTAAACTCAAGAGTCTGATTTTTCTTCTCATTAGACCAAGACAAATACAAATAAAAGCATTAGACATAGTTGTTTTTTCTATCAATGTTCAAATTAAAATTCTGTGAGTCTTAATCATTCTCTTATTTCTTACTCTTGCTTCCAAACAGATGAATTTTGGGTTTCTCTTCATTTATTTATTTGCATTTTTTCTTTTTTCCTTTGTCATCCTATACCAATCTTACTTCAAATAACCTCAGCATACAACCCAGGGTACAACAGTTTTCTCTTTACTGATGTTACAATCAGAAGCCTGGTTTTTATTTTCGAATTTTTGCAGGAAAATGCCCTACATTGTATGTGTTCATAAAATATTACTGGGTTACTCTGTTTAGCTCAGATGGAAACACTTTTGTATTTCCCAGCTGTTTTAATAAGAGCCAGAGACAAAACTTAGCCTGGGATTAAAAATAAATGAGTTCAACTCTCCAATTCATGAGAAAAATGAAGTTATTCTATTTCCTGTGTGGGAAAGAGGAATTTTATTTCTTGTTTCATAAGGATAAAGAGCATTAATTTCCTCCAGATTGCAGGGCATGTAAATGCTATCAGAAAATGAGGAATGGGCAGATAAATATCTATTGATAGACCTAGATAATGTGCTTGTCATTCTCAAAAGCTCTTAGGTAGTGAAATTCTCACTGGAAGTCAAATAAAAACTTAGATATTTTTATTCAAGAAGGATGCCTCGAACACTGGTCTCATGCTTTATTGCAATATAATGGAGAAATAATTTCACGATTAGAAACTGCACTGACTGTAAGCCGCATCTCCGGGTGTCAGCAACTTTTCATTCTTTGTCCATATATAAGCCGCACCTGATTATAAGCCGCATGATACAATACAGAGTGTGATAAAAGGTATCTATTCTATCACCATCTGTTGAGGATGGGGGCAGGGATCCTTATCTCTACGGGAGATATTCTGCTAATGGGCCATCCATTAAAACCAGGTGGGGCATTGTTCTTTATCTTTTCACAACCCATCCTTCCTCCAGTGAGTCATTTTCTGATAATGGCCCATTGAGTCCCACTGTGGGACTGATAAAATTACTGTATCCCATTGGAAGTTGCTCCAACCAGGGGGAAGAGCCCAACATTTCTTACCAAGATAAAAACAGAGGTTTTGGGACACTAAGGTAGGCCCTTTCTCTACTGGACTCCAGAGGGAAACCAGATTTCTCCACATTACCACTGGACCTCCGGAGGGAAACTACACCTTCTACAGGAGCACTGCTCCAACTGCATCATATCTATCACTGCAAGAGGACTGCAGCCACCATTTAATGGGACTGCTACCAACACCCTGCCTGACGGGATGTCAGGTTGTACTCTGACTTTGTCAGGGTTTGGAGTTTGTTTCTTTGTAGTACTGTATTTCTATTTTAATTTCCCTAGAAAAGAACTGTTATTCCTAATTCCCATATCTTTGCCTGAGAGCCCCTTGATTTCAAAATTATAATAATTTGGAGGGAGGGGGTTTACATTCTCCATTTCAAAGAGAAGCTTCTGCCTTTCTCAGCAGACACCTGTCCTCCAAACTACAACAGCAACTTTCTGTTCTTTGTCCATATATAAGCCACACCTGATTATAAGCTGCCTTTCGGGTTCGGACTAAAATTTTAGTCAAAATGATGTGGCTTATAATTGTGAAATTACTGCAGTTAATTGTCTGGGTTTAAAAAAAAGAAAAACAAAACAAAAAAACAAAAAGGCATATGAAATTCAATAAATGCTGATGTGAAGAGGAGAGTATTGAGAAGACATCGTGGAAGGAAGCAGACAGATCTACCAGACAGTGCTCTCATGTTTCTATGTCTTACTGCACTGAAGTTCCATGGATAGCAACTGATTGGTTTATTTCTGACCCTTGCTGAAATACCAGAAAATTATCTTCTTCAGGAGACCCCAGTGGCTTTATATAAATGAGCATATGGGACTTGTAGCTTTATGTCATACGCTGCAAGGCTTGGAGTCCTCTGCTGCTTCCCCATCCCACAGCTCTCCAATTCTGTCACAAAGAACATGAAACTATTACATGTAAGCAGCAGAGTAGTGCTGAGAGACATCCTGTGCATGGAGCTAGGTAGGAACTCCTGAGTGAAACTGGTCAACAGGCACTTCACAAATTTTCATATAACTAATAAGCAGAATTCTGGGTTAAGGGGTTGCTGATGTAAATTTTTTTCGATAGAGAATACATTTGATTTCTTTCAAGGAGCTCAAAAGAATAAAAAATAAAAAAATAGGATTTTATTCTTCATAGTATTTTAGTCTATAACCAGTTTGTTATTTTTGTAAGTGTACAAGCATATTTTGAAGAATATCTGAATTTGTTAAATACAAATCAAAATTCTTCAAGTTTTACATCATGAAAATGGCAGAGTTTTAATTAACGTAGTTAATATTTAATATCACTAGTCCTTCCATGAGAAGCTGAGTGTAATGAACAGAAATCATGTCTGTTTAGGAATTTTGTCTTAAAGAAGTACTTGATCACACAGCCTTATTCTACTCTAATAATTCTTGATAAAGTTGAATATATTTATTTGTATGTAATTATGTGGACAATGTGTTGTGAACCCTGCTTTGATCCAGTGAGTCACTGTTTTCATAAATGGGTAACTTTTCAGTTAAATTTACTGAAAGTTTTGCTTAATCACACATACCGTGCTCTGCCTATAAATTACTAAATTAGAATTGACAGTGAAAGAAATCAATTTTTCTTTGTAGTACAGATAATCTGTTCATAAACTCCACATTATTATCTGACCTTTACCAGCACAACCATACCAAATGAGTAATTTATAAATACATCAACCTATTATGTCAGCATTTTCAAATTAATAATTTTCAGAGAAATTATTCATATTTCAAAATCACCACACTTTTTAACTCTGTGGAAGTACAGGTAGCCCCATTCTTACCTAGGGGACAGGTAATCATACATGTTACAATCATGTTTCTGGTCTTTTTCTCATAGTGTATTTGTTTTTCTACCCATTTTTCCCCCTGTATGTCTCCTTGATGATCATGCACAGCTTACAAGAATGGAGACCTATTGGAAACTTGAGATTTCTGTAATTTTAAAATTTAATACTTCCCCACATATTTACAATTTTCGACATATATATGTAGTGTAGTATACATATCATTAATTCAATAATTCATTATGGCATGGCTGATCCGTCCTAAATGCTCTCTGCCTTACCACAAACATTGCCTAGTGCACAGATGACTAACATTGTCTGACAACATGCGTTACAATTTCTAGAGATACTAGAGTAGCAAAGATATAATGTGGGTTGAGTTAATGTTCTTGAAATGATTGATTAGTTTTTAATTATAAATAAAATTTTAATTTAGTTACTCTGTTCAGCCAAGTAAATCTTATGAAATTTAATATATGTAGTATTAATACAAGATATAATTAAGTTTACAGTGCTGGTAGATTTGGTTGTTTGAGAATGCAGGGTAGATATTTTCATAATGATTAGTTTTATGGTTGGGAACTTAGTCCTATAAAAAGATGTGCAGGAAAATACCCTTTTTTATGGTATTTCTTGTATTGGAATGGTGATATGAAGAAAAGTTACCTTTTGAGGTCTTGATAGATAATTTTTTTTCATCTGTGCCCTAGTCTTGATAGCACTGAAATATAAAATTTTTCTATAAGTATTGTGATTCTGTCTCTTGTCTTAGGCACTGTGACTCATACATAACCTTACAAATGGAAGGGTATGAGCAAAAACAGTTAATAGCAGCCAATCAAGGTCACCTCCATGTTATTTTTATTTGCCTATTAAATATAGATAATAGATCATGTTTTTCCTGATACACTTTTCAGGTTCAAAACACTTTGCATGCACTCAGTTTCATTTCTGTAGTCAGTCGTCCCTGGGTTTAGCAACATGCATGTGTTTTAATGGTTGATGACATTTATTCCTGACTTTCTCTGGAAGAACAGAAATTATCAAGACTCTGCCATATATTGTGCTTATATAAAACTTTCTCTTCTTTTCTTAAATTTTAAAAATTGCCAGAAAACTCATGACTCTGCTAGACTTCATGTCTTCAGCAGTTTAGCCTGTGGTATATTTACATTTTTAATGATGTTTGTACCCTTTTGGTCAAAGTCGCTGTAGGCAAGCCATTTCAATAAATACAATGTGTTGAATAGTATGATAAATGAAAAATGAAGTTCTCTTGGAACAACTTCTATCCCTTATAAAATATTGCAAAATACATAAGATTTTCATAAGTTGAATATGCTGTCTGGAGGTTTCAATGCTTAATTAGAAATTATGATAAAGGCAACTGAGTAGACAAATAGCACCATGACTTTCCTTTGTGTTTATTCTTTGGCAGTTAATTAAGGATCTCATTTTTAAAAAGATTTTTAACTGTAAAAATGCAGGACAAAACTTTGTTGACCATATATAAACATTTGGCATTCTGTATTTTACTACAAGTGATAAATTCAGAGTTCAAGACAGAATAACAGTTTATTATCTTGGTAGTTAAATGGTGCTATCTCAATAGTAGGATAGGCAGCAGAAGGAAAATTATATTTCTTCAATTCTGAATAGTAAGGGAACTCTGCAGGATCAGATATGTTAAGTCTGACTAAAAACTTACTTCTGATCTTTTATCTACTAGGGATAGTTTACCTTTTTTTACAGGTTTCTCTTATTGCAGCCTAACAATATAGGGATGCCAATAGAAATTTGATATTTGGATTTTTAAAGAGATTAATTCAATTTGTGTTTTTTATCATTGTATTAAGTAACTTTGAGAATAACTACTTTGGTTCTATATCATGTGACTTTAAAAATAATTTACGCATTTTAGATGAATATTAATGAATATCTCTTAATTTCATTGATGAACTCCTAGTTATTTCTTATTGGTCTACTAAGGATATAATAACTCTACTTTTGTTTTCTACTTCCATTTGTTTGCAATCATTCAATGTAATGATTACAGGCTCAGACTTTCAGTCACCACTTCTCGTAATGCTAGAAAAATTCCCACATACATGTTATTCATAGGAAGCTGTATAGTCTGATAAAATATATACATATTTACATATTTAGGCTGGAGGAAAATTGCGGTTCTTAATGTTGCTGATAGGGATGCTGGTTCTCCAAGAATGGGAGATTAATAGTGTGTCTTGCAACAGTGACAATAAAATTAATTTTATATCAAATTAAATTAGCACTATAGAATCATAATAATCCTAAATACTTCTTTGGGCACTATCAATGGACAAAATGTACAACTCATAACTGTTAACATACCAGTGATGATAAACATATAGCAAAAACTGTAATTGGAATAATTCTTCTGCTATCCTGTGTCATACTCTCATCTTATACACTTTTAATCCTCAGTGTTTATATTGGTATCTGTAAAAAGAACTGTTATCGCCATGACCCTGTAAGGTTCATAAAAATTGTGTTGGAATAAATGTTCAGACAATCATGTCTCAAGATTGTAAAATGTTAAATACCTTCAGCATTCTTATTCTGGGACTCCTAGTAGATGTAATTTTTTAGGGAAAATGTTAGAAAATTAAAATCCATATCCTAATAATATTCAAATAAAACTTTAAGGAGAAAATATACAGCTCCGCTTTTTAAAGTGGAAAACATACAAGCCCATTTCTAGTTCTTAACTGCTCTTATCTCTACTTTCTTTTTAGATCTTTTTTTAGATCTTTCTGATGTTTCTTTACTTTCTTAGTCATGCTCAATGCTGAACTCTGACAGGCATTTTGGGAAAGTGCAATAGAAAATGTGTAGCATGAAATATTATGGCAAAGTAATTTTTTTTAAAGCTGCTTCCAGCTAGGGATAAATCTTTTTTTTTTCTTTTCAGAAGATTTCTTCAAGTGTATATTTTCAATATTGTTTGCGTCTTTTTTTATGTTTCATGGTAAAATAGAGAAAGCAAGAGAGAGAGAATACTTTCTAACAGGAAGGACAATTTCACCTGGTAGGAGGCTTGTGTGTGCATGCATTTGTGTCTCGGGAGGCTGTATAACAAATTGCTCCTTCTTAAAAACAAAACCACCTGGATTTTTTTTTTTTTTCATTAGAAATTACCTATAGATTACAAAAGCAACAAAAGAAAGAAAAAGGCAACAAACAAGTAGTACTAGCAACTCCGACTGTGTCTCAGACATATATTTTGAAAAGTCCTTCTCTTTACAAGGTTCTCATTGCAGTGCCTATCTCAGCCCTAGCTGAGTCTCAAGGGGGCAAGGCTGTGCACAGGATTTCCAGAGTGCCATTTTTAGTGTCAGTTTGAAAGCAAGAGACTCTGGGCCATACTTTGAAATATCATTCAGTGACTGTTTGATGGGACTGGAGTAATTATTGAATTCATCATTCCCTAAACACTCAATACATTTGGAATCTCTAATGGTAGTTTTATTGGAATAGAGACTAGAAGCATGAACTTTTAAAAGCACAGAGCTCAAATAATGACATAAAGCTAAGAGAGAATGTGAAAAGAAATTTCTCCTGCTTTTTTTTTTTTGTCTTTTCACAGTTCTCTTGCTATTAGCCCAGGTTCTGAGGCTGGATTAGTATAAATGAATATTGTTGATCCCTTGAAAGTGGCTAATTCTCATTTTGGAGGTGTTCATGTTTGAAACTGCCCTTTTCATGCTCTCCCAAGTCAGCATTTTTACTGTCTCATGAGCCCCTTAGTTGCCTGCACATTGGAGAACATCTCTGGCACCTGGGCACTCTTTCTGCTTGCATGAAGGAATAGTCTCCCTCCAAAGGTTCTTCTGATCCAAGACAAAAAGCAACATTCATCTGCCTCCTGCTTGGGTGTGGGCTTTTAAAGAAATGGGGCGTGGTGGTTCACAGTGACTGCATTAGGCAGATTCCACTCTTGGCAGCTTTTGAAATCAAAGGTCAGAGGTGCTCAGACACAGGTTTGCAAGAATCAGGTTTGTGCAGTAGGTTTATATTATAACATGAATGGATAGGAAGGAAAGCTGTTATTCAATTACAATTTAGTCATTTAGCGAATTGACATAATTTATGTTTCTACCTCTGTCTTTCTGAAAGGAAAAGCTGTCTGCCTTTGTGCTTTCTAAATGGCATTTCAGGATGTTTGGCCTGTCAATTACATTAGATTGGTGCTTTCCATGCTACAAATGTATGCAGTGCCTACACAAATCTCTTAAGTAGAGAGCAATACCACGAAGAAGAGGGCTTGTAGTAATTAGGTAACCTATGTCCTGCCATTTAAGTTTTCACTGGTCTCTGGGAAGCAAATCTGACCAAAGTTTTATAGGGAAGCCTTTCTAGAGTCTAACCAATTGCATGGATAGAAAGCAACATTCACATAGCCTGTGCTTTTCCATCCCTCAGACTCCTTGTTTTGATCTTCTGGACCCCTGTCATGATGTAGCCCTGGGCATTAATTCCAAATGCAAAGTGCTTGGTCTGACTTTCCTAGCATGTTCCAGAATGACTGCTAATTATACTGGATATGGGCTACCACTGCTGTGCTGGTTCTATGTTCCATTTTCTGTCTCTTGTGCTCTTATTTGCTCCCTGTCTTCTTTGCCTGAAATGAAAGGACTTATTTAGTTTAACATATTTACCTGAAGAGTTATGGTTTGGCCCGTTGGCTGTAAGGCTGGTTGGAGGCATTTGGCACAGAAGCAGTTTCAGTGGATTGTGGCTGCCTGCTCTTATTGTATGAGGTTGCCAGTTGCAGTTTATAGTCTGTGTGGAGCAGCTAATCTCTCCCTGGTGTAAAGGACAGAGCAGGATTGCTGTATACTATACATTGCATCTTCTGCCAGCTGGAAAGATTGCTAGACATTCTGGAAGATTTTTTTTTTTTCCTAAAGTAAGGACTTTTACTTAGTTTCTACATGTAGCTTCTTTATTCTCTTGATTATCTCTTAGCAACAGGCTTGAAGAGTGTTAAGAAGATTAAATTAATAAATGAAAAAGGAGACTGGTGGGAATTCTTTTTAACTCACTTCAGAATAGGACAGAACAAATGGAAACAGATGTAACATTGATCTACATCTGACCATCATTGCATCCCACAACTAACCAATAAAAGATAGAACAGTTGCAGTTGTGCTCTATTGACATTTATCACAACTGTGTGGGTGTAGAATTGTTTAGAAAGACATGGCAGGGGGTAGGGAAGAAAAGCCCCTCTGAGTCTTTTCCTCAGGTGATTGTATATGAATTAGAATGAAAATCAGAGCTGTACTAAGTAAAATTTACAAGACGAGGAGGTACACTATAGATTTAAAATATTTTTTCTATTTGAAGTTGAAAATAATGTAGCTAATACTTTCTGGGTAGATTGAAATTAATCCATAATGTAAAAATCTACATCTTTTCATGTTTTGTTGTCGCATACAATGTTTGGAATTGATGAAAAGTAGTGAATTGCTGTTTAGGTTCATGCACACTTGCAATAAAGCATGAGAATGGCAATACTGAGTCACATATGTACATAGTCTAATATTCTGTCTCAGCGATCAAATGTGAAAAGACAATCACAGAGATTGATTGTGTTCCTCTACTTTGGTCAGCTCAAATACTGTGTCCATTTCTGGGCCCCTCACTACAAGGACATTGAAGACCTGGATCATGCCCAGAGAAGGGCAACAGAAGTGGTGAGGGGTTTGGAGCACAAGTTTTATGAGGAGCAGCTGAGGGAGCTGGGAGTGTTTAACTTGGAGCAAAGGAGGCCCAGGGAACGGTATCACTACAAGTGCCTGAAAGGAGGCTGTAGCCAGGTAAGGGTCGGTCTCTTCTGCCCAGTAACAAGCAACAGGATAAGAGGAAAAGACCCTAAATTGCCAGGGAGGTTTAGATTGGATATTAGGAAAAATATTCTCATCAAAAGGGTTCTGAAGCTTTGGAGCACATTGGCCAGAGAAATGCTTGAGTCACCTTAGAGGTATTCAAAAGGCATGTAGATGTGACACTGAGAGACATGGTTTAGTGGAGGACTTGGCATTGTTAGCTTTACAGACAGGCTTGATGTTCTTAAAGGTCTTTTTTTAACCTCAATGATTCTATGATTCTATTGTATTCTTACATTGTGTCTTTCCAGCCTTCCTCTATTTTCAGGTCATGGACTCTTGGTATAAATGAACGTCTTACCTGGGTATTTAGCAACCTGCTGTGGATCAGTTTTCCGTGAACTTTTCAAGTTTCCTCTGGGCTTCTTTTGAAACAAGCAATCAAATATGGTTTGGCAAGAAGTTTTACAATCCAGCTATCTGTTTTAAGCCTGACTCTTCCTGGCTTATCTTACTGTCCGCTATCTTGTTTTGAAATACAGTGTTTAGCCCTGTCCACCTCTTTTTACTTGTTACTTAATTTTAAAAAATTTTGTCACATTTCCCAGCCTTTTTTTTTCCCCAGGACTGAAGAAGCAAATGTACCATGGATTTGTATATTGGCATAATTATATCAAAGCCAGGTGTATTTTCAGGACTACCTATATATTTCAGAGATCTCATTATAGGTTTGTGAGTTGATGCAGGCACAATTTCTCCACTAGAGACAGATTCAGAGCAGGATTCTGCTTCATCCGTGTGAATTTAAAATTAGGAGGTTATGCTGAATGTCCTGTTTTGTGTGGTGGTCCAAAGAAGATAGCCTTGGATCCCAAAGGATAAGCCCAAAAGCACACAAGTGATTTTGCATGTGCATGTCTTTATGTCTTCTTTAGGCCAAAACCAGGTCTTTATAGAAATGAAATAATACAAAATCAATTATCTGTAAACAATCTGTGAGTCCAATTATTGCTCCACTTTTGTACATCCAGTGCTATATATTTTTTTGTGTTTTCTTTACTTTTTATTTCACCTCCAGAACAAAACACTTCTTTAAAGCAGGGGGCAGTAATTAGTATATTTAAGGGACATTCCTTATTTCTATTTATTATCTTTGATGTTAACTAACAAACACATGCATGAACATGTCCACAACTCCACTGCAGCATTGGTCATATCATATTTCTGTTCTTTCTGATGTCATATCTTGTTTTAAAATTATGCCATACTTTGGATGAATATTTTTGTTCAGAAAATATTCTATACCCAAAAAGAACTCAGGCCAACAACTTCTTTTTCAAATGAGTAAAAGTATCTAGATGAGGAGCAGTAAAAAGAACAGTTGATCAGAGAAGCCCAAGTGATTTTCATGTCATTTTTAAATTTACTTTCATGACTCCATTTTTGTTAAAGTCCATAACTGAGAAGTAAAATGAAGTTCATGGAAAGGTTCTCTTTACTTATTAACAATGAAAAAATTGCTTGACTTTAAGTTTGAATACAAGAGGATTCTAAATTCAGTTGTATACTTCAGCTGATACCAAGGACTCAACACAGGCTTAAAGGTTTTTCTTATTTGCTTGCAATAAAGAATAGAATAAAATTAAAAGAAGACAGAGCAAGAATTTTTATAATAGTAATTAAAGGATCTGTCTTCACAAATTAAATCTTATGCTGCTAATTTATGAACTCTGCTAAGTTAGCAGCAGAGATTGCAAAAACAGTACATTCAACATATTTATATGTTTCAATGAGGTACATTTTAAAAAATATAGTGTGTTGAAATCCCTAAAATCCTTAAAAGCAATTGACTTCCTAGCCAGAGATTAATAACACCATAATGTTATTTGTATTGTTACACTTCTTAATTAAGCAGCACACAATGAGTTTACACAGGCACTAAAAAATCCCTTCTTAAAAAGGTTTTATGAAACCATTTGTAAACATCCACAGCAAAGTAAAGCTCAGTGGATCTATCAGCACAGTATTAGCTCTATTTGCATGTCATGAAAATACAGGCACTCATTTAGAGGCACCTGATAACTTTCATAAAAGAACAGGGGCAATATAATTAGGAAAGAAAGGACAACCAGACTGTTGGGGATTTATCAGCCCTGCAAAGTTACTGTGACTCGTTGCTATGAGAAGCTTTAATTAACCATCAATCACACTGAACATTTAAATGATCACATGCGCATTGTGATGTATAACATGCAGAACTGCTTGAGGCATCACAAAAAAAACCTGTATAGAAACCAGTGTCAAATGTCCCATTTTTTATAATAACTACTCTTTGACTACATTTATTACTAAAGTTAGGAATATGGAATTTATGAAGCCAACTGAGACTAAAATGCTTTGTCAGGTTATGGAAATGCTGGAATGACTTTAAACCTTCAGTCTAAAATGGTAAGTTTTATACTGGAAAGCAAATTAGAAAAACTAGTGAAAAAACAGTTTTTATTATTATTATTATTATTATTACTCAAAATAATTTAACCTACTTCTTCTCATTTCCTAAGAGAAGGTGAGATGATGGTAAAAGAGGCTAACCAAGAAGGTAATAATCTGAAAGAGAGGATTGATTTATTAACCCTTAATATAAAGGTTAGCTCACTGGCTTGGAGTGTCTTGAAATGAAGAAGATTGTGTTGCTCTGTTAGTTTAACATTCCAAATTATCTATTATTATAATTAATCTCCACCACTACTTCGATATTTTAGCTGTTGAAGGTGTTGAGATTCTAACACAGATCAAAGGTTTAATACATATGTCTGGCTTTAAACATCCAGGTAAGAATCCAGCTGGGTCTAGTTTAGTAGATTCCTGAAATTGATGGCTTAAGAAAGAGAAGTACTCTGAATTAATCTCTCCAATAAATACTGAAGGTTTTACACCTCTCTAACTTCATTAGGAGATTTGCCTGGTAAATTAGCCAGCTAATTCAGGTGTTTGAAATGCAGTTAAATTAATAGCCTCTTATTTGAGTTGCTGTGGTAGAAAACCTGGCTGTGACAAAATTGGTTTTCTATACTTTCAGTTTTCTTAGCATGTTTCAAGGCTCTACCTAAGATATAACAATTGCACAAGAATAATGTACTCCTCATCCACAAGGAAGCAAACATGCCCAAATTCTTAATTGTTATGTGAAAAAGCACATAAAGTGTCTTGATGTCAGCCATTCTTGATGTTTCCATAGCAATTTTAGTAAGCTGTTTTATTGTTCTGCATTCTTCATTCTCACTGTTGCACAAATGTATTCTAAGACAGTAGAGCCCTACATGTTTCAGTAATCTTCTGCATTCTGTTTTGAAAACAGATTAGGTTTCTACTCATATACTGTCAAACATATTTTAAGATCATGTTATCTCTATTGTCAGATTGCAGTCTCAGATAAAACACTACTGCTAAGTGACCTGTCTATAAAATAAAAATAATGCAAATATGACACCTTGGCACACTGTTTTTGTTATTGTTACATGCAAAATAAATCTATTTTAGGCCTTCTAAAGTCTTATGAATAATCTGTTAAACTATATCTGTTAAAATATAACCATACACAAGAAAACTCTGAAATTCTCTTTCCATCCAGAATAAAAAATCTCATAGAGAAAAGCTTATTCTTAGTGATGTAAAGTGTTTATCCTGTCTGTAACTTGATGTTATTTTCCAGATTTGTATGTCTTGACTTAATTCAGAGAAACAGTGTTTCAAAATTGCATTGATTTCAGGTGTTGCTGAAGGTGAAGAAGGATGACAAAATGCAACTTTCAGCTCTATGCTCCAAAAGACTTGTTATGACCATCCTTATAATGTAACTTTAGAAGTTATAAATTCCCTCAGCAACCACATTTAATATAAAAAAATTAAGCTGAAATACACATCATTTTGCTGACTGTATCTAAGACCCTTGCTTATTTTGACATTTAACCATGATCTTTTTTATCTTGTGGGATTCCATTCTTTACTTTTTTCCTCTTTTATTGTCTTTAAATGTATTTTATCTAGGAAAATATGTTTACTTCTGATGCATTGAACATCTGATTTGTTTTACATAGGAAAAGTTAAAAAATAGCTTTTTTTTTTTAGTATAGCTTGCATGCAATACACTGCATATATTTTCTAAATTTGATAAGACTGGAACACTGATATTTTGAAAGGTGGTGAATATGTTCAGGGAAAATGGGGGATGGTTTCCAAGGAGAAACAGGAGAGTCAATATTTAGTATGGACAGTGAGGCTGATGAACTGCTGAACAGTTTAAAAACTGCATGGCCAGGTATGATAAAACAGTGTTTGTTCTGCCTAGCAGAAAGCAAAGAAATCATAATTTGGGCTTTTTTTCATCTTCTGAATTTATTTGATTCAGAAGCCAAATTGCAATTTACTGACTTTGTATTATCCAAGATAACAAGAGCTTCTCATTTTTGCTATTCTGCCAAGTGCTCTTGGCTAGAGGTATGGAAGGGGTCAGAGGAACTAGAGATGATTGATCTATGTTAAGGTTACTTTCCTTCAGGAAATTCTCAGTAGATATCTTAAGTCATCCATAAATTCCTTACATATCTTATATATTTCTGAACCTTTTCATATGGTGGAGACTGTTAGAGTCCCGTATGAAGCAGACTGCAGTAGACATGACATTCAGACTATATATCATGATGTGCCGATTTTGGCTATGGAGTTAATTTTCTTCACTATTGCTAGCAAGGGTCTGTATTTTGGATTTGTGCTGAAAGCAAGATTGATAGTACAGAAACATTTTTTAATTGCTGAGTAGTCCTTCTTTACTACTTCAAGGCATTTTCTGCTTTTCTTACAGCCCTGCCAGTGAGTAGGAATTTTTGAAGGGGACACAGCCAGGGCAGCTGATCCCAACTCACCAAAGGGAGATTCTAGACCTTATGGCATCATGCTCTGCATATAAAGCTAGGGGAAGAAGAGGGGAAGTGGGGGATGTTGAGGGTGATGGCATGTCTTCACAAGTAGCTGCTATACATCAGGAAGCCTTACATTTCCTGAAATGATCTGGACATGGGAAGTGGTGAATTGATTCCTTTTTTTGCTTTGCTTGAGGGTGTGGCTCTTGCTTTTCCTATGAACGAATCTTTATCTCAACCAATGAGTTCTCTGACTTTAATCTTTTTGGTTCTCTTACCCATCTCACCAGAGAGAGGTGATCAAGGAGCTGTGTGGTGCTTTCTTGCCAACTGGAGTTAAACCACAGCACATTAAGACACAGTTTAATGCATTAAAAAAAAAAACCAAACAAACAAACCCCCCCCCCCCCAAAAAAAAACCCCAATTCTCACACCAATTACAAAGCTGGCTTTTCTTCATTAGGATTTTAACTAGTGTAGTTGCAAAGTGAGATACTTGTCTCCTCACAGGGATGACAAGGCTGCTAAGAATGAATGTTTCATATCTTTCTTCCTCTATGTTGGCTACTTGTGGTAATTCCAGGATGACCTTGCCTGTTCCACAGAGCACAGAGATGTTACATATCATACTCTTACTATAATTCTATTTCTCCATGGATAATAGGTGTGAGTCTGCATGGTACTTGCCTTCTTGGTGTCTGGTTATTTTTAAAGTTGAGGATCTTTTAAATTCTTTAAAGAAGTGCAGATTTCCTGTAACTGTTTAATACATATGATAAAATAAATTATATCTGGTTATCAGATGTTAAAGTGTTTTTTTTTGTTTTTTTTTTTTTTTTTTAGTTTAGTCCCAGATTTATGGACTAGAATATGCAGTTTCTATTTTTTTTTTTCCTGTACAAATTTCCAGGGGAGTGGACTGGGAAAATAGAACTGCCTTAGAGGAGATGGCCATATTGTTGACCCTGGACATCTGTCCCCTAAAGAAACATGCTTTTCAACTGATGTGTGCAGTTTGGAGTGTCACTCCTTCTGGAGGTTGGATTTGGAATAGAAAGGATGGAGGACAGTCACCGCTGAGAGAAAGAGGAGTGAGGATTTTAACTTCTGCTAATGACCTATAATGAGAGTTACTTCTCTCATCACCTGGAAGCAGAACTGCCTTCTGCCCAAATTGTCTGTCAGAGACTTGTGTTTCTCTCCTTCTGAGATGTGTGGTTTCAGAGCTCCCTTGGTGGTGTGTAACTGTAGACTTGCACAGGAGATTCTGTGGGAGAATAGGAGTGTTAGCTTGAGAGCATATCCAGTATCCCACATGAGAGCAAACAGTTGGAGAGGAAGGAGATTTGTACTTTCACTTTGGTCTCCAGAAAACATGACTGGAGAATTTTCATGGACAAACTGTATCTTCTTATTCTTGCTAATTAAAGTGTACAGTTGACCAATCAAGCTTTCTGTGATGAATCTCCAGGACCATTAGAATGACACTTAAGCCACTTAAACACATCTATATCACCACTGTCTCCCTAACTCTTGTCCAAGTGTCATATAACTGTCAGAGTCAAACCTTGTGATAGTTTTGAATGGGAGGAGACCAGAGGACACAGACTATGAGCATCATTGTATTTTTCAGAGGATAACTTCCCAATCAATGCATCTTGAAATTAAAACTCTAAATTGAAAGTCTCACTAAGTAGTTGTATGTAACTTACAACTTTTTTTATAAGACAAATATTTGTAGGACAAATAATTACTTACATATTATTTGCTAATTAGATATGTCTATAAATCATAGCAGGAAAATTTCTACAGTACAGTAAGGACAGGATAAATTGAAACTTGCAATGTAACATTGATCTATAGAGAAATAAAAATCTTTTAAATGTATAGCCTTCATTTAATTTAGGCAAAATCAAAAATAATGTCAATGGACCTGTTACAATTCTCCCAAGACCTTGTCTGGAAACATCATACAATTTTCATGCTGTCCAGTGATGGATCCAGTTAATGGAATAACCTTATAAACTTTACTGTTCTCATTCATATTCAGGGGCAATATAAATATCATCTGTCCTTCCCTTGGGCTGTAGAACATTAGGCTAACCTATTTCTTCAAGGCTCAATGTACTGTGGTTGCTCTATCTGTCTGATGTATTGATTATTTTATAATAAATGGTGTTTTTTTAGGCATAGAAGATTTCTTTAGTAGATCTGCAATGTGTTAGAGACTGAAAACTGCACTGAAACTTAAAAAATTCAGTCTGTTCCAGAGACGTACCAGACCCACAGAAAAAAAATATTGTTTACTTATCCAAGGAATTCTCTCTAGCAGATTTGTCACGTCCAGTGTTTCCTCCTATGGAGATGTCTGAATTAGAGTTCAGATAATCATACTCTTTATTTTCGTTTAATGAGCACTCCCGATTTTCCGTAAAGCTTCCTTGTACTCTAATCCTCTATGAGTCTACTTTCTAAAACCTATGAAGAGTGAACATAAAATCTGAATCTGAAGAACTTTTGATTTACTGGTTTCAGCTTTCACATGATTCAGATTTTACACATTTATTATCACAGTAAACAGTAAGTTAGATTATCATCTGGGTGGAGGTCTGCAGTATACTTGGCTTCATGGGATGCCTGAAGGGGTCAGCACTTGTGTCCTATAGTACTCAACTTCAATCTGTGGGCAGAAGAGCTACTGAACACCTGCAGCCTATTAAATAATGGGGGGTTTCAGCTAGGGGTTCTCACTAAAGGCTATAGTAATCTTCTGGGGAAATGAACCCCAGAGACATATTTTAGTTAAATAGTCCTCCATCACTACTGTCCTCCCAGAAATGCCAAGGCAAGTATACCCAGCTCAGGTTTAATAGAGGTAAGCAGATCTGTCATTCCTTACACACAGATGTCAGTCTGGCTTATGTGTACTCCTACAGCTATGATGAAGCAGGGAGAGACAGGCATGGGAATTGGGCAGAATGATAAGCTTGAATCAAACTGATGGAAAACTCTTAGCTATCATATCTTGTTTTCGAAGAAAAGCCATTATTTTTAAGTCAGAAAAGGCATTAATGTCAAGGAAGAATTTTGAAATAAGAGGGCTGAACTCAAGGAAAAAATGCAGGGAGCAATGAAATGGAGGATATAGGGAATGGAAAGCTGCAAAGGGAGTGCACTTGTATGGCAGTAAGATAAAACAAGTTTCAGTCTTATAGTGGGGGGTAAGTCTTCTGTGGAATGTTCTATTTCATACGTGCATAAAGGAAAGTGCTGATAGCAGAGGAAAAGCTATCTTTTCCTTCAACCAGCCTTCTTATACCACCGGGTGCATTGCTCAAATCAGCAGATTCTAAAGATCTGAAGGAAACGGTTGCAGCTGAAAGGAGAGAAATGAGAGAAAATAAATGAAAGAGGAAGAGGATGATATGATGCTTGTTAATGAAGGGAGGGTTTTTTGCATACAAGGATTGCTATGCAACCACTTCTTTTCCTAAGATATGTGGAATTTATGGGGAACCTCCAGCTACTTGCAGATAAAATGTTTACTTATGTGTAAGCAAACTTATCCCTGTCTCAGGGTCAATGTGTGCTAATTTAGAAAATTTTCCCACCCTTTTCAAAGAAACTTTCTAAGAAAGAAATAAGAAAAGAAGAAAGAAAGAAAAGAAAGAAACATTCTAAGAAAATATTCACTTGTGTATTGATTCACCGGATGATGCTTTGTTTCATTTCACATATAAACCCGGCAGATGTGAAGCAGGATTCCTCTATGTTCCTTCTTGAATCAGTGAGTTTACAGCAACCAAACATTCAGGCAGCACTGCAGTAATGAGTGCATTACTAGATATGTGATGTTCACAGCCTTTCAGGACCATCAGGTTTTAATAGTTGCTGGTGCATGTAGTGCATAACGTATATGGTTATGGTTCTGTGCACGTCTCAAATATACGCCTACTACCTTCATGCTCAGTAAAATAGAGAGGAGAAAAGGGAGGTAATGACCTGGCAAGCTTTCTTTTGGGTGGGTAACAGAGAGGGCACTATCTAAAATCACAGGTTTAGAATTATGTGCCAGAACAATTTGTGCCTCCATCCTCAGCTGACAGTTATCCTCATCCTGAAAGTGCTTGCTTTTGCATTCCCAGATGTGTAAAATATCCATGGTTGTGCTTAAGCTTTTAAACTGAAGCCAGCAGGATCACTCACAGGTTTGAAAGGTTAGACTGCTTATGAGATTTACTAGATTAAAAAACCAGGGTTCATTACTTTGCAATGGAATAACCTTATAAACCTTACAACGCATGGACTTAATTACAGTAATTTCATGAATACAAGCTGCACGGACTACAAGCCGCTTCTCTGGGTGTTGGCAAACATTTCGTTCTTTGTCCATAAATAAACCGCACCTGAGTATAAGCCGCTCTGTCGTTCGCAGCGAGGACCCGCATGCAACAAAGTTGCCAAATAGTAACAGAACCGTGGCATGGCGGGGTTTACTGGCTCAGCTAAGGCTGTGCAGGCTCAGCCCGCTCGAGGCTGGTGACGGGACCAGGTGGCCCAGCTCGGTGGGGCCGCTCGGCGGGGCCGCTCGGGGCTGGCTGCCGCTGCCACTGGGCAAACTCGCCCCAGCCCGGCGCTGCCCCGTGGTGGCAGGCGGGGATGGAGCGCTTCCGCGGCAGGCAGGGATGGAGCAACCCCGCTCCTGCCGTGGCGGCGGAGGGCAGGAGCTCCCTGCTTACCCCATGGGCCGTGGGGGATGGCAACATGGAGCCCCCGCCTCCTCCCCGAACCATGGGGATGGCAGCACAGAGCCCCCCGCCTCTCCCGCAACTGAAGGATTGAACTCCCCTGCCTCCCTCCCTCCCCCCGTGCTGCCGGCACTGAGCTGGCCCCACCCGCCGCACAACACAGTAACCAATTTGTAACAATCACGAAATCCTGGGTTTTACTGCCAGGTGCTCGGCTCGGCACCCTGGCTGGCACTTCCGGGGTTGTAAATGTCAGAAAAATTATTCACATATTAGCCGCTCCTGAGTATAAGCTGCATTTCTGGTGTGGGGAGCAAGATTTTAGTCAAAATTGTGTGGCTTGTATTTGTGAAATTACTGTATTCCTATTTTCCAGATATGCCATATAAAATCAACTTACTGTTGATGTCAGCAAAAAATATTCTTTCTGGCATTGGCCAATAATTGTTAACTAGCCTGCTGCAGGTCTGATGGTAAAGCTGAGATTGTTGGGCTTATTTACACTCAGAATTGAATTTGTCTCTCCATAACCCTCTAAAGAGAATTAAAGGCCTATGAGAAATAATTAGCTGATGCCTGTCATATTCTTTGAAGATGAAAAATACTAAATGCTACTGTGGTTACTGCAACAGTCCTTTCCTTTGAAAATGACTGCATGTAATCAAAATGTTAGTACCACAAACAGCACCATGGTAACTGAATTGTATAGGCAGAGACAATACAAGTTTGTATGATGATAGGAGTTGCTGATATGGTCTTTGCTATCTCTTCCCAATTCTGTATTACCAGCAAAATGTAGGAAACGTAGGAGTAGTTTCTCTTTCCCTCTGTAGTCCTATAAAAATATCAGGTGACTGAGTTGGAAAGAGAAGGCTAGTGCTCGGTGTGTTCTGAAATTTTCCTATATGGAGCACCATAGGAGTGAGCTTTGGGGCTCTGAAAAAAGACAATCTAAAAAAGATTAATTATTCCGTTTCCATTTATCCTTCTTATTTTAAATTTTCTAGAGGACAAACTACATTTAAACTGCATTTAACCGTGACATATCAACAGAGCATCTCAGGGACTGTGGATTGATTTATGAGGTTTTATTCAGATATCTTGGCTCTGTTAGTTCTCTGTGCACCTTCAGTTGTTGCTGAACCCCAAGCACTGCAGAGAAATATTTATAGAAAACAAACTGAGGAAAAATGTGAGCGATCTTAACAGCATCAAAATTGTGGAGAATTGATCTTCACGTCTGTCCTGGATTGGTCCCAGCCAGCAAAAAAGCCCCATGCAATCACTCACCCTCTCTTCCATCAATTGTAATGGGGAAATAATTGGAAGTGTAAGAGGTGGAAAAATTGTGGGTGGACATAGAGACAGTTTAATAGGAAAAGCAAAAGCTGTGCATGCAAGCAAAGACAAACAAGAATTTAATTCAGTGTTTCCCAAGGGCAGGCAGGTGTTCAGCCATCTCCAAGAGAGCAGGGCCCCCTGACATGTAATGGTGACTTGGGATGAGAAACATCATCACTTAAATGTATGATTTTTAGAATTTTCCTCTTTATTCCATAAAGAAGTTAATCATCTTGGTAGAATGGGAGATAGATTTGTTGTTTTGTTTAGGTTTTGTAATTAATATTGACATTATTATAGCTTATCTCCAGCTTAACAAGCCAGAAGACACTACAAATCTTATACATTTTGCAATTCCTAAAAGAAACGAAAGTGAAAAGTGCCACACATTAATTTAGAAGTTTACTCATTAGAAGCAATAGCTATGTTATGTGTTGTCTTATATACAGGTAAATCTGTTTCTAAGCATGAATGAACCTTGCATCCAGAATCCAAATTTTGATCAAATTTCACCTTTGCATATCTTAAGTTAAAAGGAAGTAGGTAAGACAATAAAGATGTAATATTATTAGGTACTTGCTGAATTATGATTTATTTTGGTTGTTCATTTTTGCTGATATTATCTTTTGAATAGATAGGCGAATTAAATATGTAAAATCTGACAAAGTCTGCCAAGGTTGGTATTTTGGTTGAATGGGGTTGGTATGTCATAGGGACATATGGATAAAGGACATGAACCAAAGATACTCTCTCTTGGATACTTCTTTAAATAAGACCAGTGAAAGCTAGGCAAATAACTGATCTTTTGATTCCTATGGTTTTCTCAACACTAAAATATGATGAAATCTAAGTAGTATGAAGAAATCACAATTTTTCATTAACTGAAATGAAACCTATATATCAAACAAAATGTTTGTGTGATTTGTTTTCTTTGTTGTGTTTTGCTTGTTTTGTTTTTAAGTCAAAGCCAAATATTTTTATAGATTTCATCTGTTATTTTGTAAAACACTTGATTTTTTTTTTAAATTAAAAAAACTCAATTTGTAATACAGATCTGTGTCATCTCTTGGAAATACTGCAGTGCCACTCTGAACTGATCAGGTTAGCTGGCAAGCTATCTCCAATTTAATTTCCTTTTCCTGTTTTATGATGTCCAGATGGTAACAGAACATGTCCTGAATACTGTCACTACCTGGACTTGTCAAGGAGCTGTATGGAGACCAGTGGCTTCTTCACTGTACATGTTTAATACTTTGCAGTCAGGCTGATTATACAGGAGAATGCACTAAACATGCTATTTAAATGCAATCTTTTCCCAACAGCTCAACAAAATGCTTCTATATCAGTATACTATCTCTCCTGAAATAGGTTTTGACAATTGTAAGCAAATCTCTGAGTCGCTGGATCACAACAGTCTAGAAGTAGTAATTCCTGTTAGGTCATGGAATATTGTATTAGTGTAGGATTTATAAGTCCAGAACTTGCTATTTCCTATCAAATGTTTCAGGCATGAAGGAGAGGACCCATGCATGCTTTGTGGAGGCATAGTCTATGTCACTTCACTATCTTTTTTAGGTAATTAGTGTGCTATTGTTTCAACTAAATTTTATTAGATCTTATTGTAACCAAAATAAGTTTAGAGAGGCAATATTTCGTGTTTCTCCTTCTGGTCAGTGTTAGATCTACTTCTTAGATTTGTGTCCTCTCTGCTCATAACCACAAAGCTGTCTGAAAACTATAATAGTATTTTTTCCTTGCAAATTATTAGCCCCTTGAACTTCTGCCTCAATAAATATTTCTGGTCACATTAATGTATGAGTGTACGATTTTCTTGCATTAAAAAATGTTTGAAAAGTGTTTACTTAGCCGGGTACCCCAGATGAGGAGAGTGTCCACTCTCAGGATTTGAGAACAAAGAAATTTAAATGCTTCCATTTCCCCTAACTGCTAACTTAATTTTGTTGGAATTTGAAGGAGAGTTTATGAATCGTTCCACTACACCAGTTTTTCTCCAGGACTTCACTGATTTAACTAAGGCCTACAGACTTCCCACCATGAAACATGACAAGAGTGGGGATCAAAACAGTAATTTTCAGTTTCGTTGGAGATTTTTATTTGTTTGAGGTTTTGTTTGTTTGTTTTTTTGGGGTTTATTTGTTTTTGGTTTTTTTTGTTTTTGTTTGTTTTTTTTTTAATACAGAAACAGTTGCTTGTCAGTGGTAGACAGACGTTTTTTCAAAAACTGTATTCTTTTACAGTTCTTCAAAGGAAAGTGAGTCTCATTTTCAAATACTTCAAATATAATTTTTTTCTGGGAAGTTCCAGTGTTCCAGAGTGCTTCTAAGTATAGCATGACTAAGTCAAATCTGGACATGAAGCAATCATATGATTCACTGTAATAGCTCATATAAACAGTTTAAAACCTTGGGTAGACACGCAAGCAAACTGGGAGTGGAATCTGGTAAGAGTCTTCTCAACGTTTTTTCAATCTCAAGCTTCTTGTGTAACACCATAGGTAATAATTTCTGTTTGGTTAATCAAATAAAACTTCCCATGTTATAATCCCATTAATGCATCACTTTTTATTTTCAAGAGCCACTTCTGTTACTTCCGATATCAGTCCTTAGTCTAGATATAAAGTGGTGAGACATTTTATCTTTACAACTTCTTTTAATTTCAACTTCTCTGGACAGTCTGTCCCAATTCCTGACAACCCTTTTGATGAAGAAATATTTTCTAATATCCACTCTAGACCTCCTCTGGTGCAACTTGAAGCCATTTCCTCTGGTCTTGTCACTCATTACCAGGGAGAAGGGGCTAATCCCCACCTTGCTAATCAAGCAGTTGCAGAAAGTGATAAGGTCTCCCCTTTTCCAGGCTAAACACCCCCATCTCCCTCAGCTGCTCCTCATAAGATTTCTCAGACCCTTCAGCAACTCTGTTACCCTTCTCTGGACATGTTCCAGTTCTTCCATATCTTTTAGTGAGGGACTGAGAATTGAACACAGGACTTGAGATACGTCCTCAGGAGTGCTGAGTACAGAGGGAAAATCACTGTCCTTGTCCTGCTGGCCACTATTGCTGATGCAGTCCAGGATGCCCTTGGCCTTCTTGGCCGCCTGGACACACAGATCAGGTTCACATGGCTGTTGATCAGCACCCTCAAGTAGTTTTCTGTGGGCTGCTTTCCAGTCACTCTGTCCCCAGCCTGTACCCAGCCTGTAGCACTGCAGGGAGTTGCTGTGACCAACGTGCAGGATCCAGCTCTTGGCCTTGATGAACCTCTAACAATTGGCCTGGGTCTTTGATTCAGCCTGTCCAGAACCCTCTGAAGAGCCGTCCTACCCTCCAGCAGATTAACACTGCTGCCCAACTTGGTGTCATCTGCGAATGACTGAAGGTACACTTGATGCCCCCACCTAGGACATCAATGAAGATATTTAACAGGACTGAGCCCTCAGGAAGATCACTTGTGAATGGCCACCAGCTGGATGTAACCCCATTCACCAGCACTCTTCAGGCCCAGCCATCAAAACAATATTCTACCCAGCAAATAGCAGACTTGTCCTGAGCAACCAGTTTCTCCAGGAGAGTGCTGTGGGAGACATCATCAAAGGATTTACTAAAGTCCAAGCAGAAAACATCCAGAGCCTTTTTCTCATCCACTATGATGTCACCTTTTCATGGAAGTTGACTGGGTTGGTCAAGCAGGACCTGCCTTTTCTAAACCCATGCTGACCTGGCTGAACATCTGGTTGTCCTGCACGTTCTGGCTCTTGTAGATAAGTGTCACATACAGTCACCTCAAGCCAACTGGGACCTCCCCAGTTAGCCCAGACTGCTGGTAAATGATGGAAAGTGGTTTGGCAAGCACTTCTGCCAACTTCATCAGGACTTTTGAATGGATCCCATCTGTCTCCATAGACTTGTGCATATCTAAGCAGGTTTCTGACCATCCCCCTTTAGATTATGGGGATTTCCTTTTTCTTCCCCTCTCTGTCTTCCAGCTCAGGAGGCTGTGCAAAACTTGTCTTGCTATTAAAGACTGAGGCAAAGAAGGAATTAGTACCTCAGCCTTTTCCTTAATCTTTGTTACTGTTTACCCCTATATTCAGTAAGTGATGGAAATTCTCCTTAACTCTCCTTTTGTTGATGATATATTTGTAAAAACATTTTTTACTATCCTTTACAACAGTAGTCAGATTAAGTTCTAGTTGGACTTTGGCCCTTCTGATTTTCTCCCTGCACAGCCCCATGACTTTCTTGCAGTCCTCCTGACTAGAAAAAAGCTTTAATAATGCATGCATTTGCATAATGCTGTGGGATATGTATTGACCTCTGTTGGTTGCTGACATACACTTGAACATGGGAGGATTAATAATACAACTCCCTCTGCTCCACTGACATGTCTGTTCTGAACCTTAGAGGAGGCTGCCTTTTCCTGTAATAAGGATTATTCATAACCCAGTTATATTGAACAGCCATATATTCTCAACCTGAAGTACAGCTTATTAATCAACTATACAGTCCAAGAATTTCAACTAAAATATTAATATAGTATGTTATTCACTCAGGACAATTCATGTCACCACAACTGAACAGGTTCAATTTCTGTATCATAAATTCTGATTTTAATAAAGTTGAACACCACATCAAGCTCGCTGTTGTCATGCAGGATGTTGTCACCTTGTCAATGTTTTGGTTTTTTTTTTTTTCTCTGATTAATAAGTTTCAAGTTTCAAAGCATGACATTTTAGATTGCCTTTCTTTTACACCTTTATGTCCTGTGGTGTGAAATCTGACATTTCAAAGGAACTTGAGTCTCCTGAAGTCATTACCACCCATTCCTAACTGAAAACATTCTAAGACTGAACAGAATATGATATGTAGTTTTTATGTAGTATATACAATATAAAATGGAATGTGGTATTTTTATTTAATCATACATATATTCAAATCATACTAATTTAATGGGTAGTACTACTGAGCAATAGTCTATGGAGTGTGTCATATTGCTGGTGTTGCAGGAATCTAGAGCAGAATTACAGAACATAAAGAAAGACTCAAGAAGTCAGAGATCGTGTAAACAGATAGTTCCTGTGAGTCTATGCCAAATTTCTCCTACAGAAAAGCCCAAGAAAAATACTGAAATCATTTTATCTCTTTGGCTCTAAACTTATCATAAACAGAGTATCTATACTGCATGACCCAGGTATTCTTGCTTATGTGATATTATAAATATGGATAATTCTTTCAGGCTTTGAAACCTAAAGGTGAACTACTAAAGAAGGGAAAGCATCGGTATAGATATCCCAGTACATCAGATGATTTTATTTTGACACACTGCTTATTCAACAGAATTATTATCTTGTAATCTCCAGAGCTGATTTCTCCTTATTATACTGTCTGTGATCTGCGTAGCAATATCCCACAGCCTTACTGTGATTTTTAGATCTAATCTAAGATGCAAAATTAGGCATTGCACACTTGTAGTCATTAAAGATTTTTTTGGTACTTAAAGAAAGAAAAGGCATCACCAGCTGAAAATTGCCTTGCTCTGCTAGCCATAGCCTAGTCTGGGTAATTCACAGCGTTGTTCTTGAAAAGGAAACAGCATGACCAGACTGTTCTGTTAATGTTATTAAATTAGTAGTAAACTCTGTAACAAACACCATGTTTTCCTCAGATGTAACTAATCACCAGTTAGGCCAAACTGTACACTATTAATTAAAATCCCTTATGCTGTAGTGACAGAGCAACTCAAGTGATAAAATAATACCTTATTTTGACTGATAGAAGCAGATTAAGGGGAACTGTTTTGGAATACTTTGTCACTCTGACTTGGGAATCTAAAAATCATCATATTATTTGAAAGATAATGTTAATTGCTGCTGTAGGATTTTAATATGTTAGGAGTGGGAGTAGAGAGGAGGGTTGATATTCAATTAGTTGCATTAAAACATGCTGAAAGTATTTCTGGGTTTAAGTTTATTCGAAGACCAATGATAAATGGTAAAAAATACATGGTTTGTTTTGGGTTTTTTTTTATTAAAACATTTATTTATGAACATAATGCATAGAGTACTTGAGCCTCCAATTTATTCAGATAAGAGGCAACTGTGAGGAAATATGGATTGCTATGTACATCTCTTGGGGTCTGCCAGTTCATGGGAAGAGCAAGTTGCTCTCTAGAAACCTTGCCTCTGATGATCTTTTCTGGTTTTGTGTGCTTTAGAATCTTTTTATTGGGTCAGGATCTGCTAGGGGACTTAAAAGGCCTTAGAAGAGACAAGAAGCTAGGAAATGGTATAGATAGATCATCAATTTACCTTTTTTTTTTTTTTTTTTTGTATCAATTTACTTTCTGTAATTCCAGAGGGATATGATGAAGCATCAGTTACTATCCTGGAAGCTGCAAAATCTTTAGTTTGGAGGCACATCATACTTTTTATGTTTGCATAAAAGGTAGTAATTTAAACAGTGGTAGCCTCTTCATGTCATTAATCCTAGCCTACGCAGACTGACTAGTCCTGGGGAATATACTGCCAGTAGACAAGTCTACTGCTTAGGCATAATTCCCAGCAGTAAAGCTGGCATTTGCCCTGCAGGAGTAGATTACTATGGATTGTTTCTGTGAAATACATCCTTTGGCATCTGAACCATATCTCTGGGAATACCCTCATCATGACTTTTAAAATTCAGTCTGTATCTTCACTATGGACTTGACTTTCAGCAGAGTGCTTGTAATTCACCCCAAATCATTCCATGTCATACCCACTTGCTGTAGTTGCAAATTTATGCAAAACTGTCAGTCCATGAAGGAGAGCAGCTGGGACCAGGTGATTGAGTGTTTTGGCCTTGTAGTGGAGGAAGAAAGTGTGGTGTTTAACACTTTAAGGGTTCTTACTTATTGTCGCCATGATTCATCTGAAATGCGTTTCTGCCTACACTGTATTATAATACCAATTACATGTCTATGTTTGGCATTTATGATTTGTTGTTTTCGTTTCTTTTCTAATTTTTTTAAATTTTATTTTTTTTTCCTCTGAGACCTGTATTATGAGATGTTAAATGTTTGAAGGTGTGTTGTTATGTTTTCAGGTATTTGAGCATTCTCTCAGATGTTTGCTGAAATTTGGAGAAGCAATTGAGCTGTATGATCATTCAGCCAAACCTTCAAGCACATACTTGAATTTCATTCATTTGAGAATGCATTAAGGTTAAGTATTTTTTCCAAGTGTTTTGGTGAATTAATATTTTCATTTTTAAAATAGAGCCTTGGTTTGTTGTAGGGATCTTTAGTTATTTATAGTCATAGCAATAATATCATAATACTTTGAGAAACTAAATCAATTGTGGCTTGATTGGGCTAATTGCTTCTAGACTAAAGAAAAGAGTTGCTACCCCACTCTGGCATCTCTAGTAAATAGAAAAAGTAAAAAGCAAGAGGAAAAATAGTATCATCTCTACCATATTTTTGTGAAAATGCCATTCAAATAAATTTATCTGCAAAAATAACCAAAGAGGCATATAAAGCAATAGAAATGATGCCTTACCTTCACAATCTTCAACCCTGAACTATCCATTCTTTTTCTCTCACTGCCATCATGTTGCTAAAAACAGTATGTTCCCTTTTCCTTAATTAATCAATAACTGAAAGACACAAGTCCCTTTTATCAACAATAGATTTTGTCTTTGAGTAACTTTGTCATATTTCCGCAACTGTATAATCTGGAATGACTGCTTATGGGTGCTAAATGTTAAAATCCAAACTCAGTCTTTAGCCTAATAGAAACCACCTCATCTTCAACAATCTCAAATAACATTGTCAAAATTCTCTCCCCAAGTGTCTGGATAGATGGAAGTTCCAGCTGGTGTCCATCCTGCTCTTTACAATGACATTTGGACTTGTCTATCTAACCGAATGCCACCTGCTGCAAGGGCAGGAGGATGGGATCACCCATTTCTGAACAATGTCTCTCTGCCAACAGAAGGTTATTCAATTAGGCAATCACTTCTGCTTAGTGCTGGGTGGGATGATGTTAGCCATCTGCACTCTCTCTCCCTCACTTCCCACTTCCTGGGGACAGCAATCTATTCTGTCCCTGGGGATGGGGGAAAAGGTTTTCAATCTGTCCCCTTTTTGCATTAGCTCCTGACTGCAATTATTAGAATCTGACATTTGTTTTGCTTCCTCACTATATTCAGTGCAGACACTTTGTAGAAATAAGAATAAGCATTTAATAATATATTTGCATTTTAGCACTCCTCCCTACTCTAGTGCACTGAATTTTTCTCTTGCTTGCCTTGACCTTATGCTAACAAATTTCATCGTTTAATGCATTATACTAAGGAAAGAGTTAGAATTCTAAAATGTAATGGCACTACGACACTTTCCCTGCACTTTTGTTTGTGTTTCTGTCTTTTTTGGTTTTCCCTAAAGTCTGTTTGCATTGTTGATTTTACTATGATTACTCAAGTTTGTAGAAATAGAACCAGTGTTTATTGCTGAGATTACTCTTGCTTCATAGGCAGATAATTACATGCCCTTTTTGTTTATTAATTAAATGGATGTGTGGTTTTGTGACTTTGCTTGGTGTTCCCTGTTCTTTACATAACTAATCTCATTTTGTGGGGAGAAAGAATACATGTAAGAAGAATAAAAACCAGAAGGATGCAGAACATCATCTGTGTCTTAGAAACAGACATACTCCTCTATATCCTTTCTAAAAACTTTGCAAATTCATCAATAGTATGTCTAACAAACATTTACTCTGATGTTTGTTTTAATAAATGGCAACTCCTATAGCCATATCAGATTACAAAATAATTTTCTGAAAGGTATAATATTTATGGCATCCAGAAATATTTACATGAATCTGGAAAATTGTCCTCTAAGCATGGTTATTAGAAAAAAATTGAGTTTCACTCAACCCTCACATGGGTTTGAGACCCTATTGAAGCCGAGTGCCATACTGCTGAATTTGAAGTTATTCCAGTTGGTTTTAAGTGCACTAAAGAAAAGATTGAGTCTGTCAGATCTTATTTTAGGTGAAGAGCATAACTCAAATTATTTTTCTGCTCTGGTAGTCCTCAATTTTTATTTTCATTTTTTCCATTGATGTACTCTTCTGTTCTCTCAAATATTGTTATGTGTATGTATATATATGACCCTGTGTGTCATTCTGTTTAGCAAACTTTATTAATTTTTTGCTTTTTAAGACCTATTTTTCAGTAGAAATTATTTTACCCCCTAGTGACTGTTTAAACAGCTTTGATAACAATACACAATTTATTTTTTTCCCTCCACTTTCGGTGGAGGGACATTCTGCAAGATTTCAGTTTCCTAATTATTTTCAAATTTTCTAATAATTATGCTCTTCTATATTTCATTAACAATTAATTGCAAAATTTTTTAATTTCTCAGGCCCTTAAAAGTCAGTAAATATTCTACATGCAGTCTGCACCTTCCACCTAGAACACAATAGAAACAGAGATCATAAGGGGGTTGTTATTTGTGAATACAAAATAACAAACTCCCAGGGATATATCCCCATTAGTGGATATTTTTGGCTTTTGACTTCCCTTTGACTGAGAACCATAGAGTAGCTTAGTATTTTGGGATAAAATAGGCTGTTGGACAATTGGGATTCTTTATTTCATTTGAGATTCTTTATTTCAAAGCATGTACCACCTTGGAAGGCTGGGCAAAGCTGAATTTGTGTTGACTTACCTGTTTTGATGCTCTGAAAAAAGGTATCTAAACTGTAGTTTCCCAGTGGTAATTAGATATATAATATCTAATTATTACATCCAGTGTACTTAATTAACATGGTCAACACATTTTTCATGTAAATAAATTGAGGCAGAAAAGAAGATACTCAGAAAAGTAATTAAATTAGCCAGTTACAAACAGTAGGAATAAAATTAATATGTCTACACTGGAGAAGTGTAGAAAGTGTTCTCAACTTTATTTAAATCTTCCTGTGTTTATCTGAGCAGTATCTAAGTTCAATATTTTTATGATTATTAGTTACAATCCTAGTAATAAAGTTGCCAAGTAAAAATATACAGAAAGTGAAGCAAAACCATTTCTTTAAGTGAAAAATGGTGATGTAAACAACCTTGGACAAATGTAAAGAGAGAAGGTGAGTAGAGACTGAGAATAATATAAAGACTCAAAATCTGAAAATCAGTGAACACCCATGAGTACAAACACATTCACACACCTCACCAATCAAGGCCACCATAAATATAACTTTCCAAATCAACAGAAACCAAGATAGATGATAATTCAGCCACCTTATAACCTGTATCATTTGGTTTTTTGAGTTGCAATGAGACAAAATGTGTTATTTCTACTAGATTAGGTCCACTAATCTTTCTTTAACCCTGTGAGATAAGTTTTCAAGCAAGTTTTAAAAGAGGAAATGAAATAAAGATTTTAAAATACAGCAAAAGTGAAGATGAAGGAGAAACTTAATTTTGTACAGATAAACTGAAGGTAGCTTGGAAATGAGAATAACTATATGCAACTATCAATTTGAAACAGGTCTGGAAGAAATACTAAAGTAAAACAGAGGAGCCCAGTCACTGCAGAATTAGCCAGTATAACACTCATTTTGATTTCAAGACAGAGCAAAACTTAATGTTTCTGGACCACACTACTTTGTACATGTAGTACTTTTAGCTGGACTGATGCATTTTATGTCTGATGAGTTTATACCACAATTACATCTGTGAAGTAACACAGAGTTGATTTTTACTTCTTAAATGATATTTTACAAGAAAGTTGAACCATTTTAAAGGGCTTAAGACACCATTTAATTCTCAGTATGATGCACAAAATTTGTCCAAAGGCATGCAGTTACAGGCAAACCATCCTATGCAAATTTTTCCTAGAAGGAAAGTTGAGCATTTGAAGGACTCTTCACAAACTTTCTGTCAATACTAGAAATTAATAATATGGGTCAACTCTGTTTTCAAAAGAGGTATTTTCTCAGTTGAAATAAAGATAAAAAGACTTGCTATCTGTCAGTAGCAATTGCTAAATTAGGTCAAGGATATTGTTAAGCCCATTGCAGTAGTACAAAGGCTCATCTTCACAGCACTTCTGAAGTATGGGTATGAATCAGTTTAGTAAATGAGAAAATTACATTTGGAACAAACAATTATTTGGCATCTACATTAGTACAACAGTGCTGTGTGCTAACAAAGACTGATTAAAAATATCTTATTATAGTTTTCTAAAGGTGTTCAAGATAAGCAGGATTAGGATCAAGATTATGATTTCATGGAGATCCTAATGGACCTATTGTCTGCACAAAGTCTACAAGCACAACCTGAAGGATGAACCCATTTATACTTTTCTGAGTGTACAAAACCCAGCAAGCCCAGAGATTTTCAGCCAGGTAGCATGCTGACAGTCAAGGGCAGACTGGCTACAGATGTGTGATTGGAACAAAAGCATTGGAGCATTCTGTTCTAAAGCTTCCTTAGGAAAATTGCACTTTCACAGCAGGACAGACATAAAATATGGGTCAGGTCTTTAATTCATACAAGCCATTATTCTATAATGGAATTAGCCTTTCAATTGAGATGTCAGCTGTAAGGATCTATTATGCATGCAAATAGATGCATCTCTGTATATGTATATGTACACAGATATTACATATATATATGTATATATTTATATGTAAAATTAATAATATGCAATTTAGATTGAAGGTCAAGTTGAAATGAAAAACCATAAAAATTCTGTTGCTCGCACAGATGAGTACATGGCCAACAGAGTTTAGCTTTAAACAGGTAAATCTCTATTTTGATTTACACTTGCAGCAGTCAAAATGGCAGAATCAATTTGCTTGAAAATTGGTAAAACAAATTTGTTGTGGTCTATGACCTTGTATGCTGAACATCATCCCAGTAGGACTTTTTTTCTTTATGTTTGAATTATAAATCTTGGAAATGCAGGGTTTTTTTATTGCCGAAATATCGACAGAGCTTTAACTATAATGGTGTGGTTGTAGTTCCTTAAACAGTAGGTGTGTGTTTTGCCAGTAGTTAACTAATATTTTTCAAATAGTACTAGATGTTGAATAGAGAAGCAGAATTAAAAATGTGGTGGCAAAAACCAATAAGTCATTGATGTGAAGAATTAATAAAAGGGGAAAAATCTGCTCTAGGGATGACCGAGGATGAAAACTGACAATTGAAAATGCTAAGAGTATAAGTGGGCATAATCAGACATGGACCCTCATGGGATTGTATTTACTGAGTATTTCAAGACTCAGTTTTGTTAAGAGAATACAAGCACAAGGTATCTAAAATTATCAAAGGCAATAGCTGCCATGTGACTTATAATAACATCCGAGTGTAATTTTATTTCACACTACATTGTATTTGTGCTTGAAAAAAAGCCTGTTGAGCTTTTTTAATAGGAAACATAGGCATTGCTGTTTATCTCATGTAGCATACAGATACAAAGGTCTCTGATCCCAGATTATTTGCTTAGGGCAAGTACTTGTTTACACCTGTGGTGTGCTCTTTTAAGATTTACAGATTTTGTTGGATGTAGTTTAGTTCGGATTTAAACGCACTGGGACTAGTTGAGATTTATATTTCATTCATGTCTTCATTCAATAACTCTTTTTCATTTTAAACAGGCTAAATTTACTAGCAAGGACATATAATTACTTAATGAAGTATCTTTGTGATGATCAGATAAATTCTCCACAAAATTTTGTACAAGCTGATGTCATTAAGATCTTGTGTTACCATAAAACAAATGCAGTCAAATTACACCTTATTTCAATGGCCCTACATTTTAAATTAAATATGAAAGGGTGAGATTAGCGTCTGCATTGATGTTGCTCCTTTAGGTAATGTCAAATCAGTCAGCCGGTAAGCATTCCAAGGCCATGATTTCGTTACATTTATTTGCAACGTGAAAAGGGAAAGATGACATGTTAGAGACAAATTTGCTTTCACTGGAAATCTAAGACCAAATAAATTAAAAGATTTTGTGATTTTTCATCTCTTCAAAAGTACTAGAAGATTATGAAGGATAAGGAACAAGCCACAGATGTGACTCTGGAGACAGCTTTCTGTGTTAGCCACACCCTTAGTTAATGTGCAATCACGGCTTGTCCTGAGTATATGCTCATTTTGTATATGTATTTTCAAGAAATAGAGTAGTTAAGATGAAAATTTGATAAAACTGGTTTGTGTTTCAAGCTGGGTCCACTTTTGCCTTCTTCTTTTTTTTTTTTTTCTAAACTATCTTTATCCAAAGTGGATAAATTTTAAAATCTGTACACGTTTTATCAAATTCTGACTTGTTTAGCCTTTGGACCATATCAAATTTTACTCTAACATCTTGCACTTCTTTTTGTGGTGTCTCATAGCGTCTCAGTAAAACTGGTTTTTAGCCTTCCTGACACCCTCTCATTCCTATGACTTCTTTGTCTTGAATAATTTGTTTTATTTTTTGTTTCTGTGATCTTCTGGCCTTGCTACTGACCTTCTACAGCATAACACAAAGAGAATTCTTGAGGTTTGCTGCCCTCAGTGACCATTAAATGTTGAAAACAGAACTCTTACATCCTGTGTTGATAACACAGAAAGCTAACAAATCTTTTAAATCACAGCACTAAGGTTCCATTGGTCTGGGAAGTGAGCAGCCTACAACATTTAAGTACAATCTTACAGCATCATCAGCTCCACTGAACTCTCTCCTTGAGGCAGTTTGATGTGTTCTGTCAGCTCAGCATCGTATTGCTTGACTTGTTCTTCAGTGCAATTCTAATGGGGATTAATGGCAGCAAACTTTAGAGTACTCAGGGCCTTGTTCACCCTACTTTGACACCAAGCAGCTCCCTGGAATGCTGAGGAAAGTGCTCCATTTAGGTTTGTCTTAATGTCTTAGTTGATTCAATAAGAAGTGCCTGTTTTAGGGAACCAATATTACAGGACAAAAAAAGGCCTTGCTGAATGGGAAGGCACTTTGTATGTCTTTCTAGTGCCTAGTGAAATTCTGTCAAATATTTGACCCTGTAATCCAAAAGTGTAATAATTTACTCTGTTTTGGAGACTGTCCTTCTCTGCAGGTCCATAAGTTCCCTGTGGATAATCAGTTAGAAATCTTGGGGTTTTTATTTCTTATCATTTTTACAGAAGTATAATGTCAAGAAACAGATTGTAATGAAAATTAGTTTGAGGGAATGTTTAATTGTGAAAAAAAAAATTAAAAATTCAATTCTTTTTTTCTTCCCATTTTAGTAAAATGAGAAGCTTATTCTTCCAATCCAGAATGTAACAAGATGTTTTCTTAATTTCAATGGGAACATCTTACCAGGAATATAATTCCAGACTATTATTAGGTCAAAAGTGGACAGCAAGCACTGATTCCCAAAAGACAACATTCTTTTCCTCCTTTTCCTCTTTTCAGTGTAGATTATACAACTTTAATTCACAAAGCTGGAATTCAGGTTTAACTCCCAAGTTCAGTTGTCCACGCTTTTGCAGGTATTCTACCCTAATAGTGTTAGTGCAAAAGAATATGCCCATTAATTCAAAATCACACATGGCAGAGTAAGAAAAACATCCCCTTGTGTATCCAAGATTATACTTAAATGCAAAAAGGTTCAAATGTTTAGGTGAAACAGAACCAACTTTCTCTGAAGTCAATTCTTATCTCCTACAACTGTCCACTAGTAAAATTGATTACAATCAGTTCTTTCATTGCAAAACTATACTCCTAATTATAAATACAGTGATACTTGTCAGTTCTTTACCACTCTGATGTTTCAGAAAAGGTTCACCACGTATTATGATACATTCAATTACATCAACAGCCTGCAGAAAGGGAAGTTTTTTCTCACTGTGGATGGCAGGTCTCTACTTTTTATCTACTTTAATGCTTGCTCCATTGGACTTTATTTTATGATGATATTTGTAGTATTTATTTTTCTTTTATTTGTGGTAAAATATTTAGAAGATTCTAGTCTGGAAATCATGAGAAGGAGATGGATAGGACACACATTAGTTTCAGAGTGAATGCTTTTTAGATATGCTACATTAAATACTACCGCTATGTTTATACTTCACATTCATTTGTGTAATCTTAATGCATCGCCAATATTTAAAAAGAGTACCAAAGAGTGTAACTCTGTTTCTGAAACTTGAGTTCCTATTTTTTTTCTGGTTCTAAAAACTTCTAACGTGAATGAGTGATAGGATCAGTTAAACACGTGGTCTCTCCCTGTCTCTCTTATTTTTTGCTTTGTTGTGTTTTGTGTTTAGTTGTTTTGCTAATAAATACATATTTGTGATTTTTGCATGCTTATTTTTTCTGGAAAACATACTTTTCATCAAAGGAAAATCCTTTTTATTCCAGCATGCCAATTCTGAGGATTTTTTTTTTCCCTGAAATCCAGGTAGTAGAGTTTTGATCAAAAAGAGAAAAGCTTCACTCCCTTACTCTGTGGGAGATGCTAAATTAGGTTCACTTTTCAATAGTTATTAGACATTATGATTCAATGTCAAATTCTCTTATCAATGGTTATTAAATATAATGATATAATTTTAAAAGAGACATTTTTATAATGATTCATCAAATTTAAGTGACTCAAAAATGGATTACTATATTAATAGAATCTAAACAGTGTTGGTGGGGGAAACTGGGAGATTCTGATGCCAAAATATTCAAAGTAACTGTTAGGGAGCTGTCTCTCATTTAGTCTGTGAAAAGACTGATATTTTGAGGTATCTGAAGATGATATTTGCCACATACAAGGTGAGTATCCTCATTTTGCTTATAATGAAAACCCCTCTGACTTGCTGTTTCATTCTTTTATATATTCCTCTTTGTCTTTTTTCAAGAAGTCATATAAAAGTTTTTTTTGGTTTAATTTCAACAAATATTTCAGATTCTTGATACTTCAGGAAGAATTGTGCTATGAAGAAAGATTTCTGGAACTTTAAAATGAAACACCTTCTTCAAATATAATTTAAATATTAATATTAGCAGATATTACATAAATTTTAGACAATCTGGTTGGAAATTAGATACAACTTTCATTTCTCATCTGTTCAATCTCCAAAGTTTTATGTAAACACACTAACTGAATTCGGGTAAAACTTCATCTTGCTAGAGAAGCTGCTTCTAAGTCAAATAAGGAATAAGATTAAAATTTATTTTGTTGTGAGAAAGGAAATTGAGCAATTGTCCAATCTATATTTTAGTTCTTCAGCCAATGGGTGGTAATCCATGGCAATCCAAGTCATACTTATATAAGACACCAGGATCATCTCCATTTTGTTTCTATGCTGTATGACAGAGGTTGGCTAGGTCATCATCTAGTGATCAACTAATCACCAACTTCATTGTTCACAGATAAATTATGTTCAGAGATATGCTGGATAAAACTTAAAGCATGTGAAGGGTATGAATCTATTTTCTAATCTCAGCCTATGTGATCTTAGAGAAGACCATAGATGGTGAGAATTATTCTGAGGCTTTCAAATCTTGCTGTTGATGCTTTTCCTTGCCAAGTTCCATTTTGCTGAAGTGCATGCCAGATTTAATGATTTTGTTTAAGCAATGAAAAGGAGACATGAAAATAATATTTTCTACAGCATCTGCTTAGAATATATGATCAGCTTTCCTAGTTTGAGGGAGATACTCAGTTGCCAAGAGAGGTTGAGACTTGAAGGACTTTCCATAATAAAGTTTTATGATGGTGGGTTGATCTGCAGAAAAAAATCGGAAGTAGTTCAGCCTTTTTATTGATTCGTGAAAATTTTAGGAGCAGCTTAAGAAAGACTCCGACAGTGATGATATGTGTATGTGGATCTATTCGCTATCTAACTGGTAAACGGGTTTTTCTTGAGTTGCTGTGGTGTGGATGCCTGTGTTAAATATCTTGGGAATAATCATCAGTGAAAATCATGTGGGAGAGACAGCAGGCTTCTGTGGAAACCAGGAGGATTTGAGGTTCTGTTAACAACACATTTGTGTGTGTGAATACATGGATTATTCCCTACTGTTTGACTCTGCTGCTCAGAAATACAGAACTTACTAGGATACAATTCTCAGGTAGTGGAGAAAGCAAAAGTCACATCTACGTGCAGGAAGTATGAAATTAGCATTGATATAGATTTTCAGTTTTTAATGTAATAGAAAATAATTAAAATTCCATCTGTTTAAACCAGAACTGTGAATCAAATATGATATTGCACTTTTTAAAAATCATAAAAGTATAAAAAATAAAATTAAGCTGATTTATGAACAGCATGCAAAGCCTATTTGTTACCAGAGTTCTAAGAAAGCCCATTTTAGCATCATTTTTATGTTTCAATTTAAGTGAAGCATTTTCTTTCAGTTGCTGGAGTAGATGATAGGATGCTTACATATTATTACAAAAGAATTCATGGTTCATAAGTACTTCAAATTTTATATTTCTAGTGTAAGAAGCCTGACTGACTGTAGAATGAGTTACATTTTATATTCATCTGGTTGGTATATGGAGCTGGAATGAAACATGAAGAATTAAAATGTGAACAATTAAACTAAGCTATTTAAATGTAGTAGTAAAGAGATAAATCTTGTTTGAAGTGTACAAATAATGTAATTTATCTTGCAGGACTGACATGTGAATAATTGCTGCTGCCCATTTCCCTGGTGAAATAAATTCCACATACATATCACGCTGTTGTGCTCTGCAACTCAGCTCTTTTACATACTTTCACCATCTAACACTAGCCAGCACATATCAATGCGCAGAAAAAAAAATTCCCTTCAAAGCCATCCACACAAACAACCTTATTTGAAATACACAGAGGACAATTAGTTCCTTAGGCTATATTCCTATTAAGAAAGGTACATAGAATATATGATAGTTAGCAGCATGAATGAAAATTAAAAATAGTGAATTTATCTCAAAAAACAGATTAAGCACTCTGTAAAAAGTGTATTAAGTATATAAATTTATAAACATTATTTGCAATTTGAATAGATATTGTTAAAATAGTATTTTTCCATTAAAGCCAGAAGCCTTGTGTAAACCTCCCAAAGATGCATTTTTGTCTTAGTATTATATCTTTATTGATTAACCAAAAGCAAAAAAGAAAAAGAAAAAAACCCTTAAAACTCCTTGTGAACCCTAAGGAGTAGTTATGGTCAGAAAATTGATTGACTGTAAAAGAGCTCTTTTTATGATAGCTTTGAATAGAGTCTAATTACCCTGTTAGCTGAAACAGACTCGTATTGTTTGCACATATTCATATGGTATCAGCACAAAGGATATTTTGCATCTTGCTTTACTTTTTCTTGTTAACATAGATCATTTAATGAAGATGGAGAGAGGTCAGGTAAATAACGAATACTGAAATAGCAGCACCAGTCTGTGGGATAGCAACTACTTACCCAGGATCAGCAGTGTCTGAGGTAGCCAACCTGGTCAAGTGATGTGCCAATGACTCAGGTCACATAAAGCACTACAGCAGAATCCAGTAACAAATGGTTTTTTATTTAATTTAACTTTTGACCTATTTTTAATGGTGTATTTCCTTATATGGTTTGTTTGTGGTCACACTATGCTTTATTCAACCTTCAGTGCTTTGATGCCTTGGGTTTTAGCTTTTATATTTTTCAGAATGTCTGCTGCTTAGTGGTTAACTCTGAAACTTCATGTTAGGTGTTAGCAAGTCTTCTTCACAGGGTAGATAAAACAATTCCTTTCTAGCTAGAGAATCAAAGACAACCACTATGCAAAAAGCGGAAACCACAGTGGAGAGAAGAGGACGAGTCAGGGGGCTGAGACTTCATAGCCTGGGCTGTGGTTGGACAATTGACCCCAATATATAGATGAACCAAAACTTATAAAAGCATAAAGACTCATGACCAGGATCTCTCTTGGATTTTACTTGGGTGTAGTTCCACTCTTTGAGCTCCTGGACTACATATAAGTGTATCCTTTCAATAAATGTCCATGTTATTCCTTTTGTTCTGTCTAGTCTATGTTCCAGGTCAGCCTTTCCAGGCACCAACTTCACATTAATATTTTCCTATAGAAAATGAGCTGAAGTAATGACATTGCATGTCCTAATGCTCATTGACTATATAACAGATATTTGTATTTCTGATTTGAAAAGAGATTCTATTTTTTAAAGAAGTCTTTATGCTTATTTGCAGCATTTGAAAATGCCCCCTTGCCCAAGTCTACAGAAAAGCTAACTCAGTTAAAATATTTTGAAATAAAAACCATTCAATATCACAAAATCATTTGCTATAGAAATGATAGCCTTTGTAATTTAAACTGTCTTATTTTCTCAAAAAAAGTGAGCACTTCTTCAAAGTGTGTTGATGAGCATGAAGCTCCTTTTGAAAAACAAGGTTTCCATTCAAAGGTAGTTTTTCAGCTCAGTTTCTTCCATTAGTCTCTAAAGGGATCTTTGTGTGAAATGATTCTGTGATATGTCTGAAGTAGTTATTACATTAACTGAGAGAATTTAGACTGTTCTTACAGCATATTAAAATATTCATAGTTCATTAATCAAGCCTGAGTTATCTAAGAGCAACAAATTTTCAAGTTGCAAATACATGTGGACTGCCCTGTTTGTAGAACTAAAACTGAATTCTGATGTCCATATTCCAGTTCTGTAATAGCTTATTTCTTGATCTTTTTGCAAGACAGCATTCCTTGAAGTGACCAAAAGACTTAGAAAACTTGCAGACTGTTGACTAAATCCATCTCTTGATCAGTTTTTAATCATTTTCTTCTTCTGATCTGTGTTAATTTCTGTTCATGAACTTTTTAAAAGTTCACTTTAAAGAAAAAAAACAAAAAAAACCCAAGCACTTTTAGAAGTTCTCATTCTGAGACCTACCAGCACACATGATATTTCAAAGAATATATTTCAATTTACTTTGATAATATGCAAGCAACATTATATAATTATGTTCCTCTTTTTCAATATTAAGAAGTACAAAACAATAATCATCTGAGGAAGAACTTTTATGAATGAAATATTAAAATTATTAGTGGGTTTTTGTTCGGATTTTCTAAGAGTCAGAGGAAAATTCTTTAACCTCAAAAAAGCAAATGACTGGGTCCAGAGCAAGATTCCATGTCATGCACAGAGGTCTATTTATTAAATTATCCTGGGCTTTTATGTAGGCCCCGGTTCTTACTTCAGTTTCTTTGTCCTCTTCCTTGAAGTGTATCAAAACATAAAATGCACATGACTGGTAGAACCTTAAGATTCATCTTTCTCTGTTGACCTGGTAGTTAATCAGTCTCTGTGGCCTTTACTGTCAGTGTACACTGATGATGAAACAGAATTTATGAGAAAACATCCCATATTTTCTACAGTGGTAAGTTTCTAGACATGATGTACTATGTTTCCACAGTACTGAGAAGGAAGTGAAAGCTTTAGACTTCTGTTGGCACTGGAAAAAAAAAAAAGTTCATCTCTCCTTGTCTTCTCTAAAATGAAAAGTTAGGAAAATAAGAACTGTAGAACATGGACCACCTTTCGCATGATAGGACTATGTCTCTACAGGATTTCAATACACAAAAAAACCGGCAACAGTGTTTTCATTAAAAAATATTCTGAAATGGAGAATGTGGGAACTCAATACAGTACAACAATTGTCAATTTCTGTGCATTTCATGACCCGTTACCAAATTTTCAGTGTCTTAATATCCTCCATGAAGGACAATAATGTTGCAATAAGAAAAATGCACTTGCGCGCATTTAGGAAAGATTATTTATTTATTTATTTGTTTGTTTGTTTATTCTTTGTACAGTAAGGCTGCAACTACTGTCATTGTTCTCTCTTGTTCCCCTGTCTGCACCTCACTGCTAGCTCACCAAGACAGTGGGATCCTGGCACCCAATAAATGAAATTTAGCAATTGGCAGCAGAAGCCTCATGGAGTATGGCACTGGCATGAGCGGCACTGGCCGACCTGCTGTGTGCTGAGTGACTTGCTGTCCCTGGGCAGGGTCTGTGCAGTGCCATCAATGGTGTGGGACTTGCCTGGGAATCAACAGAAGCAGACTGAAGTCTGGGGAGGGAGAAATGCCTTAACACACATGGGAGCTTCTGTAAGGCCCCTACATCCCACCCTCCCTTCTGTGCATGCACATGCCGAGAGTCTGGGGGGCTGTTTTGGTTTGTAAGACAGACGTCTGCTCAGGAGGCAGGGGCTTTCCTTGAAATGGGAAATGTAAACTCCATTTTGCATTGCAACATAAGACAGGTGCCCAGGAGCCATGGATAGGCAGAGAGGGGAAGGGTGTGAGTTTTACTGAAATTTTTACTGGATTGTTATTGAGGAGGTTTTGCATTTGAGACTGTCGACTGCAAAAAACACAAGCATATCTTCTACATGAGCAATGCTTTGTTAGTACTGAGGCACAACGTCCCTCTTGCCCAGGACAGGCTTTTGAGGGCAACCAGTGGTGGGAAAGTGGGCAAACCCCTCAGTGATCCCAGGCCTAGTGAGCTGCCTTCTGCAAATGTGTCTCTGCAGGTGACCAGGCTGATAGGAGAAGACTAGAAAGGCAGAGCTTGTGTCAAGAGTGTTCGTTCTTGTGATATTTTACTTTGTTTTGTTTTTTTTTTTAAATAGAATTTATTTAATTTAATTTAATTTAATTTAATTCCATTTCATTTCATTTCATTTCATAAATGGTTCAGGAGGTGAAGACTGCCCAAAAACACAAAGAAAAGGGAAGACAAATATTTTTTGTCTTAGTTTAGTTGTCAGGCTACAAACTTTAGCTGGAAAATGTTTGGTTTGGAGAGGAGGTAGCAGAGGAACTGGTGTCTCATGTTGTCAACCCAAAACCTGAGAAGGAGGAAAAAAAAAGGCAGCCCTGAAGAAGTCTGAGATGTGGGATCCAGGTCAAAATCTCAGGATTGCTGCAATGTGTCTTCAGTCTCTGGTCAGGGTCTGAGGAGATCAGAGGTCTCTGTTCTGTGTTTTTTTTTTTTTGTGAACTGGTTGAATCCAGGTCTTCTTGGCAGTTTTTTCTATGAAAATGATGGAAAAGGCATGAGACCAGACACACCTATAGGGAAGACAAAGAAGAAGAAGAAAAGACCTGATTCCACCACTCTCTTGACCCCCATACTGGGTGCCTGCTCTACTACTACAGAGTTGTCAGTTGAGTAAAGGAATACTAAAGCCCTGGCACTGGGCTTTCAACATAGGATTCTTGCAGAGAAATTCTCCAGAGCTTTCTCTGGCAAAACCAGCATCCAAAGAGAGGAGAGAAGTAAAAAGACCACCATTAAAAACAAAAACAAAAACAACAACAACAACAACAAAACATAGTAAAAAGGAGCGGGGGGAGAATGTACTTTAAAACATGTAATCATTGTCTAAGTGCTTTCTGTACTTAAGTAGATGTCAGTGAAGTGAGGCAGAACTAACTGCATAAACCAGATTATAAACCTGTAAGGGATGATTGCAACTGATGCATTCAAGAAGACATTGATTTAAAAGGAAAGAAGAATAAGAGAGAGGTAAAAGTTTAAGTAAAAATGCTTGATTTTTCTTTTTTAAAGTTAAAATATCTAGTTTTATGTGTTTGTTCTAAAAAGACATTAAACCCAGGGATAAGAAGTAAGGCTGTTTGATCACTGAATAGTTCCTTAAGGACATAAAGTAAAATGTTCTTACCTACTAGTAAAATAATTCATAAAAAAAATACTGCAAAATTTATTGTTAAAGTAACAATGATAATTAGCTGGAATATCAACAGAAAATCTTCTGGAAGGAGATGCTTTGGGTTGGGACTGACAAAGATAGATATTCATAGCAGTCTTGGTTGTAAGATTTTTCTGGATATTGTTTGTTTATATGATTTCTTATCCCTATAGGTAGAAAAAGATGAACAACCAATATCAGTCCTATGGGTATTGTCAGCTGATGTACAGTTATTGTCTGTTCAGATTTTGGTTTGATTGGGGTTTTTGTTGATGTATCTCAATAAGGGAAAAACAAAAGAGGATAGTTTTTTCTTGAAGTCAGTTGCCATGACTGAAGTTAAAAACATAAGAAAATAGGCATCTGGATAAAAAGACAATGTAAGTACAGTTTAAAGTGGTTTTTTGTTTTGTTTTGTTTTTCTGTATTAATTAGAAGTGTTAATGTAATCAGACAAATACATATTTATTAGGATCCCTACACATAGGAAGTTCTTTTTCCAACACCTCTACTTTGAATGCATCAACCCTGAGATAAGTGTGCAGAGTTCTGTCTGCTCTGCCTGTGAGACAATTTTATCTAGATTATAATAAGACTACTGGTGCTACACATCCCAAATTACAGTAAATTCACGAACACAATCCACACTGAGTATAAGCTGCATCTCTGGGTGTTGGCAAATATTTCGTTTTTTGTCCATAAGTAAGTCACACCTGAATATAAGCCGCTCTGTCGTTCGCAGCGAGGACCCGCATGCAACAAAGTTGCCAAATAGTAACAGAACGGCGGCAGGGCGGGGTTTACTGGCTGAGCTAAGGCTGTGCAGGCTCAGCCCGCTAGGGGCTGCTGACGGGGCCAGGTAGCCCAGCCCGTCGGGGCCACTGGGGGCCAGCCGCTGCTGCCACTGGGCTCGGTCACCACGGCCTGGCGCTACCCTGTGGTGGCAGGCAGGGACGGAGCCCCCCCGCCGCCTCCCAGAGCCGCGGCAGTGGCGGCCTGGGTCCCCCACTGCCTCCCTGAGCCGTGGCAGGGGCGGTCCGGGTCCCCCCTCTCCTCCCCAGGCCGTGGCAATGGCGGTGCGGGGCCCCCCCATCTCTCCCCCAGGCTGCGGCAGAGGAGGGAAGGAGGGAGCTCTCGCACCTCTCTCCCCGCCCCCTGTGCTGCCTGCAGGCAGCCAGGCTCCACCCGCGGTGCAACAGAGTAGCAATTTGTAACAATCGCAAAATGCCGACTTTGCAGCAACTCGGCTCGGCACTCTGGCTGGCAACTTCTGAGGTTGTAAATGTCAGAAAAATTATTCACATATTAGCCGCTCCTGAGTATTAGCCACATTTCCGGTTTAGGAGCAAAATCTTAGTCAAATTGGTGCGGCTTGTATTCGTGAAATTACTGTAGTCTGAAAGCAAAAGCAAAATTTTTCCTGAATTCAGGTGAAATTCAGATCCGTGTCTAAGTTAGCTATATGCAGAAACATATATGCAGAAACATGGTGGTCACTTTGGGAGCTATCTCGTTCTCATGAATGGATTTGCTAGAGAGCTAAAATATCTTTACATGACCTATTTTTACACCAGGATTTGCATATATCTTATATTGTATGATCAACGTGAGCTTTGATTTCAGAGTCTTATCTGAGCTGAGTCTCTATAAAATGCTACTCTGGTAGATTCCATGAGTTGGGGGAAAGAAAAGAGTGCAAATTATGTGACAATTTTATCTATTTGAATTTCTATAAATCTCTGAGCTTCGCTGTGTTCTTATGGATGGATCCATCTCTTCTGAGACTCTGCTGAATTGAATGAAGTTGTATTCTCCTTCTAAACAGACACACAATATAACATACTCTATTCCATAAACTTTGTGTTTACTTCTGGAAATTTTGTTCACCTTTTTTTTTTTTTATAGCCACACTTCATATTCCATAGCTATGCTTTCGATCCTCTTCCATGAGTAAGCTCTCACATGGGCAGGTGGAAGGTTTTTGTAAAAGATAAAAAGAGGTAATTATGCCTGTGACCATGTTGAAAGACCTGGGAGGAAAACAGATACAGTAATTTCACGATTACAAGCCACACTGATTATAAGCTGCATCTCCGGCTGTCAGCAACATTTTGTTCTTTGTCCATACATAAACCGCACCTGATTATAAGCCGCACTCTTGTTTGCAGCGAGGACCCACGTGCAACAAAGTTGCCAAATAGTAACAGAATCACGGGATGGCAGGGTTTACTGGCTCGGCTCGGCCGGTGAAGGCTCGGCCCGCTCGGGGCTGCCGACGGGGCCAGGTGGCCCAGCCCGGCGCTGCCACTCGGGGCCAGCCACCGCTACCGCCAACCTCACTCACCCTGACCCAGCACTGCCCAGCGGTAGCAGGCGGGGATGGAGCCTACCGTCACCCGCAGGGGCAGTGGTAGGTGGGGAAGGAGCCCTCCCACTCCTGCGGTGGTGACGGTAGGCGGGGACGGAGCCTGTCTGCTCCTGTGGCGGCAGGCGGGGGCGGGAGCCCCCGCTTTCCCCCTGGGCCACGGAGCTGGCAGGAGGGAGTCCCACGCCTCCCCCCTGAGCCGTGGGGATGGCAGCACGGAGCCCCCCGCCTCTTCCCCAAGCTGTACTACCTGAAGGAGGGAGCCCCCGCTTCCCTCCACCACGCTGCTAGCAGGGAGCCCACCTCCACCCGGCGTGCAACAGAGTAACCAATTTGTAACAATTGCACAATCCCGGGTTTACTGGCAGGTGCTCGGCTCGGCACCTCGGCTGCACTTCCGGGGTTGGAAATTTCAGAAGATTTTTCACCTATTAGCTGCTCCTGAGTGTAAACCGCATTTCTGGGGTGGGAGCAAAATTTTAGTCAAAATGGTGCAGCATATAACCATGAAATTACTGTACTTGCACAGGTTATATAGACGAATTTCTTCTTCTTATCAGGGTGAATCTCAAAAAAAAAAAATTTCATTACACTATTTGCATATCATGATTTGTCCTTCTCCCACTTTGTTATTCAAATTTGTCTGTTTGTAAATATATTACTATTTTATTTTTGGTGGTTTTGAAGTAGTCTTCATTTGATTTTTGTTCAACAAACAAATATGCAGGGCTTCATACCTTTAACTTAGTATTTACAGGTGAGGTTATTCAAGAGCTGGTTGAGTAATCCTTACTGCTTATTTTTCAGACTTGAACATTTTCTTCAAACTCTCATCAGTGCTTGAATAGAGTGACTGCGTACTTCATCCTCTACACTTTGGAAATGCTTTTAGAATAAAAACCTATAAGAGCAAAAGGATCTACTGTATTTATTTAGGGGTTTGCTTTTATTCTTTTCTTTTCCATAGCTCTGTTAGCCTAATATGCCTTCTTATTGAATCCTTTTGAGAAGGTTTGAAATATCAAACGTAATCCTACATCTTGTACTTTGTCAAATCCAATTGATCACAGTGCTAATACTTTAATCTCTCTGCATGAACATCCTTGTAATGCTTTCCTTATACTCTTGTAGGTTTATTTCAGAGGCATTATAAGTAAGATTTCAAATGGTTACTTTGAAACTTTTAGCAATTTGCAATCAGGGTATAAAAAAGACTGTACTTCATTGAAGAGGTTAACATGATCTCACACTTTTCATAATATGAATAATAAGCCTGGCTGGCATTGCAGGTGAAATGAAATAGTGTGCTTCTTTATATTGGACAAGTTTTGTTTTCAGTGTAACACTCAGACTTTTAGTGCATCCCAAAGGGGAAGTTTTATATGCATGAAAAATTTTAAAGATTTGCTGTTTATGGTTTAGGTTTCTTTTACGTTTTCTCATTCTGGATGATTTTAGGAAGACTAAATTCCAGAATAGAATTCTGCCCTTTGGGGGAAATTTTGATCACCATAAACACTCTGGTTAGTGGCCTAAAAATCATTACTTACTACCATTTTATGATGCTTTTAGGTCTATTTTTATTTGAGAGATTACTTTCAAGCTATTTAAACACTTAGAGATTTATTGAGATTTTTGGAGACAAATATTTTATTTTAATTGAAAAGTATATCATTCACAAATGCTTTTTGGCTCTTTGCATCCAGGACAAAAAATGATGTAAGCATATAATTCAGTCCTTTTTTGAATTGTAAGTCTGGTAAGTCTCTGAGATAGGATAGAAATGTCTTTCTTCTATCTATAGTGCTGCATATGCAAATTATGAATAAAATTCAGTCTTCACATTTATTTCAGTAGAGAGTTTTGCCAAGAGCAGAAGGATAAACTATATCTATGACAAGAAATCTACACTGTATGTTCCTTGCATAGTTTCTAAATTTGATTTTTACCTTTCCTTTCAGAGCAGAAAGGATCAGTCTGAGCAGGTTCCTGTTGCAGGAAGAATCAGCATTACCAGACTTTATCTCAGCTCTAGACTCTCCATGTCTGGCTTTTAGGAAGGCACAGTATGAGTGAATTTTAAATGCATGAGGGACAGACTTTGGCTAGGAATCTTTCTCTGAGTAGGGTATGTGTCTGTGTAGATTGGAAAGATTCATCTTTTCTTTAACCTTTTTCCATTTCTGCTCCATTTAAGATATTAAGATATTGTAATTCAAGAAAAAAAAATATATATGCACACATGGATTTTTTGCAGTTGTATCATTTTGTATTGTGTGTAACAGTTGATTCTGTAGAGCTATGCAGTTTAAAAGGGCGTTTCAGGAAAATTTGTGACATTGACCATTGAGATTTAGCTAGAATAAATTAGAAAGAAGCTGTAATTATGCAAGGGAGGGCAGCATATTCTTAAAGTTCTCATTTTGTATAATATTCCTATTATTTCTTCTACACTAAAAATATTTCTGTTTAATTGTTGTTTTTTGTGGGGTTTTTTTGTTGGTGTTTTTGTTTTGGGTTTTTTTTGTTGTTTTTTTTTACTCTCTGTCTTGATAAATATTTTAAACTATCAGTAGGAAGGGGAATATCATCAAAGAAAAAGATCTCAGAAAGCTTAGTGAACTAATTTGCCTGGCATTATGTGGATGTTGTGGTTTGGAAATGAAACTGTTGCTGTGAAACTACTGCTCTATACATATATCCCTAGGGGCATACAAAGGGGAGGGTTATTTCTGTAAACTCTTAGAGGGATGCTCTCATGAATTTCCTGAAAATAATCAACAGGCTGTTGATGGTGTTTCCCACAGAAGATTGGCTATTTTGGTAGTCAGTGAACCTGAATGGTGTGTCAGCTGTTCAAAGTACAGTCTGAGTCCAAAGCAGCAGTTAGAGATGTTACTTTTAGACCAGTAGACAGAAAATGCATTGAGTGTTGAATCCAAAGGGTGATAGCAGTCACTCCTACTAGTATATATATATATTTTTTTTTTCTTTTTCAGGAATCTTTTCATCAAAAGATTCTTGTCAAAAGTTAAATAAAAATTCTTGAAATAATTGTATTTTTAAAATAGTCTCATGATAAACACTTTACTGTTAATAATATATCAAAAATCAATGAAGAACATAATACAAAACTATTTCTATATATCACATAGATGCAACCAAATAATTTTTAAAAATTTCATTTTACTTTACAAGTTATATTTAATTCTTTTGTGAAATATTAATTTTAAAAAAAAGCACGAACCAGATACAGAAAAATAGCTCACCCAAGTTATCAAGGAAACCAATAGGAGATCCAGGAATAGGATTGAATTTTTTAGCATCTCATTGTAGAAGTCTAGTTCTAAAGAATAAATAATTCAATGTCACAGGGAGGACTTTTTTTTTCCTTTTTTTTAATAAATCACTTTTTTTAAGAAAAAAATCTATTGGAGTGAATTTGGCACTGAAGACTTTGAGCACGCAAACTGTTTTTCATTTAGAAAAATCTAAATTAAATGTTGCATTCTGAGTTAATTTAAATGAGCTTATTTAATTCTGTTCTCTCTCTTTATGTGAGATGCATATATGTATGTATGCTCCTGATTGCTTGATCTTGGTTGCATTTAAAAAGGAAGGATCAGTTTTATTAAATTTAAGATGGGAAAAAAAAGGTAGTATTAAGGTACACTAAAATCAGAGGGAAGTTTTTTCATATTAAGAAAATTCAGAAAACTGTAGTTTGTTACATATTAAAATTTTGTTTCATATTCCAGAAAATGGAACTTTCTTTCTCTTCTTTATAGAAAGATAACGTTGAAAGATAGTGTTTCCTCTGCCACAAAAATTATGAGGTTTACATAATTCTAATTCTGGTATGTTTATTACTTTAGAAGGTAGAAAGGCTTTTGTGAAATGAATCAATATTTATACTCTCTGAAAGTCCCAAGCAATTTCTAGAGTGAGGTGAAAGTGTGTACTAAAAAATGTGTCCCTCATGAAATATGAGTCCCTTGAATTGTTTTGCACTGAAAGGTTTTCAACATAGATTATGCAAAATATTAGTTTCACCAGCAATTTTCCAGCTTTAATGTAATACTTAGTTAAGCATTTACTGATGTCAACGACTGGGCTACAATCAACAAACTCAAAGCAATGCTTTTTTAGAGGAAGTGATGATCCCAAATAACTGAGATGAGCAAATAGCATTGGAACATTCGTTGGTGCAAACCCAGAAGTTAATCAAAAGTTCTATGACATCTATTTCAATGATGCATCTGGTTATTTCCTATCATGGAGTAGTTAGCACATAGTGAATGCATCTTGGCTACTGACACTTCATTGTATTCTTAACTTGCTCTGGATCACATCCAAAACCAATTGCTATCAATGGCAATTTTCTGACCTAATGTTAAGGAGCGTTGGATATGGCTCTTAATGATCTAAAAAAGTTTTATCATTTTCCATAACAGTGTCTACCACACTGAAACATGAAACAGTTTTAGGGTTTTCTACTTTTCTTTGTTTCATTGTGAGATGTGGCATCTCTATTGACTACTGGGATGGAAATCACTAATAATAGCATTTTATAACTAACATTCTTTGAAGATGTCAAAACAAAAAACAACAAAAAGCGGAGAGGAAATTGATCTTTTTACTAACAGATTACCAACAGACACATGACTTGCCATCTATAAAATAGATTTTGGGTGGATCAGGAAGGAAAAAAAATAAAACCAACAAAATAAAAATCCCATCTCATTCCACTGTGGGAATTAACTATTCTGGGAACAGAAGTCTCAATGATATCTCTACTCTTGTCTGCATCTAAGACAAATGCAGGACTTGACAGACCTGAGCCTTTGTATTTTGAGGATGTCTACTTCCAGAAAGACCTGTCAAAACTGGAGATCATTAATGTAAAAAGTACCTGAAAAGTGTAAAGAGCTCTTCAGCAGCTCAAGAATACATGCATGACATACGATGTGAATTATACAAACCACTTGTTTTTCCTTTGTAATTTAAATGTCAGTGTTCTATTGTCTGGGAGATTTTTTTTATATTAAACACTCTGCAAATTGCTACTTACTACAAGGATTAGATTTTCAACCAGGAAGGTTTGCATCTTTGTAGAGTGGTGTGGATTATATATTCAGCATTGCTAAGAATTAAAGTCTTTTGAATTTTTCTCTCTGTCTTCATGAGTAACACTAAGGCGTTAGATATGTGTCTGGTTGATAGCCCTGAAAGGCCGAGGACTTTTTACATTTTTTTCTAAGTTTATGTAACATGTATAATGCATTCTCCATGACAGCTTCCTTTTTCCTAACTTGAAATCTTGATAAGACATCAATAAGACAAGTCTTCATTCCAGATCTTGGTCATTTTGACTGTGTCTGTATGAAGAAGTGAAACACACCAGGGTCATTATGATGTTGGTGGTGGAACACAGGTTTTCCAGGGAGGTGGTAGATGCTCCATGCCTGTAAACACTCAAAGTCAGTAGCACAGGGCTGTGAATAACCTGATCTAGTTGAAGATTTTCCTGCCCATTGCAGGGAAGTTGGACTAGATGATCTTTAAATGTTCCTTCCAACTCAAACCATTCCATAATTCTATGATTCTCTGGCACTGAGGCCAAAAAAGAGAGAAGAGCAATGTAAGTAAACTCTCTTAAACTTCGAAAATAAGATGGTTTTATATAAACTCCCTGCTGTTCTTTTTTACTTCATAGCACATTCCCACAGGAATAACTTGCCAGAAAACACTGAGGCTGCAAGTGCACTGGACTCTGTTCTAATTTGCAGTATGAGTCAATGAGCCCAGTGCCCAGAAACAGCCAGAGACATTGGGTTTTTTAATAGCATAGGCAAATCTTTTGTGGTCGCAGAAAGGTTAATATTAAGTGCTTATTATATTTTTTAAATTATAGGATTCCATTTAACATACAGATTGGAAAACTATGTCAGGACACTGTCCTGTCTGGATCATCACTGGATTCCAGCTACAGGTCTAACATGACAGAGTGCTCCTCTGTCTCCTCATCCAGAAGTAAAGATGCCAGACTGAAACTGAGATCAATGTGAATACTAGGAGTAGAATCAAGGCAGTTGATTCCACCAAAGATGAAGCCTAACATAATAAATGCTATGCCTAAAAATGTACAGTTAATTCTTGCTCCTGAGGCCACTTAGGTGGGATATAGAAAATCGTCGATGCCTTCATATGGAAAGCATATAGTACCTTTCCAGCTTGGAGATGCAAATGCATCTCTTGGCAAATGAATGAATGCTAGCTCTGAACTTGTTGTGTGAGATACTGTAAGTGATGTTCCTGCAGAACTGTAGAGTTCCCCATTTTGGTTTTGCGTCTTGTTCTAGTTTTTAGTTATACTGCTGCCTCAAGACCTAAACCAGTCCTATGTTTGAATGCTTTATGCTTGCCACTTTCACAGTCATATTGAAAAATGTCATGTTGTCATCTCTTGCTGCTGCAGAAAGTCACAAATCTGAATGATGTAATTCAGGTATTGTTCCTGGGCTACAATTGGAAGAATCTTCATATTTATTCTTCCTCATCTACCTCCTTGTGTTCTAACCCTGCTGTACTTTAGGCCTGCAAGAAATGCCTGCTGTAGGATATCTCTATGGATATATGAACAACAAAGTCTTTGCTTAAATGGTATAAAGGATAGCAGTATTTTTAAATGCAGATTTTCTGAGTGCCTTGCAGTAATATTTCTTGTAATTGCTGTATCCCGTTTTTGGAAGTCACTGTATTGGTATAAAATGCTCTTGTCAAATCTCGATCTTTATAGAACCAAAATCTGAGATCCCTCATTCTGTCAAAATCAACAATAAATGTGGTCTTAGCAGTGCCAAGTAAAGGGAGTGATCAAGTTCTTCTACCTGCTAGCCACTACTTAAAGTAAAACAGTAAAGTTCCAGGATCCTATTATTCATCCTGGTTGCAAAGGGCATATTGCTAGTTCATGTTTTCCTTTGATGTCCACCAGGATCCCGAAGTTCTTTTAGGCAAAGCTGGTTGCTACAAGCATACCTGGAGCTGTTCCTCCACAGGCACAGCACTTGCACTTCCCTCAACTGAACTTTGTAACGTTCCTGCCTGTCCATTTCTCCAGCTGGCCCAGGTCCTTCTGGATGGCAGCATGACTCTGGTGTACCAACCTTCCAATGTTGTGTCATCTGCAGACTTACTGGCAGTAACAGTTTAGTACAGAACATGTATGATGCATTGATCAGAATTGGAGCCCAAACTCCTCCCTGGGTACACTGCTAGTTGCTTGGCTTCCCACTAGCTTTGTACCACTGTTCACACCCTTTGGGCTGGCTAATCGACAAGTTTCTCATTCTCCTCACCATCTGCTCATCCAGCCCTCAGTTCAACAGCTTCTCTATTATGATCTTTTGGCATCTTTACTGAAGTCAAGATAGACAAATATCCACTGTTCTCCCTCTATCTGTCAAGCCAATGTTTTCACCACGGATGTCTATCAAGTTGATCAAGCATGATTTCCCCTTTTTAAATCCCTGCTGGCTGTACCTGATGGCCTGCTTGTCTTTTCATGTGCCTGGAAATGGAACGCTGGGAACTGGAAACCAAGTTATCAGTATTAAAGAATTTAAATACAGAGGTGATATTACATATTTGTTTGCTTCACACATTACACAGTGACAGATGGGGAGATTAGAGGTAGTTTTTAGTGGGAGGTGTTTTCTCTATTTTTGATTTACACATAGTATATGGATTAATTTATTTATTACAGTAAGAATAAAAGTAAATTGCAACTGGAAATGCACGTATGATTGAATTCCTTAAATGAATTGGGGTAGGTTGTGTTAGCATAATGTGTCATTAACATTACAATCACTGTTGTGAGAACGTATTCATGTTGTTCCATAGTCTGCTCTGATTATAACCTTTTTATTTCCACATAGCCATACTGAATTGTTGGGGTGAGCAATAACAGACCATGTTAGTGCAATTCCATCTCTCTTTAATTCCACTGACTTCATTTGTCCAGTGCCTCATGCTTACAGTGAAGGGCATAGAAAGATAAAATAGCATGAGGTGAAAATAGTATGAGGTGAAAATCTGACATTATTTAGTGAAAGGGAATTTAATCATGGTTGTCTTTGTAGTTGAAATTGTTTCTGTTATTCAGGACAGTACTAATATGAAGGGAAAAATCCTAAATTGAAAACCAATTGATCTAAATGGAAAAAAAAAGTTGAAAACCATTTTGATTTTACATTATCTGTACTTAGGAATTATTGAATCAAACAAACTTTTTACTTATTTTTAAAATAAACTCTAAAAGAACCCCAAACCCCAAACTTAGTTTATTTGATTTCAGTTTCTTAAATTGTTTATCATTAGAATTAAAATACAGTAAGGAGCAAAGTATCAAATAGATATATAAATAATGAATAATATTAAGATGGGACTATTTAAGATTCAGGTACACTTTTAATTTATTAAACTAAAATCTCCAGGATGATTACTTTATAAAAAACCATAAAAACATAATATTAAGTTGATTTTAGAAGAGATAATAGCTGACATAATGACAAACCAGACATTTATTTTCTGAGGATGCTTTTTCACATGATCAGCATGGGTAATTTGCTCAGCAAATAAGATATTGACAAGATACTTTTAAAACAGCTCTTCCCCCTGTCTTTGCTAGCTGCCTTGTCCATCTTCCTCCACTCCTGAGTAATGAAGAAATATACCATGTTCCTCAGATTTTCCGTACAGATGGTCTGCATTATTTATTTGCTGAGTGTTTCATTAACTAGTAGGGAGGAGTTACTTGCTTTAAAAAAAACCCAAAAAAACCCAAAAAAACCCCAACAAACAAAAAACAAAACAAAACAAAACAAACCTATCAAAATTGTTCTATTTCTTTCCCCCTTTATATACTGTCTATTGGCAACAGTGAATAATCATGTTATAGACCAGATATCTTTATTCTAACTATGAAATTAAGGTCTATAGTCTATACCTAAAGTGTCTGCAGTCCAAATTACAATTCTGTGTTTTTAAATCAATTTGTAGATGCTCATAAACTCTGTGTAACAAATATCTTTCATTTAGGTAGATATTCAATAGTTATCTGACAGCCTAAAAGTTAAATGTATTAAATGATAATTTATAGAAGTTGCACTGTGTAGTGTGTTGATTAAAAAATGAACATGGAATGCCCATATTGTTTAGAGGACCAGTTATCACACATCCATATCTGATCGACGTGAACTTTTACCTGTGAAATCGTGATAGCTGTATTTCCAGCTCTTCTGTCATTTAGGAAATGAACCCATTTATCCTATAACAGTATTACAGGATAAGCCGCTTTTTGTTAAGGAATACATCAACTCACTCATGCTTGTGTCTGTTCTCTTCCAAATGATGAGTCCCCACCATTCAATTGACCTCACCCAGTGCAGGACTCCATGTTTAGAGGCAGAATAGTAGGAACTGAATGGCTTATTTCTTAACATTGAAAATGTACCCTGTGAATATATGAAAAAGCGTTTTATTGATGAGTGAGTGGCCTGCTTTCCACCCAGATCAGTGGGATCAGTGGGTTGTGGCCAACGCATTATGTCATTCAATACCATCTCATGTCATTATCTGGGGTGGGGGACAAAGGGACTCTCTCTTCCCAGAGGAAGGTTGTGCTTTTCCAATGGAACCACTGCGTCAGAGAGTGGTGCTGTAATGCTGGTCGTGATTGGAGGGAGAAGTTTAGATGATATGGCTGCAGTCAGGTTAGACTCTGCATTCTCTCTTTTGCACACTTCTGTTATTAGTCTTGTGGCTGTTACTGTTCCTTTTCTTAACTCATTGCTTTTTCCAGAAACTTGTTCTTACCTCAGACTGTGATGTTTCCCTTTTGAGTATGCAGTCCTCCTGTGAGGCCACCCAGGGGTGGAATAGAGGAGGAGGGGAAGCAAGTAAACAGCATGTGGAGTTCTGGGGAGAGGGTAGCACTAAACAGGGAGTACTATTCCTAAACCACGACAGTAAGGTAACATATCTCAGTGAGAGGAAATTTATGGAGTTTTATTCCTCACCTTCTACTCTTTTCCCCAACCTGAATCGTGGATGAAAAATGTTCACATAATCTTTACAAAACTATAAGCATTTGGATTAGACTGCTTTGATAGGGAAAGAAAAGCACTTACCAAAATATGTCTTTTTCAAAAAAAAAAGTAAGGGGTTTTTTTTTAAGCTTATGGCAAGAAATGGTGGGATTCTACTCAGCCAATAATAATTGGCTAAAATTTTGCCATCTGATCCTAGCAAACTGCCTGTTATGCTTTCATTATTGAAGGGGGAAGACAGATGCCAAACAAGATGATAAATCTGATTTGAAAAAGATATCTGTGTTCAAACTGGAATCAAACTTACCGACATTCTATTCTGATAATAGGCTATGGGGTAGCCTAAATTAGAGTGCAAACTCAATTAAAAAGACCACTCATGAGAGCCTTGAGTTGCAATGATATTGCAAGGCATACAGGTATATGTAGTATTCTTTAAATGTGACTTTTAGTTGTGAAAATGTTGAAATGCTGAGAACTTTAGTGTTACTTAAGGTGCTGTATACTACTCTTTCCTCTTACTAATAATTCCATCGAGATGCACATGTGTGTCAGGGTTTAACCCCAGCCGGCTCACTTCCCTACCACATAGACTGGGGAGGAAATTGGATGGGTAAATTCATGGGTTGAGATAAAGACAGTTTAACAGGGGATGCAAAAGCAAAGCAAAACATGGAATCAACTCACTGCTTCCCAAGGGCAGGCAGATGTTCAACCATCTCCAGGACAGTAGGACCCCATCAAGCAGAATGGTTACTTGGGAAGACAAACACCATCACTCCAAATGCCCATCACTTCCTTCTTCCCCTACTTTACACACAGAATGAGGTCATACAGTCTGGAACATCCCTTTGGTCAGTTTGGGTCACCTGTCCCAGCTTGTCTCCTGCCAGTCACCTGTGCACCCCCAGTCCCATCACCATTGTGGCAGCTCCAAAAGCAGAAAAAACCTTGACTCTGTGTAAACCCTGCTCAACAACAACAAAAACATCTCTGTGTTATCAACCCTATGTTCAGCATAAATCCAAAACACAACCCCCCCCCCATACTAGGCACTGTGAAGAAAATGAACTCTAGTCCAGCTGAAACTAGAACAATGCATATAACATATATTTTTGTCAATGCATTATTATTATGTTTTTCAAGTTAATGATGTGTTCGTGTGAGTATATATTAGCAATGCCCTTCTTCTTGTCTCTTACTTGCACAGGTAAGGACAGTGTCTTGCAGAAATGTATGCAAAGTCTGGCCCACAATCGTTGGGTTACAAATTCATGTAAATAATCTCACTTGGTTCATTGGAACCATTTTTCTGTGAGAATGCAGTGAAAAAAAGTTGAAATATGGGGTGGATTTTTTAATTGAAATGTGAGAGATACATCCTGTGTTGTTAATTTGGTCTCTCAAACTTGCTGTTTGCTGGGCAGGATGTTGTAAAGAACATATTTGGGCAGCTTGTCTGCAGATATTCACTGTGCCCTGCTATGCTGCTACTGATATTCGAGCTAATTAGGACTAACTCAGATATGTCTGTGTGAGTTTCAACCATTCCCAGTCTGCTTGCTGTTGAGGATAAAATTACTCATAAATTCTGGAACATGAATATTTGTGTCTGATGTTTTACAAAATGTGATACTCCTGAGCTTTGTGCTTTGGGACCTGCATGAAAAGATTGTTAATGTATATAATACCAAGTGGAAGTGTGTGACTGGAAATATGCCCATTAGTATTGAGAATGAGGCATAGAAAGAGACAGCATTGTGCTACAAATTAAAGGGTGCAGACATCATCACCGTTGCCACAGCTTTCCTGTGTGCTTCAAAAACCAGTTTGGAAAAAGATACATACAAAAAGGAAGATGATTTTCCTATGTGAGCAAGTGTAAAGGACAAAAAATGTAGGTGAGAATAGACATAAATAACAGGAAAGTGCCAATCTCTTGAAAAACAGGCAGTTACAGTAATTTCATGACCATAAGGCGCACTGGACTATAAGGCGCACCCCCCAGGAGCCGGCACATTTCACAACTTTGTAGATCAGATAAGGCGCACCAGATTATAAGGCGCACTTTTTTTTGCAGCGAGGCTCCGCCCCCAGCTCCCCCCGCGTGCTTGCTGGCCGAGGCCCCGCCTCATCCCGGCAGCCATTGGCTCCCGGGCCTGCCTGTACCTGGCAGGGCCGGGCTATGCCCACCGGTGATCCGTGCAGCATCCCCAGGGCCCCGCTGTTCTGGGAGTTCCCTGGCGCTCCGGGTGACCCAATGCCGGCAGGCTTGCCCCGTGCCACCGTTGCCCCGATTCCAGCTGCTTGCCCCCTCCCCGCGTGGCAGCCGCTCCGATTCCGGCGGCTTTCGCCCCCCACCACACGGCGGTCGCTGTGATTCTGGCAGCTTTCGTCCCCCCCGCACGGGGGCTGTCCTGATGTCGGCGGGGACGCCCTGATGCCAGCAGGCCCACCCCGTGCGGGGGACGCCCTGATGCCGGCGGGGCCGCCCCGATGCCGATGGGGACGCCCTGATGCCGGCAGGCCTGCCCCGCGCAGGGGATGCCCCGATGCCGGCGGGCTTGCACTTCCGGGGTGGCAAATGTCGCAACTTTGTACATCAGATAAGGCGCACCGGACTATAAGGTGCACTTCCGGTTTTGGGGGGAAATTTTAGTCAAAAGGGTGCGCCTTATAGTCGTGAAATTGCTGTACTTAGGCCACTTCCAGAAGTACAGTAATTTCACGATTATAAACCACACCTGATTATAAGCTGCATTTCCAGGGCGTCAGCAACGTTTAGGTCCTTGTCCGTATATAAGCTGCACCAGATTATTAGCTGAGGTTTCGCTCGCAGCGAGGATCCGTGTGCAACTTTCACAAAGTTGCCAATTAGTAACAGAATCGCGGGATCGCAGGGTTTACTGACTCGACTCGGGACCAGGTGGGCTTGGCCCACTCGGGGCTGCCGATAAGGCTGGGTGGCCCAACTTGGCGCTGCCGCTCGGACAGCGCCGCCTCCACCGCTGGGCTCACTTGCGCCTACCTACTGCCTGCACCTTCGCTGCCGCATTTGCTCGCCCTGGCCTGGCTCTGCCGGCCCCCATGCTACCAGGCTCCCCTGTGCCGCTGGGCCCGGTTCTGCCGGGCTCCCCCGCGCCGCTGGCCCTGGTTCTGCTGGGCTTCCCCCGTGCCACCGAGCTTCCCCGCGCTCCAGGGTGGCCCCATACCGCCGGGTTTTCCCGCACTGTTTGCCCTGGTTCTGCTGGGGTTCCCCCACGCTGCCAGACTTCCCCCGCGCTGCGGGGCGGTGCCATTCTGTTGGCCCCGGCTCCGCCGGTTCCCCCGCTCCATGCAGCCGGCCCCACCTCTGCCGGGGCCGGCTGGGCTCCAGCTCAGCTTGGGGCTGCCGCAGCCTCTCACTTCTGGGTTGGCAACTTTTAGAACATTTTTCATATATAAGCTGCTCCAGATTACAAGCCTCACTTCCGGGTGCAGACCAAAACTTTAGTCAAAATGGTGTGGCTTATAATCGTGAAATTACTATAAAGTGCACCCTTTTGACTAAAATTTTTGCCTGAACCCGCAAGTGCGCCTTATATAATGTACAAAGTTTGGAAATTTCCCAACCTGGAAGTGTGAGCCACGAGCCGCGGGGGAGGCAGCAGGGCCACGGCTGCCGGGTGGAGGCAGTGCCGTGGGGCCGTGGTTGCCAGGTACAGGTGGGCCCGGGGGCCCGCGGGGCCCCGGCAGGCATGCCCCGGTCCCGTGGAGGAGGCACAGAGTGGCAGCAGGCATAGCCCAGCCCTGGGAAGGCAGCACAGAGCGGTGGCGGGCATGTCCCGGCCCCAGGGAGGTGGCACAGAGTGGCGGCAGGCATAGCCTGGCCCCACCGGGTACAGGCAGGCCCAGGGGCCCATGGCTGCCGGGTTGAGGCGGGGCCTCGGCCAGCAACTGCGCGGGGGGACCTGGGAACAGATCCTCACTGCAAAAAAAAAGTGTACCTTATAGTCCGGTACGCCTTATATAATGTATAAAGTTGCGAAATTTGCCGACTCCCGGAGGTGCACCTTATAGTCCAGTATGCCTTATGGTTGTGAAATTACTGTACTGTATTTTAACTATTGTGAGAATTATAGAAATATTGGGGGAAAAAAAGGTTGTAATAAGAATATAAACTTACTTCAAGAAATTCTCAGTTGCTGTCAACATTGCCTATGAATTTCTGTTGTGGTTAATCCATAGTTATACACAGGACTTTTCCTGGCTCATCCTAGGCATTATTTTATTATTCTTTTGTTCCATGCTTTGGAGAAATGATTCAGGGGTTTGGACAAGTGTTATGAGTGGATTTATCATTAATCTCAGATGTATATTTTCCTGAATTATAAAATAAATGATCCAAACTACAGACACGTTCTTTTATTTTATTTTCAGCTGTTGGTTTTGATTTCTAGACTTCATGACTTTTATTTATTCAGAACTTTCTTTTGAAAAGTAGGCATTTTCAGAATTAGTGGTCCATGATACAGTACATTAAATTGCTCCATCATTGTAACACACTTCTTATACAAGTTCTTATTTTGAGGTTGTTCCAAGACAGGTATTTTACCACTGTTTACAAGACTGTAGAGCTCTTTTCTATGAGCGTATGCCTATATTTAATTATTTTCTAAACCAAATTAAAACATTTTCATCCTGGTATCATGCTCATGGAGATCAGGATTATTTATTATTAATACAGTGTTTTCTGAAGCAAATTAATTTTTTATTCATGATATCATTGTAAATAAATAATTTGTGCCTCTTTATCATAATGACATAGGAGAAATATGCTTTTGGTTGATTGCAAATATGCTGCTATGCAAATGTCAATGAGATAGAGAGAGTTTATTTTATTCCATTTTCTATAGTTTTAATTAAGCAATAAAAGAAGACATCCAAAATAATTACATACAGTTTCCTGCTTGAAGAATATAAAACTAAAGCATGTGCAAACAAAAAGAGTGCTAAAGAAGGAAAACAGACACTTTCCTGCTTAGCCTAGATAACCTTAGGTATTTAAAATATTAGAATCAGCAACATTCAGAATGTATTAACAAATTTTAATTAAAGATGAGCTGATATGTAAAGCTAGTCCACTTGTAGTTCCCATCATCTAAGAACCAGTATTTGCCTTACCTTGATAACCATTCATTTAACTAACAGCCTTGAACTACACAGTGCTGCCTAGTTTTTGACACAGATTTAGGTTAAATAAGTAAATAAATCATTGTTTAAAACAACTTGGTTCCTAAAACAGTAATTAGGTTTCTATCAACAGCACCTTTGAGCTCCATGCTTACTCAACAGCAAATATAATTATGAAGACATGTAAATAAAATCCACCTCTTTCTTTTAGAACTGAAATATACTGAAGAAAGGGAATACAAAATGAAGCTGCACTAGCCTCTGTGTAACCCAGAAGCGCCTGGAAAGAAACTCAGGACTTCTGGTCTGAATCCTTGACATTTTTATGTCCATTGCCTAAATGAAACTTGTCTTCTCCATGGTAACATCACAGCTGAACCAGGCACTTTCTTAGCCACTTTTCCTATCTGCTGAAGTCCTTTCTACACAGTGCTCTGAATTTTGGTGAGAGTGATCTGGCCTTACTCCAACAGGCTGATCCAAGCAAAACAAACCTATCGAAAGCTACAGAACAAACACAGCATTTGTGATACGCTCATGTCATCACAAAACATCCTTCTCAAGAGTCCTTTACCTATGTATGGGACCTGTTTGGAAAGTCTTGTGATTGTTACTTTCTTGTAATAACAAAAACCCCATTCTATCACAGGAGCTAAGCAAAAATTTAATCACTGGATGAAATCACAAATTTAATAGTTTCATCCTGGTTACATTGTACTGTAGGAGCTGTTCCCAGTCAATTTGTTTCCTACTGCTACAGAGTTTTGAGGTCACTAGTGGTAAGTTGCTTGCTGTTGTCAGTGATTGGATTGGTAATCGTGTATTATCTGCAAAACTTGTAAATGATGAAACCATAAAATTGTGTTATTAATATCAAAATAGTACCAATAAAGGATTTTTCTCACCTTGTCTTTTCCAGAAAATATTTTCCTGAATAAGCATTTTAAATAAAGTTTAAAGGGAGATTAATTTTAAGAGAATGTAGAACTCAGAGAGAAAGAGAAAGCAATTAACATTACAATAAATTCACGAATACAAGCCGCACGGAGTACAAGCCACATATCCGGTGTGTTGGCAACATTGATGTCTTTGTCAATAAATAAGCCGCACCCGGAATATTAGCCGCACTTTAGTTCGCCGCGAACTTTCACAAAGTCGTCATTTAGTAACACAATCGCGGGATCGCCAGGGCTTACTGGCTTACTGCCGACCTCGGAAACATTGTTTCCAAGTGAAAAAAGACACACCCTTTATTTACAAGCCGAAAAAGACAGGAACAATAGTGTGGTCATTTTGCGAGCATTCCCAATGGATCCGCGTTGCCTTTAAACAACCGCTCAGCCACGCGGGCAGGCAGCTGAGCTCCGAGCGGAGCCACATCTCCATGCTGGCACAGGAGTGGCCGCTCTGGCCCTCGCAGCCCCGCAGGGGGAGCGGCCGTTGTAGCCCTTGCAGCCCCACGGGGCGAGTGGCCGTTGTAGCCCTCGCAGCCCCGCAGGGCGAGCGGCCGTTGTAGCCCTCTCCCTGCGAGCCGAGTGGCCGTTCTATCCCTCTCCCTGTGGGCTGAGCGGCTCCCCCAGCCCTCTCCCTGCGAGCCGATCGCCCACTTCATCCCTCTCCCTGCGGGGAGAGAGGCTCCCCCAGCCCTCTCCCTGCTAGCCCAGCCAGCCCCGTAGCCGCACAAGACTGAAAACACTTTAAAAAGTACAGAGAAATATCACACACTTTTATCGAACTGCCGAGGTAACACGCCGAGGTAACTCACCCCGATAACAACCCCCACCCCTCAGTAACGCCGCCATCCACAGGCAGGCAATAAGCTGTTCTCTGATTGGTTCATTGTCGGAACAACGGGAAACCATGGATTTCAAACTGTTTCAGCTCGGGACTGGACTGGTATGATACTAGGTAAGGGCAGATATCACATTTTTGTTCATAGATTAGCCGCACCCAAATATTAGCCGCACTTCCGGGTTTCCACCAAAATTTTTGTCTAATTACTGCGGCTTGTATTCCTGAAATTACTGTACTTTCAAATTCTTGCAGAAGCAAATTTATATTTTTTATTATTCTTTTTTTGAAATTAAAGTTTTGGCTCAAGTCCTTAGAGCTTGGAAAGCAGATAATTTTCCAAGACACAGAATAGGTATATCACTTCTGTTATCTGCTTCCCAAGCATTAAGAACCTGAAAAGGAGTAACCATTTTGTAGGTAATTAAATTTCATTTTAAGGGCATCTCCAGACGAGGGGATAGCTAGAGAGAAAAATGCACAGATTACGGAGTGAGAGTTCCTCTTAGTGCTGAATATTACAGCACATATACGGTGTTTGAAATCACCAGGGGCCTTTTTGCATCCCCCTCACTCATTTTCATTTTCATTGTGGCTTTCTGTGCTCTTGGATTGTTTATCCACTAATCAGTAAGCTACAGTATTATACAAAATGTCAATATTGACATAAAGTGCAACTAAAACAAACATTTAACATGTCTTGGTTTTGACGGTTTTTTGTTTGTTTGTTTGTTTGTTGGGGTTTTTTTTATTTTTTTTTTTGTTTTTTTTTTTTTTTTTTTGTATGTTTTGTTTTCTTTCTACTTTGTTTCCAGCCTGCATGGAGCATAAAGTACATTGAATACTTGTGTAATCATCTGGAACTTTTGATTTGGGTAGGTATGTGTAATGTACTTACTAGATTCTAACAGAATTCAAAACCACTCCCCAGGTTTGTATCAGTTGTGACACAAAGTATAGTTTTTGCATTTAGATGATGGACCTCTGGATTTAGCTTGGATACCTCACATCCCCAGTTGCTGTCCTAAATTTCAGACAGTGATATATCTCTTACAGCCCTAAGAAAAAAGTCTCCCTGACAGCAGTGTCATACAATAGTATTATCCCATGTTCTCCTGTAATCCTAATGTAAAAATGTCTGTTTTCCTGGAATCATTTGGTATTGCAAACAAAGCAAAAGTAAACTAAAAAAAAAAAAGTAAAAAAAAAAAAATTGATTAAACAGAGGTTATTTGGAAAGTAGAAAGCCAAGATTCAAAAGGGGAGTCTATTTCTCTAGTTTTTTTACTTATAGTAGGAATTAAATAGATGAGCTAGATCTAGTTTCTTAGAGAGCATGTTTTCTATTAGACTCCCTAGATGCAAAATGAACCAGGTATAGAAATCCTAGTGTTACCAGCACTGGGCAGTCTTTGCATTTCATTGATCCAATTTTGAGTACAGATAGCTCCACATCAAATGAGATACCAAGTAAATTAGAATTTTCTAGTTTCTTGACCATAATTTTGTGCCCATAATTACTTTTAAGATTTTTACCAGTATCTAAGAACAGAGTGTTCTGGTTTTTAAAAAATGATGAAAGTGCAAAAAGATTTATTTTCAGTTCTCCTCTTTTTTTATTTGTGGATCCTTTGGCAAACTGAGTGGTTGTATAATACACAGGAGGACTACCACTGCCTGCCCTCAGGTGGTATGTTGAATTCTTCACTGGAATCTCATGATTATTTGCTGAGCAATCACCATAATTGTCCCATCTGCCTCCATTTCATTCTAGTGATAAGCATCTTTTCTGTTAGTCTTCTCCCCTTTTTTTACTCTCCATGGCCTCAGGCAGGTCACTCACCCTCTCTGCTAATGCTCCTCCATCTGTAAAATAGGAATAATGTGAGTTGTTGGAAAGATGAATTAATGAATTAATATTTGTAAAGCACTTGAAATATGAGAAGCACTAGATAAAGGCTAAGTAGTGTAATTATTATTCTCAGAAGTGCCTTCATGAATAGGGGGGAAAAAAAGATGAAGGGTTTTGGCAAACTGATTAATATCAGTATAGGTGGCTCTGGAGATAGATGAACAAAGGATAGTTTGCTTTGCTAGTAGAGAGACAAATTAACATGAATGAATATGTAGTGTTTGGGGGGCTTACCCACTGTTTTTAACAGACAATATTAATTTTACACATTTTCTCATCAATCATAAATTGCAGCTTGAAGGGATGAGAGAAAATGGTACTGTGTATTTAGGAAGTGAGACCCTGCTGCATCTTCCAGCTTCCACATTCTTCTACTCTCATTCCACATATGCGAGTGTCTTTTAAACATGCTGCTTATTACAGATGCAAATGGAACCGAGAGAGTAACTGAGAATAAATATTTTAAGGTAATATTGTACTGTCTCAACTTTGTATTGTGATCATGACACCATCTTCTCTACCCCCCACCAAAAGGCAAGTAATTTCCTAGTGCTATAATTAAGCTATCTTTCATTCCTCATAATAAGGGAATAAGGAGGCTAATGGCTCAAAATGAGTATGATCACATAGTAATACTTCCTGTCCAGAAAAGATAAAATTACTAACCTCAACAGTTTTGGTTTTTTTTTTTTTTTTTTTAATGTATTGTATGATTAATCTGTCATATGTGGCTAGAAAATTCTATTCTGTTTGATCAGTGGAGGCCAAATTTTATTGCTTTTCTGCTGTCTCAAACCATACCATGTTCAAAAGAGGTAACAGGTGTCTTTGTGGAAGCATGTTCACTTCCAACACGTTTCCAGAGCAAGACTGTGTTAAAGAAACTGTTCCAGCATGCTCTGTACTAGTTTTTGGCAGCAAACTGCAGTGACATAGAGTTAAGCTGCCACTGATGAATTCCCTCCACAGGATACAATACCCCAGTTTATGACAGACCATGGCCTCTGCTTCCCTGAGTGAGGACGCAGCAGCCGAGTCGTGACTTTTGCTTGGGCTGCTTGAGCTAAGGATTCTGGGTTTTTTGTTCCAATCTCCTCCTGCCACCTTCAGTTTTCTGCTGGTTAGAACTGAGTGTCACTTTTCATATTGTGATCTCATTCTCTGCCTTCTGAGCTTTTAAAATGAAGGCATTAATAGATCCAACTGGAAATTATGACTACTAGATGAAAAAATTAAGAAGATGTCTTTGTATATTATTGCCTTTTCATTCAGCTGATCATTTAAGATAAACCTTAGGAAACCTGATAATCACAAAAGTTTGAGACTTTTGAAGTGCAGGATATAGTCAAAACAGGGAAATGAGAAATAGCATGTGGGTCTGCAAAAGGAAGCAATATTTTTTTTCTGAAGTTTTACTGTAGGTAAGCAAACTCATGTGGGAGTAATATGTAGCATGTAATATGTATCATAAGCCTGTAATATGAGGGCGTTAGAGAGGGTAATGATGTGAGAGGTAAAAACAAGAAGGAAGCTCAACAGAGTTAGGCTCTGATAATCAGTGTCAGGGTCTTTGTATTACATTGAAGTCTTCATGTTCCTTGGTATCTAAAAAAAAAGATTTATATACAGTATATGCTTTAGCTTTTTTGTGTCATGGAAGCCACTTAGTTTAATACATAATTGGATGCAGTGCAATGCTTCTGAGGGTAATAATCTTGCCATTAGGCACACGGAAGGCACTAAATACCTTCTATTCCTGATAACCTCTGACGAAGCTGGGATGAGGGACTGCCTTACCCTCCTGTTCACTGTCACCTTGATGTGGTGTAGCATGAGTATTCCCACAACAAATCTAACCAAGTGCTGACCAGCGTAGTCCCACATGAAGGGGAGTACTTACCCCTCATAAATAAAGGTTTGTCCTACTGGCTGCTATTCTCATCAGCCTGCTCTTTCAGGGCTTGGCACCATAAGGCTGCAGGTACTCTTCATTTTATAGTGCAGTCTTCTTCCCTGTTACAAGGAAGTTGTCCTTCACAGTCAATAGGCTGGTGTCCGTTATCTGAGGGAAAACCTGCTTCAGACTATGAAGAATGAGAAAGTATGGGGAATTAAAATGTTTCCAGTCATGCTCCTTATTCTCCCTTACAGCATTTCTAGCTCCTCCTGAACAGTAGCAGTAGTTGAGGGAATGACGAATGAAAGTAATTTTGTTAGCATTTGATTCCTACATACAGTGGGGTTTTTTTATGTGTTTAAGAAAAAATGCAGCTATTATTCTTCCTTTTTTTTCCCTCTATACCTATCCATTCTAACACTTCCAAGAAAATTCAGTGTACTTCTCCTAATAAGACTGGCAAGATAGAGAGCAAAAAAACAAGGAGGGAGAAATATTAAAAGAGATAGGAAATTTTAAAAAACAGATTAAAGATTACTCTGGAATGGAAAAACTGAAAAAGAGAAGAGCAATATCATATAAGAAAACAGTCAAGGGTGAAATGAAAATAAAACCAAAGCAGAATAATCAAAAAAAGAAACAAATACTCGTTCCCCATAGTTAGAAGACTAAAATCTAGTCAGACAGATGCAAGTTAGGATTGCTGGAAAGTTAATTTTAATTTGTGTTTATACTTTTTACTGTATTTTTCTGATCTTTTCCAGATACAAGTAGCATCTGAAAAATCTCAGCCAGAGATCTTGTCAGATCCTAAGATCTGATTTTCTCTATTATTATAAAAGACTTGTGGTTACCCTGAGAAAAGGACAGATATGATACCTTATGACACTGAAAATGTGCCCCTTAAAGTGTGCTAGATTTATAGTATTAGTGTGAGTAAGTAGCAGACAGGCTTCAGCTATAAAAATGCCAGGGAGAATCCCAAGACTAAATTGTAGTTCAGTTTTGTCCCCTTCAAGGGGACAAGCAACCCCTCCTTATTCAGAGAGACAGGAACAGGGAGGCTAATGGATGAGTGTAAGATATTTATGTGGTTACAAGCAGTACATTGCATCCCTGCACATGACTTTCTGCACTATCCTCTCCCCTCCGCCCCTGCATGCTCAAGCAAGTTGATGGCAAAAGGGAGTGAGCACAGAGATTTTACTGAGAAGTTGTAAATTGCTGCTGAGACAGATCATACCACAAATCACACTGTTCCCTTCACCTGAACAAGAAGGATGTGAGGGAGAAATTGTACTTTAGAAAGGATGTCCCTGAGTCATTCTGTTTCCCACATTGCTCCTGTGGTGCAAATTTCAGGGTGCTCCTATTTTTGCTGTTATATCTAAAGGAGGTTTATAGGCACCAGTAAAACGAAGACCCAGACCAGAAACTGCACACTTTGCTACAAAACCATGCTCTTGTTTACAACTGTTTAATTTCTTTTCCAGCTGAACTGTATAGGTGCATTGCTGACAGAAATTTTCAGCAGAGGTTAACTAAATTCAAACATTATGTTTTCTTGGTCCTGTAGAGTACATTCTGATAGTACCAAGGTTCTCAATTGATATAGAAAGGCACACCAAACAGACTGAACAGAATTTGGTTCCATTATTTAACAAAAGTGCCTTTATAGTATGCATCTGTAAATAAAATAGTACTGCAAGCACATATCACATATAAATAACAGTTCATTCTGTTTCCTTCTTTGTAATGTTGGACAACAATAATTTACTTGGTGCTTGAACATTAATGGTGTTCCTCTGTGATACAAAGTTTATTTCTCTCAGATAGTAGTTAAACTCCAAAAGAGTGGTGGCTTGTTTCCATTTTACATCCTCTTTCTACTTTCATTTTAATTTTCTCTTTACTAGACCTGAATATATCCTTAAAAATATTACCCTCTATATTTCGTTTCACTCACAGGGCTATGTACCCTCTCTACCCATGAGTTCCCTACCCTTAAAAAGTATAATGTTCATAAATTCTTCCCAGAACTGAATTGTAGAGTCTTTAATCACCACCTGCTATTCTCCTGTCATTATGATTTTGGGGCCATTCCACTGTGCTATATATTTGGAAGTATGGCCTAAGTAAAAAGAGTGGTACTGATTATTACTGCTAAACTGGGAGTGATAACAGTGATCAGATGACATAAAACAGTTTGGATTTGTCTGAGCCCCTTGAGATACCACAAGGGGAAGCCTGACGAAGTCAGCAGTTTTCTACTGAGTATGACAAGAATTCATCTGTGTCCTTCCATCCAGATCACATCTTTACCTCAACATCAAGAACCTGTTCAATAAGATGCAGAATTAAAGCACTGAATGCTCATGATTAAACTCTTTGCTACAAAGAAATTTTCTGTGTGGTCTCACACTCACTATGGCTAAAAATTTGGAAAATAATGATCCGTATCAAAAATAAAATATTGGATGATGCTGCAGGAAGGTTGATCTTTGAAACCTGCTACAGTATTCATTGATGACCAATTGTATTGCTTTTGCATGAGAACTCACTAATTTATAAATCTGCTGTACAATTCCACTTAAATAAATGCAGCTATGCTGATATAGGCCAGGTGAGAGTTTGGAGTTGCCTTTGGTCAGCTGGTACTTTTGAAATCAATGAGGTTGAGAGTAAAATTTCAGAGTCACCATGCATGGCAGTTAAGTATTACTAAGAGTTAATTAGTCTCATTGTCTGTGGGGAAAAACTGGTAGCCAAAATATGGAAAATATAATGGTTGTGAAAGATTGAATGACTTAAATGCTTTTCTGCAGAGCATTTTTAATGTCTTAAAATGGTTTATTATTTATATTTTTCTCTGAAGAGAGGAAAGATAAATATAGCTTTACTTCATCTTTTCTATGTATTCTGCTGGATTTGCTGCTATCCTAGAGTACTTTCACACCTGATTTCTAGTTTGTTTCCAGCCAAAATGAAGCAATCTCTCTTTTTTGCTATTTATTTATTAGAAAAGAAGAAATTATCCACGAAATAGACACTCTTAGTAAATCCTGAATAGCAGTTTTCTTTTTTTTTTCCATACCAAAGGATCTTTTTAAGTGTAGAAGAATAATTCTGGGTGTTGAAGTCATGGACACAGACATAATTTGTTTCTAGTTCTTTCTGTTCCTGAGAATCAACAAACCTGACACAACTGACTCCATGTGTGATTTTGGGCCAGCAGGAAAGTTGTGACTGCATTAGCACTTTTCTTACTGTTCCTCTATGGGTTTTTATTCTGTACTGGATTTACATTGATGCATGATAAGGTATTGAGCTGAGGTAGTTTGTGACTGTGAATCAAAGGGCTTTACAAGAATGTTAAAAAACTTACGCTAGTACAGTTTTCTGTATTTATTTTGGCATTCAGTCTGTTGAAATGTATTCCAGGTTTGGAAATATAGCTTTTTAAAATATGCTATTAATCTTGTAAAAAAAAAAAAAAAAATCTTTTAGAGAAGCACAAATACCTGATGGCCTTTGACAGTAAACATACCACGGATTATTCAATGATACTGCAAAGGTCTTCTAAATTTCGCTGCTAAATCATTAGTTGCTCAGGGATTTTTTTCCCCCATGACTAGTATCCTGTCTTGCCCATGAGGAAATGTTTTTGATTCACATTGAGATACAATACTGAACAAAGAATTTTTTTATTGTGTAACCATTTTAGATTCTGTTATGATTTTATAATACTCTCACATGCACATATTAATTCTTTCCTATAACCATGACTTGAGGCAGTGAATTCAAAAGGTTAATTAGAGATTGCATAGAATTTTATTTTGGTTTTTTACTGCTTTAATATACTACCCTCTTTGTGTAAGAATGATGTGCTGAGAAGTGATGCTTAATATTTATATACATAAAAGTAACTATTTATTTTCGTATGGAAAGCATATTACTTTTCTAATCTCCTTGTTCAGAAAAACCTCTGTCCCCTTATTGAGATGACTCATAAGAACTGAATTCAAAATTTCAAGTTATATTTAGGATTGGGAATAGGACCCAAGGCGCCAGACTTTGCTTCTGTTATTTAGACTGTAGCAAGATTCATGAGTGAGTCAAATTATTGTTTTCTTTTGTTAACACTGAATTTAAAATGCCAGTGTCTTACCTAATTGTCCAAGACTACAGTAAGTCCCAGTTGTTTTTGCACAAACTGAAATCATGTTGTCACTTCAGGTTTTTTTCCTTCATGCTTCAGTCCCTTTTCTGGATCTGCCGGGGTTTTTTTTTTTTGTTTTTTTTCCCCCAGACCTTTACTTGTGGTGAGAAACAATTAAAATAATTCAGTTTTGCACAATGAACGTCTGATGAATGTTGACCTTTAAACCTTAAAAAAACAATCATAACACTGAGTGTGAAAGATTATAATTTAAATTATTAGAGCATAATTTTTCTTGTATAAAACTACTGAAAGATATTTGAAAAGAGGGTAATAAATGGAAAATAATTCCTGTTATGTAGATCTCATAGATTGGAACAGCAATTTAGGGAAGTGCTGAAATTTCTAGGGCTGGTGAGAGCTAAGATTCAACTAAACAAAACAGCATGAAACTGCATGAAATTGGAAGCTTACTGGAGTGGCAAATAAATTGTCTTAATAAGGTCTTTTCCATATTTAATTTCTTTAATTGTATTTGAAATCATAAATAATACAACATATGTCTGTGGATTACATGTTTCATGAGGGAAGCCATATCAAAACAGATAAAACTGTAAGCATTGGGATGACTTCAACCCTTTCACTGGTAGAAATATATAGGTAAGGAGAGCAGCCACTTTTGCAGTGGGGGTTGTAAAAGGAAATCACCTTAGACTTGACACATAAAGCCTTTTACTCAAGAGTGTGTTTATGTTTCATATTAATGTGTGTTAAAGCCTTCTTATTTGATTAATTAGTAGATTAATTATTACTTTGTTACCATTAGTCCCAGGGCAAGCATGAATCCCTGGGTGATAGGCATTCAATAACTTGCCAAAAAAAAGAGTAGCCTACATTCCAAAAACTTTGCTGTCTGAATATAAAATATTGCCAATCTTATTATCCAGATTTTGCACATTGAGGCACTTTCCAATGGAGAGAGAGTGGCACTTTCAGACGAGAAGCCTGAAAATTATATGGCTAACACTGATGGAGTAGAAAGTTGATGTCTTCCTACTGATGATGTAATGGAAATACGGGGCACTTACATTTGTTTCCTGTTTCTCAGGCATTAAAGCCAGGGTGAAAAATAATTTTTTTCTGTCTTGCTAAATAAATTTGAGATTCAAACTTCCATGGTTACTTCTGAGTGATCTAAGTCACAATACACTTTTCTGTGCAAAAATGAGTTTCCTGATGTGAAGAAAGTACGTAAACATATAATCTGTTTTTTCTGCCACTTAACAACTTAAAAATGGCTTTCTTTACAACTTTTCCTACTAAAACACAATTACACAAATTTACCTGAAAAATGTATGAATAGACCCAAAGTAAATAAATTTGATTAAAATTTTAATTATATGTTTATGATTAACTTTGTTTCAGCATTCATGGAGCAATTTACGATAACTAGCATTTCTACTATAGGTTCCAAATCTTTTTCATTGTTGCTATCAAAATATCAATTTTCCATTTTATATTGATGCTTCAGACCACCAATACTAAATATGTAATTCTGTGAACAAAATTATTCTTAGTCACAAGCTGGTATTTTCATAGATAAATCTGAATGGAAAATGGAGTCAACTGCCTAGTGCCATAATTATCATCCAAGAACAGGAAAATAGCAGGTGAGAACAATCATAAAATTTGGCACACTTTGGCTTGACTCATTTGACCATGCAAGCCTGAATACTTGGTGCACTGAAGTCTAGTTTCCATAATACCCTTGAACCAAAAACAAGTAACGAATACACCTGACTTTTCTTTCACTCTGTTTCTTTTAATCCTGATCTAAATTTAAATAATCATCTTTAATAGATTTATTTGTATCACTGTAAGTGAAAGGCAAATTAGATCCTTTAAATTCATTCCTCGATGGTTTTTCCCCTCTGCTGTAAGAGAGGGAAGAACTTGAATTGTTGTATTGTTGTACTTTTCTACTGATTTATCTCCATGTTGAAGAGTCCTTTCTGTACTAATTTGAAAATCTTTCTCCACATTTTATTTAAATTGTCAGATATACTTGTTAAATAATTCCAGTCTGTTTGGGTTTTGTTGTTCTTCTCTTTTTCTTTCCATGGTGACTGATTGCCATCTGGGGGCAAACATGAGCCCACCATACTAATTTCACTTATTCTACCCATTAACTGCCATTGTCTCCAGGGTCAGAGACAAATGCATGGATCCACTTTATCTCTCAGCTTACAGAACATCTCATACAGTGAGCCTTGTATTACGAAATGGCTAAATCAGCCTCCAATTACTCATCTCTACCCTGCGTTGAATGCTGGTGTACCTTGAGAAACAGCATGCAGAAGCACATTTGTTTAAGTCCTCAGATGGTTAACATTGTGCATAACCTCCTCACAAATTACAGTCTCAGCTGCAGCACATCCATTAGTCTGGAAGAATGAAGATTCCCAAGCGGCCCTGGTGCCTTTCCCAATTCCCTGGCGACCCACCAATCCTCTCAGCGCTTTCTCTGCATGTAGGGAGTGTTCGGAGCTAATCAGGTCAATGATCATCTCTCGGCTCAGGGGACATGACAGGAGCCTATCACAGCACTTACAGCATCTTCCAGACCTGAGCACGCTTGCTGAGAATCTCGTGTTAAGAAACATAGCTTTGGTGCCTCTTCTCTCACTCCCTACGAGCCTCTGAGGATTTCAGCCTGATCTCTCTCTCTCTCTCCTCTAGACAGTGAGGAGTTCACTGAAAAAAAGGCAGAGCAGCATGCGGCTACCCGGAGGGTGTTGATTGAAACTTAGATTCTCCTCCGTCGCTGTTGATTGGACTGATGCTCCAGCATTACCAGAGAGAAGATTTAAATTAAGGTAAGTGCTGCATTATCTGGCTGCCTGCATGGTGCCGAATTTCGGCACGGAAAGTTGGGACGGAGCGAAGCGGCAGCCTGCACTGCAGCAAGGGAGCCCGCGCAGCGCGGCGGGAGCGGGCTGGGGGCAGGACCGAGCGTCCCAGCCGGAGCACCTCTGGGGAGTGATCCTATGAATGAACGGCTGCAGTTTTCGCCCCTCCTGTGATTCTCTAAACCTTGCAAAAAAAACCCCAAACAAATTCCCCAAAACCCCAGGCCAAAAAACAAAGAAGAAGAAGAAAAAATATTAGAAGCACGCAGGAGTGTGAGAGGAGAGGAGGAGGAAAGGCAAGTGCACTTTCTCCCCTGGTGTATGTATTTGAGGAAGCACAGCAGCTGGAAAGCAAAAGTACATTATGGTAAAACATAATACTGAATAAGGAGCATCATTCCTTCACCAGCAGGAACTCGTAGATGCAGGGCTTCAAAGTCCCATGGTATTTAAATGAGACAGTAAGGGATTCTTGAAATGTGAGTCAAGAATATGCATGCAGCTTTCCAGGCTACCGTCAGATTGAAGACTGTGACTGGCATGTGAAAGGAATGTTGTGCTCCGAGGCTGGTAGGATTTGGATAGTTTCTTTTGTAGGATTAGCATTTTTGTGTGTGTGTGGGGAGAGGGGGAAAGGGTGAGTAGGGGTGCTGTTTCAATACAAGTGTCCAGAAAATTAAATTGGTTGCTATGGGGTGAGAGTAGTGTTTGACTGAAGAGAGAGAGGATGCACTTTTTCATGGGCTGAGAGAAAGTGAGACATATCAAAAGAAATAGACTGATGCTTGAAGATCTTTATCTGTAAGGAAAAAAGACAGCAGATGAGGGAGGCTGTCTTGGAAGATTAAATGACTAATAGGAAAATGTCAGAAATTTTTACACAACCTGGGGTTAGCTAGCCTTGTACCTATGGTCGCTTCACCCTGAAATGTCTAAAGTGAACTGACTTGGATAGTCTCACTCATGTCCATGCTTGATAGTTGTGCTATCAGGGGATATAATTAAGGAGCTTGCAAAGAGGCCAAACTTTTTAATACTGTAAGGGATTAAATTAAGGTCTGTTATTTCTGTTGCTCTTAAAATGCTCTTAAAAGTTAATCCTTTTTTAAAAAAACTCCATCATAATAGAAAGAAAACATTTCAAATCTTCATAACTTTGACAGATGTATAATTTCTAGGCAGTTTACAAAGTGTGAATTAATTGCACTGCCTGTTTTTAGCCAATGCTGTTTTATTGTCGCCAAATATCTGTACTGTTGATTATCATTTATTGTTGGAAATACTGTTCATAACACTATACCCTGCTTTAAAAACTCAGCTAATCAATATGGACATATACCTCTCAAGCCTCTACCCTGCTCCATTCCTCCTCTCCACTTCACCATCTCACCATCTGCCCCCCTTGCTCCCAAAAGAAAAGAAAAAGAAAGAGAACTATTCAGGCAAATATTGGTTACCTGACTCCATTATCCTTTTCAGTGAAAAATACGAAGTTGTCTTTCTTGTAAAAACACTAATATAGAGGGAAATGACCTGAGGTTTTGTGGGGATTTTGAGGGAATATTTGAAGGATACTGACAGTTTCATCTGTCTATCCCTTTTTCCTTCTTGAAAATTATGTTGGAAAGTAATATTTTTATAATGGTGTCTCAATACATCCACTGTTTTCTAGGAAAGGAAGCTGGTTGTGGAAGTAGTTACATGCACTCGTTTTAGAGTAGCATATGGTTCACTTCATTTTTCATGTTATATTTATATGACATTTACGAAATGCCTGGGTGCTTCTTCCACCCAGAGATGCAAGTCTTGACCAGGGTAGAAGTGTTTCAATGTACATAAAAGAATGCATTGGATAAGTCTTCACTTTTTTTCTTTTGCAACTAATCAATGTTTTTTCAGTAGAGCTTTCATTCATATGCATCATAGTATTAATAATTTTAAAAAAATCAAAATAAAATAACTTAATGCACTGCAAGGAAAAAATCAAGCATAACATAGTTGCGGTTGGAGACATCCAGTTTACATACAAATAGCAGGAAGTTCTGTTCCAGTCTTTCACAAGGTCTTGCTACAAACATTGTTTGACATGGAGCTTTGTTCTCCTTTTGTTTCACAAAGCTGTTGCTGTAAGTAAAAAATAAATAAATCACCCTTGCTCGGTAATGTGTCTGTGCGCTTTTAAACATGTCTTACAAATACATCTCTATTATTATTTTACAAGATCACATGCTCTATCTGCTTGTAAGTGAAGAGCGCTTACTTTCTGGTGTGCCAGCCTCATAGGTTTCATGACATGACAACTTACCTAACACAGGGAAATGCTTACTTTTGTCATGGTTTTGATAAAAACAGACAATAATTCTATAATTATTTCCTGATCTTTTCCACTGGTGGGTTGTGAGCCTCTTCATGCATAGTTATGATCCTAAAAGTGACCTCAGCAGTATGGGAAATAACATTCCTCTCATTAAACAAATAAATTGGGGCATCTGACTTACTGAAGCTTTTCAGACTTGTTAAACACAGGCAGACAGATTACACAGGAAGGCAGTATAGCCTAGTACCCTCTCTTGAAGTTTTTTTTTTACTCTAATGCTGTATCAAATACTATTAAATATACAACTATATGCAGAGTTCAACTTTATTTCAGATATTTCAAGTTCTTTGAATGAGGTTGGTGCTAATTTTTTTTGCCTCAAGCTATGTCTCCTTATTACTGACAGCAGAATACAAGTACTATCTGGACCAACTCTAGTGAAAATTAGTGTTTGATACTAATGCTTTAATGTTTTACACACTTTTTAGGGAGATTCATTAAAATGAGGTTTGGAAATGGGTAAAGGAAAGAGAGGTCTATGAAAACTGACATGAAACCAACCATAGACCAGCAAGGAACAGTCCTGCTAAAACAGAAATAATGACATGTGATAGAGGAAATAACAGTTAATACTATACTTTGGAATCCAGATAATGTAAAATGTTATCCTAAATGATATATAATTTCAGGAGTATGAGGTGATTGTGAGATAGAACAAGCTTCAAGGGTTAATGAGTTTCCACAGTTTCCCTTCTTGAAGTTAAATGGGGAAATTGCTTTACCTGAAAAGGAGACTTTTTAACCCTGTGTTAACATGGGTTGAGGAACTAACATCAGCTTTCCTAGCAAGACTGTTGTGTCCCACCAGACTCTTGTTATCTCTCTTTCATTTGTTTTTTTCCATAATCTATTTCCTGGACACATATTCTTGCACCTCAGTGTAGTATCCTCCTTTTTGTATAGTCTCATTTTCTTCCTAATGATATATGTTTATCTTCATTCTTTTCCTCTTAGCATTTCCTTGTTCTTTCCTTTTCTTCACCTACCATGATTCTCTTCCTTCCTTTGGTGCTTCAGGGACATCACTTTTCACACTTGGCCTATCTGTGTAAATTTTTCATTTTTAATTGAAACAAAACCCCCACTGGAGACAGTCCAGTGCTTACAAGAATGGGAAGTGTGTGCTCCAATAGCTCTACCATCTCTTGATACCCTTTTTCTCTAGTTTTTAATTGTTTTCAATTGTACAATATTTGTGTCAGGGGCTGTATCTCACTGTACAGCAAGTAACTACTGCTTCCAGCTTTGGAGTCTGTATGTGCGTCTAGACTGCAGAAATTGCCTGCTCTTCACTGGTTCATGGAACCAGACTGCAAGGTTTAAGTCCTCTGCCTCAGGATGACATTATTTTTGCAAAAGCATACATTACAGTTAAAAAGAAGCAGAGAGTGCAATGTATATATTATGTTTTAAAATGAGTAAGCTTTGAGCATATTTTCAGAAGTTACTATTTACAAACCACTGTGAAAGTTGCACCTCCTAAATGACTTCTCTCAGACTTTAATAAGTTGATATAGAGGTTAATCTAGTCTTTGCTACTAATTTTTCCTGGCTTGTCTTTTTATTGTGGCTTGTCATAGATAACATAGCATGCTAAAGAATGACTTTCAAGCACTATCTTCTTTTGTATCAACAGAACCTTTCACAAAGACACAGTTGTTTTGTAGAGGTGTAACACATTGAAGGTACTAGGTTTGGCATGTGTAACTGAATATTTGTTCAGGCAATTATTTTGTAGCAAAGCTTTGAGAATACAATGCTCTTTTGGGAGAGACAAAGCATCAGTCTATTTTCTTGTTGAACCTTCAAGCCTGGTGATTTGAGAGTGGAAAAAAATTGCAGGTAGAAAAATTCTACACAAAATTGAAATACAAACTTACCTTACCATATTGATTACTGGAATTTGTATTTAGCAGAGGTCAAAATCACAGTTTTTACAATTCTAATATTGCAATGGATTGTTTAAAGATTCTCTTACCACCAGATGGGAACTAAGAGAGTTCACATCATGAGACTTGGTCAGATTACTTTAGGAACAGCTGTGATTCAGTTTCTGTCAACTGTATCACTTCAGGTTTGAGGATGAAGAGTCTTCCTGTAAAGATCGGACTCACTGATGTACACCTGGCAGTTCTGGGCTGGAGGACTGTCTTTCTGCTGCAGATGTCTCAGCTGTTAATACTTTTTAAGGCAATGACTGCACTGGTTGGGATATGTATAATGTAAGCTTTGTTTACTCTCCTGTGTTGCAGCAGAGTGGGATTTGGGTGCTGGAGAGTGGGATCTGTGAGTGCTGAAGTCCATCTCTGTACTGTTGTTCCAAATGGCCCAGACCTGGAATCATAGCCCAGATGCAAACATTTATGGAGATAGTTCTAAAAAAGTAGAGGTGTGAGATTAAAAATAAGAAAGTGTCTAAGCACTTAACTCAGAGTAAAAATTGGTCTACCACATAAGTTTAAATGTTGTATAGAATTATGTGGTCTGTCAACTTTCAGAGAACAATATATTTGGAACAGTTGCTAAAACTGATGATAAATACTCAGTTAAATGACTTGGATGAATAAGTTTTGTTTCCACGTTTAGGCCAGATTTATTATTCTTTTCTTGTATGCATTTACTCACTGATTGCATTAATACTTTTTTCAGCAAACCAAATACACTTACAAAGTACCATAATGACTGACTTGGTTAGTAAAATGCTTTTCCACTAAAGGTAAATAGGTTTGAAAACCTATTCCTTTTTCAGAACACAGACAAGGCTTTTGACCTTTCTTGATCAACAATGTACTTTTGCACTGATTCCATAATCCAGCTTTTTGAACTGGGTCATTTGACCCAGAGTCTATAAGCATTAGGTAGTTCCTGGCTGCTGTTCTCTGAGGGCTGCCACAAGGTGCTAAGTGTAATTGTAAATGCAGACACACATTTTCTAACCACTTGTCTGTGGCCATTTATTAATTTCACAAAAATTTTGGTTTGTTTATGCAGTTCAAACACTACCCACAGGACTTGGTTTGAAATGGAGACCTAGATTCTCACTTCCTTTCCCTTTATCCCTTCCATCCCTTTATGTTTGTTCTGCAGTCCCCTTGGACCACTTATATAGTTAGTTATATTGCAGTATTCCTGTATATGAAGTTGAAGTGATAGTTTAAGCAGCTCTCTTAAAAGCCAGCATGAAAGTCACAAAATACATTTATTAAGAGCTTCCTTGTCATCCTATCCTCAGGCATACTGGCTGAGTGTGTGTGTTACACACTTTCGTATATCTGTTTTATACTAAGTTTAATGCATAATCTAAACAAGGGGGGAAGGGGCAGAAAAGACTCCATTCCATGGTTCATTTTTCCTGTTTAAGAAAATGCTGCAAATAAAAACAATATTGTTAAATGGAAAATTTAATTACAGATTTCCTAGAATGCTTGTATCAGGAAGAAAATCTAGAAACTAGTATTTCTTTACTAGATTTTCATTGTCTTGAACACACTGAGCAGAATTTTACTCAGTACTTCTGCTAGGAATTTGATGATAAAGCCAATCTGCCAAATTTGAGTTCATTCAAATTTATTGTAACAAGCTTTCTATAAAAACTCTTCTAGTTCAAGTAATATTTCATTCATTAAATTGGAGCAATAATTATATAACAAAATGAAAAGCCATTGCCTTTCCATTTAGGAGATTTGTATGTTTGCTTGTTAAGTGTCTTTTCAATTCTCTCTAAAATATTAATAGTATTCATGATATTTGGTTGCCATCATTTTAAATATATAACTATATCTCTTAAAAGAGGGTTCATTTACTGTCACAAGGAGCACTTTTTTTCCTTTACTGCATAAATAGTAATAATTTTGGACGTAAGTTAACATACCCAGTGTAGATCTACATCATTGTAACTCCAAACATGTTACAGAAATCCAGATTTACACTATTATATGAAAATAAGGAAAAAAGAAGCTCTGTGCCTTTCAACAAAGGTCCTGACTGACAAGCAGTCCTCTCAGTAGAGCTGTGTTTCATATTTTCATGACAAAATAGCTTAATGATTTTTAGTTTGTTGGTTTTTTTTTTTTTCTTTTAAAATCTGACCTCCTAGATTGTGTCATTCAGGTTTTCTATAAAACAGAGATTTTTGTAATTCAGCCCTTTCTCCTCTGAACTGCTACTTGAAGGAGAGTATGTAAAAAAAGCAAAGTGAGAAAATATATACCTGGGTTCTATTTGAATGAGTGTGTATGTCAGAATAAATAGAGAGTGTGAGAAGTGTTGAAAAGGTAAGTGCTGATAAGGAAAACACTCAAAATAATTTGTTAATTAAAGTGCTTTTTAAAGAGCTTCACTTGCCTCTGATGTTTTTGTGATTCAGTGTAAAAATTGCAATCCCATTTTTTGGTTCTCACTGCATATAAATCTAATATAATTTTCAGACACCATCACTTTCGTCTGCATTTGTCCTCATGTCTCATCTCATTCCTCTCCTCCTCTTTTTATTATTATTTGTAAAAGTCCTTTGATAATCCGCAGAATGTGTAAGCAACTATTTCAGGTGCATCAATGGACTTCAATCCCACTCTGCATTACCCATCAGATGTATCACATAGCAATTACCTGTCAGTCCTTTTCACCCTGAGAGCCAAAATTTATCTGTCAAGGACATATTTGAGTTCCAGTAGCCAAGAGTGTGAGTAATCGTTGGCTAGATGCAGAGGAGATACTATGTATGGCAAGATGGAGCATCAGGGCATCAGGGCAAGCAATTGGATCATTTTAATAGTTAAAGAGAAAACAAAAAACAAAATTTAAAAAAAAGATAAAAAACCCCACAAAACAACAAAAAAACCACAAAAAGAAACTAACCCAAAACACCACAAAAAACCCCACAGGAAATATTAGAAAGCAGCCAATTTTTTTGTTTGTTTGTCTTGGTTTCAGGTATTGTTAGTCTGGTAGAACTATTTTTCTCCAAGCCCAGAATTTAAACTGCTTTGTTTGTTTATTTAGTTTGTTTTTTTTTTTTTTTTTGCAAATATTTTCTAAAGGTCACTCTTTTTTAATCAGCTCACTTTTTCTGTAATAATTGTATGACATTTTTTTGCCCTATTTGTGATCAAAGAGCATGAATTCTTTAAATAGAAAACTCACACACAACTGTCTTTCTAAATGTTGCTGTTAGAGTTCTGTGCAGACCTGGAAAGGGGGTGCTGAACAAGCAGAATTACCATTCACTTCTCATTACCTAGTGGCTGTACAATCCTTTTTGTAGTACACACCTCGGGATGCTAATTCATGTAAAAAATAGCAAGGTGCTATGTTTAAATTTTCTCTTCACTGGAAGGTCTCACAACTATTTCTAAATATATCTTTTGTCCAGTCAGGGTATGAACACACGTCATGTTCACATACCTAGTGACAGATGATGATTTTAACCAACAAACAGCTGAGATTTCATGAATCTAACTTGATATAATCTCACTTATTTGATAAAGAGCAGCTGGAGCCGCTTACCATGCACCCTCCCTCAGTTGTTTCTATTAGTGCAGGGTTCTACCAGCCAAAATACAAGTGGATCTACCTAAAACGTTTTGAATGCAGTCTTTAGGTGAATCAGACATTTCTTTTTCTACCAGCTGTTCTTTAGGTACTCTTTGGACAAATATCATGGTAGAGACATTTATTATCATTTCAAAGTACACTTTGGGATGTTTGGGGTTATTCCTTGACTCTCTGTCTCTTTGTGCCATTTTATCTTGTGCAAAACTTATTAAGGAAATAGAGGTCTTGTGCCATCCAAAATTTTAAAACATACAAGTGCTGGAGGTTATATCTATGTGTGTTGTGCAGCTTATCTGCTCGTCCTGTTCTCAAATTTTAATTTGGAGTAAAAAATGGTCTGATATTATTGATTTCCATAGTTAAACTAGCCATTTTAGGAGTCATTCCTCTAAAGTTTCTGGTAGGATATCTTCCCCCTCCCCAGTAAAAGTAAGCAACAGTATTTGTTTTGGAAAATGTCTCCTTCATACCTCTTTAGTGCTAATCTCCTCAGATAGAAACTGTCTTTCTTGCAAAGAGACAAAACTTGGTCAAATGGGTTTAGTTTTCATGGGATATGTACATTTATTTTTTTAAAGTGCACTTCATAAGGCATAAATGTGATATTTTAAATAGCTTGTCAGAAAAAATAAGGGATTTTTAATGCAGATCTATGAAATAGATGCTCTTTAGTAGCATCAATACCCCTGAAGGCAAACATTTGAAAAGGCAGAGAGCAGCATAACACCAAGATAAATGTTGGTAGTAGGATAGAAAGCAAAATGTAATGCAAGTAAATAGAGAAACATTTCCTGTCAAAAGAAGAAAGTATTAAAAATCAAAATTATTGTTCTATTTTTTGATTTATCTGTAAATCTCTAATGGTGTTATTTTAATATGAAGGTTTTTTGTCTTTAATTACTTTCAAAAAAAAAATCAAATCTTTATTTTTTTTATTCTGAAAATAATTGGGAATATAAATGAAATACGTAATACATATTTTCTTTATTATGCAAAATTCTATTACTCTGTTACTGAAGCAAAACACAGCCACAGAAATGAAAAATAATTCTAAGTAATCATTTGAAGTACCACTTTACAATTCTTTATGAGAGTATAAGTGCATGCATGTTGGAATTTGATATTCTAAAATTCTTGAGATCTCTGTGAAACCAACTGTTATTTGATTATCATTAGGAAGAGTCTTGTAATTGGATAATCTTATTCATCCCTCTTTGAGGCATTAAACTGTGATTTATGGAAGGTATTGTGAAAGGAGCACTGCTCTTGTACTATAAACTAGCTTTAATTTCATTACAAAGCTTATCATATTTACCAACCCCATAACTAAAAGAAGTTTTAAAGTCTACTCAGAACATTGTCTCATAGCTAAAATCCTACAGAAGTATCTGGCCAACTGTGGTTTACAGAGCAGGCAAAAAATTGTTCAGAAGAGACAACCTGGATGGAAAATGAATTTAATCTTCTATTATTTCATCAGGAGCTAGATTAGGCTGTGGCTAATATTCACCGGATATGATTGATAGACTTAGAAAATCTAACTGAGTGGATAGGTTTGATAAGCACTCATGAGAGCTTTGATGTTTCATGGAATGTCTAAGCAAGAGTCTTAGAACTAATAAGTCCTGATTTCTACTGTACCCTTATGTCTGGGATTGAAGTGTCACTCAGTGGCTGGGATGTTGAGTAGTAACCAAGTTCCTGCTTCAGTCATTAAACCAAAGAAATACCAAGTGTGGGACAGTGCAGCACCTCTGAGATTAGGTGAGAATATGATTACTTATGTGATGCCATCAAGAGTTGCTGAGCTGTTTGTCTTGGACAAATTGAAGTTTATAAGTACTTGTGGCGGCTTGACCTTGGCTGGATGCCAAGTGCCCACCAAATCACACTGTTACTCCCAGCTGGACAGTGAAGAGAAAATAAGATAAAAATAACCTCATGGCTTGAGATAAGGCAGTTTGCTAAAGCAAAAGTGAAAGTTTGCATGAGCAAAACCAAGAAAAGCAAATGTTTATTCTCTACTTCCTGTCAGCCATTGATGTTCAGGATACTTTCAATGTAGCAGTTGCTCTGGAAAGCAAATATTGTAAATAACAAATGCCTCCCCTTCGTCCTCCTTCCCTTAGCGTTTGTATCTGAGCAGTTATTTTGGGTCAGCTGGCCTGGTCCCAGGATCTTGTCCATTCCCAGTCCCTTGATGTGGGCAATGCTGAGAGACAACACTGGTGCTGTGCCAACGTTGCTCAGCAGTACCCAAAACTCTGGTGTGTTATCAACACCTTTCCACCTACCAATGCAGAGCACAGCACTGTGAGGGCTGATCTGGGAAAATGAACTCAAAATAGTACTGAAATTATTATTCTCTGCCAAAATTCCTTTGCCTTAAAAAAAAAAAAAAAAAAAAAAAAAAAAGAGAGAAAAGAAAAGAAAAAGGCAAACTTGCCTTGTCTGATATTCCCACCCATGTTGTCCACAAAGAGGTTTCCGTTTCCAGCTTTTGGAAAGTTCTCCATCTGCCCAACATAAAATTCAAGGGACTGTTTCTTTTCTCATTTATCCCAACACAGAAACCAAGGGTAGTGGGTTAATATACTAACCACTGTTTTCTGGGAGTCATGTTTCCCTCCATAGGTCCTTAGCATCATTTTCCCATTCCTGTTCCTAAGGAAGTAATGAGTCATTGTCTCAAGACCTAACTCAAATTTTTGCAGGAGATTGGCTTTTGATTACAAATCGATATAAGGTGAAATAATAATCCCAGGGATTATCATAAACATAAATAGAAGTATTCTTAGTTTGGATTAAGGAATTCGAGGGGGAAGAGAGATTGAGGCTAAATATCTTCTTGAATATGGAAGCAGTATATTTATTTTCAATAACAGTGGTAGACAATAATTACAGCCTTTGGTCATTCTCCTGCCTCAAAGGAACTGAACTGCTGCTGGCTTAGGGGAAGCTGAGCTGTTACTGGCTGATACCATTTAACACTTTGAAATGGTTTATGAACTACTTCTTTCTTTTTTGTGTTTCTTTGATTTTCCTGATGAATATGTTCCTGAAATGCCCCTTAAAGTGAGTTCAGATATCTGTGCAAATATTTTCTTTTAAAATTTGGAGGAGACCAGAAAACATAAATCTTTAGTTCAAGAGAATCTGTCTCAAACAAATCCCCCCTCTTCCCCTCAAATGGATGTACTTGATTAGACAGCAGTTAATGCATTCTTATTAATATTCCTGTGCAGCTATAATGTTTCTTCTCTATTGTTCTCAGTCTTCCTCATACCAAAGAAGGAAGATTAAACTAGTGTTGATTTTTACTATCAAGAACAAGAGAGTTTCTTTTGTGCATTTGCCCGTAAATATGTCCGAGAACAGGAAGTGGCATTTCTGTGAGCATGCACATGCATGAACATCTTGATTTCGTATGTTACTGTCAGGGCATCGTTTAAAGTTAGTGTAATACCGTTAGCATGGCATGTTGGTATATTCATCCAGTCTTTAACACTTTGTATGTCCCTCAAGCTCTGATTAGACATTACATAATAATTTTCAATTTTTAATTTTTCATTTTCCTTTATTTCTTCTCTCTAAAATCAGATGATCCACTGTTCTTTCCAATACTACTGTTGCCATTTTCCCAGGACAGGCAGGCTTCCTACTTAAAAGACTCTTCCTTTCCCCTTGGCTATATTCCTTTGCTTACCTGTTACCCCTCTGCATCCACTTTAGAACAGACACTAAGTCAAAGGAATAAAAGTGGATATTTCAGATCAGGTCATCCTAAAGATCTTCTATATTACACTCTATCCAAGTAAGTTCATGTACTGTTCTTAAAAATCTTTGTTCATTCTTGTATATGTTTTTACTTCTTGTGCGGCTGTAATAAAGGGATCCATATAATTGCTAAATAGAATGAAAGAAAACAAAACAAAACAGTTTAATTGCAGACTATAAGTCTTCTAAATCAGGGTGAAAACAAGCCTTTTAAATGTCCTTAATATTATTGGCAAAATATCTTTTTATTCCACTGTTTAGAAGGCTGATGGATTTGCAGGACTCAAAGAAATAAAACCTTTGCAGAATAGTCCAAAAGAGAATGTGATGGTACAATAGAAGGATTAATTGTGAAAGTAATCATGTTAGTTTTCTAATTATTCAAATCTTAATTACAACTGTGTTGGCCCAATTAGCTCAAAACACAAGGCTAATGTTAGGGTTGGGTGGATACTCAGCATCTGTGCATAAGTAAGAGGCATCTGTTGCCAAGTGGTGGAGCGATAGAAAGCATCAACTCACCAGCTGTGAAGTCAACAAAGCTCTTAAAAACTAAATTTGAGCCAACACAATGATTTAGCACCCTTGGGAGTGTGTAAAGCTTATCACACATGTATAGTTTAGCTAGTTGTTGTAACCTAGTGGGACTGAAATCTAGAGCAACTATGCATATTTAAGTCTTTTCCTGCTTTTTAAACAATGCCCTGCCTGACAGGGATCTGCAGTGGGGAATCTGACAGTGACATTTCTGCCCATCAGTGGTGCAGTGGTGTATTCTTGGTTGTTTTTTTTTTTTTCTTGAACAACCTAGAGAACAAAATATTGCTAAGCTGTACAGAATATGCAGTGCCTTAAGATTTTACAGCATTTTGCAAGTATTACGTACACACAAAAGGATAGAAAATAGTGAAATATTAAGAGGAATATCTTCTTTAAAAAGTGTTGCCTTTTCTTTCCTGGCACCAGTTTTGTAGGAAGATGCAGCCATATTAAATATCCATTGTACCTTGTACTTTGTTTATTGCTACCAATTCCAGAAAGACAGGATTTTTATGATTCTGACTATTGATACTGAGCTTAGTAATTTCTAGTATTACTTACAGAGACTGAGGATATTAATAGTGTTGCTAACTTTGCAATGGTATGTTTAATATTTATGCATTATTAACATTTAATGGTAATGTGTAAACTTTACTGAAAGATAATCAATTGGCAGCAAGAACAAGAGAAGAAGGTGAGCATTAAAACCTAAGATGGAATTATATTGAACACTAATGCATTCACTTACGACCTAGTTCTGAATGTTATGGATCCTTTGTCAGGGATTTCATTTGCATTACTTTCAAGTTTTTATTTATTCACATATCACAAAGTACAGATGGAGGAGTGTTTAGATTCATTGTAGTCTGATAATGTTGTTAATTTGCATGAAATGCATAGAGTTTGATATTCTACTGCAGTACAATAGAAAATGAGATCAACTTTCAAAATTGCCTTCACAAGAATTTTCAATTACATTAAAATAAACTGAGTTATAGGGCATTTCAAGCATTCTGAGTCCAGATTTCTTTATATACAAATTACAAGGAGAGAAAGGTTTTTATTTTGCTCCTGTTTGAGCCAATATCCCTTGTAAGGTATGGCTTGTGCTTTAATACAAAGCCTTTACTTAAAAAAAAAACAAAAAACTGTGTCTGTATGGCAATACTTGATCTACTCTATTAAAGTAGCAATCTGGCTGGACCTCAAAAGCCACGCAACTCTACCTACTCATATAAAAATATCTATAAATAAACACAACTACTTCTGAAGAGATGTAATGGAGTGTAAACTTGTAAACTGAGCACTTTGGTGACTTGGAAAGCATTTTTTAAACTCACAATTAATTTAGGTGTTTCAATAACTGCATAGTCATAAAAAAATCAGCAGTTCTTCACATTATATTGAAATTTATGTATAATTGTGTGTGCAGTGATGTAATGAAACAGAAAGTAGTACTATATTACATTTAGCTAAGATTAGCTGACCAATTTTGCTTATGATTGCAAGACTTCATCAGAAGCTCCTGGAAGATATAATGCTGCCACTCCACCAATGAGTCACCATTGTGTCTGACTATAGTGTTGCTGTGAATGGGAGGAGAAGGAACATAGTGAGACACGCAACAATTGAGTACATGTGCTCTAGTGCTTTGAATTTCAGCTTCCTCTTGCATGTGTGGCTGTATGTCACCTGCAAAATGTTCTTTCCTTTTAAATCACATTGACAATGTGAATAGCATGTGTATACTTTAACTAAACAACTTACCAATTCAAGTGGGCTGCCTCAGCTGTAAGGCATGAACTCAGAAGTGATAAAGTATGGCACTGCTTCAGTAAAATGGAATAAGAAATCATTTTGACAGAGCTTAGATCTTGGTCTGGGCTGTTGAATGGGTTTGGTTGTGGGATTTATTATTTCCCTCCCTGTCTGCCCCTTTCCTTTCAAGGTCAATGTTCCTTATTTTTTGTAAAGCACATCTTACATGACAGCATAGAAAGAAGTGCAACCTGGCTGGGTTAATGCTTTTGGGGTCAAAGTGGGCTCCTGAATGTAAGGAAGCAGCACCTGAGAAATAGTGTTCACAGTCACTCCATGAAGACAAACAGTGACTGAACATTAGATGATTAGACTGCATATTTTTACTAGAGGCATGCTATGAAGGATTTTAAAATCAAATATTTTAGTCTATAAATAAAGAAAATACCTCTCTTCTGTTTAAATCAACTGCATGGAATTAAAAGACAGTGGAAGTGCCGTGATCACTGTGCCTGTTTTGTCTGAAAACAAATTATTGTTTATTGGGTCTGCAGACATCCTTAAAATAGCAAATTTAGGCAATAAAAATTAGAAATAATACCTTTTTCCTTTTCTTTTTCATTTCCTATCCTATCATTTACTAATGCTGAAAACATTGCAAACGTGCAGCAATGATTCTTTTGAAAATGACTTGACATTTCTCTATAAGAACAGAATTTTAAAATGTCTAATCTACAACATTGCAGATGGCTGACTGTAAAGTGTCTGTAAGACTAATTCATCTTTTTTCAAGCTCTCTTGGGTCCTGAAAGAAGCAAACCTATTCTCCTTTAATCACAGAGGGAAATAATACTTCCTTTGCTGCTCTTCTATCCAACATGCTAAAACAATTATAAAGCATCAGTCTCATGTCAACTGGACTAGAATAATCATTATCTAACCCTTCACCCAGTACAACTTCTCGTGATGTACACATTTACATAAATACCATATTTGTGGGTAAAAATTGTGGCAAGTTAGAGCTTGTCTCAAAATCAAGCTCCTATGTTCAGTGGATATCAACTCTTACATTTTTCTTTGTGATACAATACTGAATTTTACCTAAAACTAATGAGGTACAATAGAGTAGATAGAACATTTAGTCTGACAGAATCATTTCAGTAAAATGGTATTTCTTTAAATAATTTCTGCCAAAGCCAAAGTAAGTACTCTCCTAGTTTTATTCTATTATATTAAAACTGACATTTTTTTTGTAGGGTTTTCTTTATGAACACCATTTGGGTTACATTAGCAGTTGCAGTTTGAAAATGCACCTTGCAACTTCATGCAGCATACAAACCTTTATCAATATATCATGTCTCAAACATACCAACTGAATCAAGTGACTTCAGTGAGGTTATTCCATAATGTTATAAGTTTCCATAAGAACAGCTAAAGTCAATATCTGTCTGGTAGAATCACATCAGCATTTTCTGCTACTTCAAATTGAATTGTTATGGTAAGGTAAGTGAAAGAAATTATAAAATGTCATATGCCTGGGTGTCTAGACATGCTGTTTATATCTCATTAGTAAAAATTGTTCACACTGAGGTCAATGACACATGTGCTGGGACGATTCCTTAAATAAGTTTTATCAAGTGTACTGACTTTGGTAATTTATTTTAAATTAGATCATAAAAAAGACCATCAGATTTTGATTCAGTGAAACATTTGTAATATTGATTTCAATGATACTACATCAAGATCTGATACTCTCAAAAGAGAAAGAAAAACTAAGGAGAAACTGTCTTTGTAGTATATCTTGACACCTCACTCCTTACTATGTTGATCAGACACAATCACTTCTGTGAAGCAAAAAGTCGTAAAAAAAACGAGCTATGAATTCTTGAAAATTTAAAGATATTAGGCAAATGTATTGTTTTGCAGCTGAGTTTTCCACTGAAAACCTTGAGACATGAGCATATTAATACAGAAAGCATACAGTGATAAAGACAGAGTGAAGCTTTTAGTGTAAAAGATTGTTTTCCTGGGGAAAAAAATAATATTCTAACCATGGCAGAGACATATGCTTCTATTTTAATTACTGTAGACTATTTTTTGTCAATTAACTTCTACAACATGTGATCACTAAGAAGAAACTGGTTTTATAGTGTCCTGCACAAAAGTTCAGTAGCTCTTTAATCCTCATGTAATCTGTATTAAAATAGAGCAAGTGATCAGAAAACAGAGTAGAAGTGAGGTGAAGATTTACCCATTAGGCAAGGATGAAGACAATGCATGTCATCCTGTATGCCATGTCCCAGCAAAGATTCTCTTTGTATTATTGCTTTACTGAGCTGAGTTTTTTCCTTCAGACTCCTTCAGAACAGGAATAAATCAGACATGAGATAACATTAATGCAGTTTTATAGAGAAAGCAAATTACAGTGCTTATTCTCTCTGAGACTCATTATATTCCAGAAGAAATGTGGAAGCAGGTGCTATTCTTTCCTGTATAAAAATCAAGATCTGAATATGTTATGAAGGGCACTGATAATTTTTTTTATACTCTTATAACTTTTTATACATTAAGTCAAGACTCTCCATCCTCTCTGTATGACTATAACTGCACTAAGTTTAGTAACTTGATTTGAATTAATTATATGCAAAGCTATTACTGCAAGAGACTTTTCTTAACCATTTAAGGACTTTTATTAAAATAACATACTGGACATCAATCTGTTTATTCCACAGTTCATATATACATTAATTTTTGCAATTAAATGTGAATAAATGGTTTATTGATACTGCAAATCAAATGGTTTATATAATACTTGTAGTAATCATTGGTCATAACTTGCTCTATGTTGTTATTAATACAATTGTGATCATTCATAGTATCTCTTCAATTTCTAACTTCTCCTACTTGCTTAGAGTAACTTCAGAAAAAATTCCAGAGAATTCCTACTGCTAGTGTTAACTTCCCCATGCTTATAAAAATTCTGTTTGAATTGTGAACAGAACAAGAACTGTACCATCAGCTGGGTTGTTTGTTGTTTGTTGGGGTTTTTTTTGTTTGAGTTTTTTTTGTTTGTTTGTTTGTTTGTTGGTTGGTTTTGTTGTTGTTTTTGTTTCTGTTTTTGTTTTCTCTGTATTTAGGACTAATTCAAATCCCAGTGATGTTAACATGATTTTTCTTATTGACTTTCCAGTGAGGTGGATTAAGCCCTTAGGCAGTGCTTCTAACTCTGGTTCTCTAATGCCTAGTGCAGTAACTAGGAAGAACTAAAGCATATCTCAGTTATTAACCATACTCAACCAACTCAATGAGTATTAACCATACTCAACTCAACCCCAAAACTGCAAATGTATCACTCAAGACAAAGAGATAGTAATTGCAGCTCATAATGCAGCTTTTTCATAATGAAAAAAAAAAAATTAAACTATTAAAATTGGCAAATAAGCTAGCACTATTCATCCCCCACTTTTATATGGCATTCTAGAAAGAAAATTAGTGGTCACCATAATAGAGACACTGGAGTAATCAAAGTATGAAACCATACTCCTTTATACTATTTCAAGTCCTTTTCTTAATTTTAGACCCTCTAAACTTGAAATCTCATAATGTTCTATTATTTTGATGTGACAGTAACTTGCTGTCATCCCGATAATTCCTGTCAGTAGTGATGCCCTTTCTTCTTTATGAGAATGAGAGGAAGATAGATGACCAAAGTTTTTCATGAAATTACTCTGCATGTCACTTCCATGCTCACAGCTTAAACTTTGTCTTGCATGTAGCTAGGAAATTATTCCCACTTAACCACAAGAGCAGAGTTGAAAAGAAAAAAGAACAAAATGGGAAGAGTGTGGTAACATGTTAGTTGCCAGTTTTAACACTAAGCAAATGTGAATTTCCTTGGTGCATTTAACTTTAAAAATTCAGTTCTAGAAGTTGACACCATGCTTCCCCATTCCTTATGGAATATAAAATAAATGATTCTATGAAATGGCAGGTACTAGCTGCCTCTGTCAGATAGTAGCAATGAAGCTTCAGTGATCTTTGTGTACTTTAAAGAGGTATATTTGAAGTGCAGTCTGATAACAGAATTTGCTCCTTATGTCACACTTAAATTTGCAAGGCCATTGCCAAAAGTCAGAACACAGAAATCTGAAGTCTATCCTACGAAAGGGGTGATGATTCAATTCAGATTTAGAAAGGCAAACAAAGCAGTTATATAAACTGACCTCCTAATACCTCTGTAACTTTACTTAAGGCATCTGATGCAGTCTTCTACATCGCAAACTTTGATTGGAGAATTCTAGGTTCTCATAAGCAAAATGTTGAGACAAAATAAATCACTCTTACTGAAACATGTAGTACCAGTTGCCTGCATAGTTTTGGAACACTTCATCTGGAAGAGACTGGAAAGAAAAAAGTTTTTTCCTGTGTTACAAATGCAATATAATTTCTTCCAACTGCTTTTTGGAATTGAAAATTCAGAAATTTAAAGCTTTCCATGGCTTAATGGGGAGTTTCTGACAAAGGTCTATCAAAATAAGAGAGGCAGGACAAAGAGATTTCCAGAGATGATGTGCTCTGTGGAAAGTAAGGACTACACTGCTGAACCTGCCTGAAGATAGTGTTGAGCATTTGGAGTCTGAGAATGGTCTCCGAGACATGCTTCAAATAGAACCCAAATTTTTAGGTTGGCCAAGCATTCCACAATCTTCTGTTTGACTTTTCCAATTCCTGAATTTGGAAGGGTTTTTTGGGATAGAAGTGTAACAGCATAGAAGAACAAGCCAAGAACATATCCATGCCTTTCCAAAGCAAGACAAAATACATGAGCTTGTAAGAAAAGGAACATTTGCATATGTACTTTAAATGAGAGTTCATTTTTGGATTTGATGTGTGTAAGGAAATTCACAAAATACAGGGGTTTTTGAAATAAGTTGACACATTTAACCAACAAAAAGATTCCTGCTATTACATTTGGTTTCATGAACATTTGAATATCTATGGGTTGCTGGTAATTTATCAACTCTCTGTAATACAATTTTGTAATTATAATTGTCAAAGGTATTATGTCTAAACACAGGCATATGTCAAGGGACAAAGCATATTCAAGTAGAAAAAATAGTAAGTGAAAATGTTCTTTAAAAAGACTAACAATTACTTAATTTCAGTGAAATATATTGTCTAAATTTCTTTTTGTATTTAATGTGCATTTCGGGCTTTAAAAAACATTAAACTGGCATGGTGAGAGCTGTAGTTTTGAGACTACTGAAGAGATTTTTTTTTTCCAAAAATGTGAAAATATGTAGCATGATATCCATCATCTAGTAGGCATTAAGAAATGATGCAAGCAGAAATGATAGAATCATTTAGGTTGGAAAAGACCATTAAGATCTTCAAGTCCAACCACAAACCTTACAGTGCCAGTAAGTCATGGCCCAAAATGCTACATCTATGTGTCTTTTAAACACCTCCAGTGATGGTGACTCCATCACTTCCCTGGGTAGCCTGTTCCAGTGCTTGACAGCACTTTCCATAAATAAATTTTTTTCTAATATCCAAACAAACCATCTTCTGATGCAACTTGAAGCCATTTCCTCTTCCCTTACCACTTGTTACTTGGATGAAGAGACCAATCCTCATCCCACAACAACCTACTTCAGGTGGTTGTAAGGAGCGGTAAGTTCTCCTCTGAGCCTCCTTTTCCCAAGGGTAAACAACCCCAGCTCCCTCAGCCACTCCTCACAAGGTTTGTGTTCCAAACCCTTCCCCAGCTCTGTTGCCCTTCTCTGGACATGCTCCAGTACCTCAATATCTGTCCTACAACAAGTGGCCCAGAACAGAACACAGGATTTGAGGTGTGGCCTTACCTTGATGAGTACAGGGGAACAAGCTCTGCCCTGTTCCTGCTGGCCACACTATTGCTGATACAGGCCAGGAAGCCTTTAGCCTTCTTGGCCACCTGGGCACACACTGGCTAATGCTCACTTGGTGGTCAACCAGTTCTCCCAGGTACTTTCCTACTGGGCAGCTTTCTAGCCACTCTGCCCCAGCCTGAAGTGCTGCAGGAAATTATTGTGACCCAAGTGCAGGACTCAGCACTTGGCCTTGTTGAACCTCTTACAAGTTGCCTTGGCCCACTGATCCAGTCTGTGCAGATCCCTCTGCAGAGCCTTTCAGCAGATCCACACTGCTGCCCAAATTGGTGCCACCTGCAAATGACTGAGGGTGCACTCAATCTCTTTATCCATATTGTTGATGAAGATATTAAGCAGGACTAACCCCAAAACTGACCCCCAAGGAACCCCACTAATGATCTGACTGCTAGCTGCATGTAAACCCATTCATCAGCACTTTTCAGGCTTAGCCGTCCAACCAATTTTCCACCCAGTAAGCTGTGGACCTCTCCAAATCCTGAGTGGCTAATTTGTCCAGGAGAATGCTATGGGAGACAGGGTCAAAGGATTTACTAAAGTCCAGGTAAGAAACATCCAGAGTCTTCGCCTTATCCACTAAAGGTGTTAAATTGCCATGGAAAGGAGACCTGTTTGGGCAAGCAGGGCTTGCCTTTTCTAAAATCCCTGCTGACTAGGCCTGATCATCCAGTTGTTCTGTACATGCCATGTGATAACTTTCAAAATTATCTTCTCCATTCCTTTTAGAGGCAATGAAGTCATGCTGACATGTCTGTAGTTCCCCAGATCCTCCTTCCAACCCTTTTCATAGATGAGCATCACACTGACCAAACTGCAGTCTCCTGGGACCTCCCCAGTGAACCAAGACAAAGATGGGAGGTGTATTGGTGAGCACTTCTGCCAGCTTGTTAAGTCATCTTGGATGGATTCCACCCAGTCCCTTAGACTTGTGTGTGACTAAGTGGTATAGCAGGTCAATTGAAGTCTTTATATGAAGTGAGAGAGAACAATCCAAAACAAGTTCTGAAATTTCCCTTGGATGTTTCTGTCTACCTTCTATTGAACAGAATAGGAACTTCATTTTTACCTTTCAGTGGTGCTAAATCCTCCTATAACTCAACTAAAATATGATGATAAGGTAATTCACCCTATGAATTACTGAAGTACTAGAGAGATAGGTTATTTAATCTAAGAACTGTTGTTCGCAGTGAAGTTTTCACTCCAATGAAGTTTCATTTTAATGTGTTTTATTTGAGGTTGGTTTTAACTCTCCAGAGAACTAAACATGACGAGATTTCGTTCACTGACTACGAGATACCATGTAAAAAAAATAAAATCTGAAGATTCTGCTAAAAAAAAATATATATGTGTATTAGATATATCTTGAATACTACACATCTAAGTTGGGAAGGTTGCTGGAATGCTGTGCAGATGTGCTGAATTTGATGTGGAACGCAGATTGGCCCAGAGAAGAGAACAAAATAATATTAGAAATCACTTTGAGATCATGAGGTTAATTTATTTGTGCATATATTTTATTTGGGGATTATCAGAGATAGAATTTATGTAACTTTCCAAATATGTAACATGATATGCAACTGGGATCAGTTTAAGATTTGACAGTTTGAGTTTATTCTCAGTTAAGATAAACTATGGGGTCTTTTTTGTAACTACACACTGCAGCTTGCTTTCTCTCGGATGTTAAGACTTGTGGAAATAAGTCCTCTTGTAAATATTGCATGAATTTAGATAGCAGAAAAACATGATTCACTTAGAAAATGCCTATAACAATCTTTTCTCTTCATACTTTTGTATATCTGTAATAAAAATCATGTGGTAATAATTTGCCAAGTATTGTCTCTGATAAAAATGCTTAACTCTACTCTCCAGTTTTCTCTTCTCTATCCATACCCTGCAGTTTTGAAATTAGTTAATCCAAGCAGACACCTCAGAGGCATTTCTCTTATTATTTGCATTTAAGTTTTAATGTCAGTATCGGTATTGGCTTCCAAAAATTTTTTTCACTTGCATAAATTAGTGGTCCAACATTGTTGCCTGCCTTAAATATATTTTCTCTTTACCAAGATGAAAAAGGTATCCCGGTAGTATATTCCTCTTTCTCATCTCGCCTATTATGGTAGAATGCATATTTGGAATGAATAAACAAGTAAGTAAAGTTGCTTGTATATAAGAGGAAAATACACTCTCTTTTGAAACACATATGTTAATCGCCTTTATAAAGTGATTTTTGTCACATGCTCATGATTTCTTTCATAAATTCTCCTAAGACTGCATCTTAAGTTGTAGGTCTCCAAGTGTTTGGCAATTTATATGTACACAGCTTAGAGTGAATGTCAACATGTGCATTTACACCATTTCTCTCTCTCTTCCTCCCCACTGAGATACTGAGATTAATGCAACACATTAGAATGAAATAATCCAGTTTTCTGAGTGGTCACCTTACTTTTCCATCAGTTGTACCAAAAATAGCATCTCTTGAAATGGAAGCATTGTGTGTCTGTGTCACTTACTAGTTATATTCTTATGGCCTCATGCTGAATTTAGTAGGAAAAGTGCTGTGTTCTTTGTGGAAATAAGGCAGGAACAACAGCACATGGAGATATTTTTAGAACTTTTAATATATTTTCAGTTGATTCTCTATGTTACAGAATACTTATGGACCACTTTTGGGGTGTAGTACAAGGTTACACACTAGACCTTTATTTAGGGTAATCTTTACTCATGGCTTCACACAGAGCCTCATAAAGCACAATAGCTGAAACCTCTTAGAAATTAAAAGTTACATTTATCAAATAGATAGTTTGAGTATCGATAGTGTGAAACCTTGAAGGAAAGATTAACAAAATTACCTAATGACAACTACTGATTATCATCTTTGAAATGGATCTTCACTAGTGGTATCTTTTATAGGTACATCTGCAGTTTCTTGTCCTTTACCCACATGTATGTCTTCAATTTGGGGGCATAACTTGTATTTTCTCTTGGGGAAAAAAAAAAAAAAGCTACTATATTTTATTATATTTATATTTATCTGCCTGTGCATTTTTTTCATTAAATAGACAATGCCTTCATAATTCTGTGTCTCCAAACACAGTATGAGCTCCACAGAGTAGGATTGATGAGACTTAGGAAAATGATTACCTGTAAAAGATGAAGCCGTAGAAAGATAGTGTATATAGTGTATATAACATAAAAGTTACTTTTTGTTTTTGAGGCCAAAAGTAATTTTCAAAGGAGGGGTAGAGTATCAGAAGTTTTTCTCTGAGCAGTCTTACCTTGTTTTTTGTGTTTTAGGGGTTTTTTGTGTAATGTGCTTTAATAATTTTTCTTGATGCTTGAATAAATATGTTTACTGAGCTTATTATGAGGTTACTGTGAGGTTAGGAGGTAATACAGATTTTTAAGATTCACTAGGAAAAAAAGTTTACTGACCTGTGTTTTATGATCAAGAGCAATGATTTATTATAACAGACCTCAATGATGGATGTTAAGGGTTTTTTAATGGTAGGGATTCAATGCACAATCATGCTTCTGGCATTCAACAGTCCCTCTCTGTCCTGGATTGCTTTTGCAAGGTCACTCAATGTCATCCAAGGTCACTCAATGTGGCTCTTCTTGCTGGGACAAAGTACCCTGAGAATAATATTCCTGAATAATCTTCTGACATTCTTACGTTTCAAATATTCTCAGCATACACAGGCACTCCTGGAATATGAAATGAAACCCTCAAAACATGTTGCCTCACCAACCACACTTGCCTGCTGCAAAATTATGCATTAGCTTACACTGATTAAAATTGGTCTCATCTAAACAAATTAAGGGGTCTGATCTCTCATCCATATGCATGGCTAGTTCTCATTAACCCTAATAGAGGCTATGTGCATACATGGATGGGAGAACACACCTCTGAGGCTAACTGTACAGTTTCAGTTTGGTTTATTTCTGCAAGAGCCATGAAACGTTCAGTGTTAAGTATTTCAATAATTTAGAGAAAGATCAAAGGGGAAAAAGCTCATTACTGTACCTTTTCTTGTACCTAACTGTGATAAATAAATAAAACAACACACCTTGTCTCTGTGAGTTGGGGGTAAGTTGTTCTTTTTACCTGATACTGGCTTTTCATAGTGCCTACTAGCAAATTCAGATTTATATGCCTATGTTTTCAGGCAGAAGGGGGAAAAAAACATTCAAAAGTTTCATTCTCCCAAAACACTGAAACATTGTGTATTGAAACACTGAAACTGTATATTTGTTACAATGGGATTATTAAGCTTTTTAGAGAGATGTCTCTGATAGAATTAAGGCACAAACAAGACCGTATGTTGAAGTCAAAGGTATGGATGTTATTTAACAGTATATATAAGGGGGAGAGGGAGAGAGATAAAGAAATGGGGAAAAAAAGTGTGGGGGAGTGAAAAGCAGAGTAGCACAGACAGGTTAAGCAGAAAATATCACCACTCCCATTGATCCTCTTCTCCCAGTCTTCTGGGTGCTGAGGGTCCTGCAAAACATAGAGTTCAGTGGATTAATATAAGTTCAGGCCAGGTGGGAATGTCCAGGTACCTTCCCTGGGGAGGGGGCAAGTTTGACACTGTCTCTGGTAACAGATTGTGGATCTGCAGCATCATTTCACATCATGTGCAATGCTCTGGTTCAAGGCCGCAGCAATGAGTCTGGGAAGTTCAGCGGGTCTTTGATGGACTATGACACTTCCTCAGCTGCCTCTCATGTGAATGTCCCATGGATGTGGCCTTCCCAAGGTGGGGGGGTTTAAAACCGACAATTTGTGGAAGGGAGTGTGGGTATTCGCTGTCTCACCAGAGGTTAGGCCACATATCCAAAAACTCCCCATACTCCCTGCTCCTGAAGCCTACCAGAGCTGATTTTCGGGACAGTGCTGGGTTTGGCTCTCTTTCTTGATACATTCTTCTCCCTCAGCCTAATATACATCTCCCTAAATCTGAGATAAATGCACAATAGTGTCACCTTTATCTTATCTCGGGTTCCATTAGGCAGTTTAACTAAGTCTAAAGTTCCAGTCCAGAGGCATATTCAGGGAGGAGTGGGATTTGGTAGTCACACTTAACATAGTATTGCCATAGTGGGCAAAAGGTCCTTCATAACAATGTTTAAACCATTAACAGTAACTGAAGTCTTTCACAGTATTAAATCTCTTAATGCCATTCTTCATAATTTTACAAAGTGCAAATAACATTTACTGTATTACAGCATGTTCTTGTGCTACGTACAGCATATCATCTGTAATGTCATCTAAAGAGTTCCCATGATTTAGTCCTTCCATATTCAGTTAAGTGTTCTCAGAACATATTCTGTCAAAACATCTTAAATATTTGTCTAATACCATAAAAATAGTGTTGTGCATATGTTATCAGACAGAGGAGATTAATTAGCATTCCTTATGGTCTGAGCTACACTGGGATAGAAGAGGTGCCCATTACAAGTTCTGGTGCTGCAATCGAGTTTGTTCTCTGTGTACAAGGGCTTTAAAACAAGCCCCACTGCAAAAGGCTGGTTTGGATTTTTTAATTGTAATAATTACCAAGGGAAAATTGATCACTAACAATTGCAGAGTTTTGGCAATGCTTATACCTTTAGCTGCTCTCATAAAGCTTGGGATCTATTCTGGTGCAGGTCTGCAAAAAATGGCCACATACATCTCTTTTCTTCACAATTTGATGGGTCTTTTTGTGTACTACTGACTATCTAAGCCTAGGATTCTAGTGGAAAAATAAGTCACTGGATATGATGGAGGATTGCAAAACTGAATACTTTAGATAATTGTCATGGGTGAGGTAGACACAGGAACAGAACCACACTGCTTAATGACATATAATGTAGAAGGAATTTGTAAGTAGAATGGGACCACTGTGCAAGGATGTCCTCCATGAAGGGCTGCTGTTATCACTCTTTGATGCTAAAACAGCTGACTGATATAAGTAACTAATGACTGTTTGTCATTGGTGACATCAACATTTCCTTTTACTTTCTCCATAGCTGTAGTCATCTGGACACTGATACCTAGGTTACTGTCACCTCCTGGTTTCCTGCTCCAAAATGTCTTACCTGGAAGAAATTTGTTATGAGTTCTTTGTTTCTTTTCTGTGCGTACGTAATCATCAGAGCAGGTCAGTATAACCTTCTCTCAAACCCAGAGCTTTGAGAGAAGCCACTCCACAGAAACTGATTGCGCTCGGTTTGTTTTCTAGCACATGCTGTAGTCATGTAACAGTTGAGTCTGGCCACTAGGCAAATTCAGTCAAGGTCTCAGTCGTTTCAGTGACATTGTGGTGGTTAATTCCAGGTAGAAATTAATTTACAAATAAGCCACTTGCCCTTTCCAGTACAAGAGGGACAAAGGCAGAGACTATGGGATGAGATAACAATTTAGTGAAAACTAAAAGCAATGGAATAAGAAATACACAGTAACAACAGCAATAGAATTATCAAAAGTATACAAAAAGAGAAAGTGCTTTTCCCACCTAAAAGCACATAAACTTAATTCTGTCTGGCCACTAGGACAAAGACAATTTGGTGGCTGTTCCTGTGCTGGGTGTCCCTGTCCCCAAGCCCAAGACAATGGAAAACCAAGGCAGCCAAAACCTGCAAGCAGTACTGTCTGTATCATGCCTTGCCAGTGCTCTGCTGCACTGGGGCTGCACTGGGGCTGTGCCTCTGCACTGCACTGGCTCTATTTGGCTCAGCCACACTGGGGGCTTTTCAACACGATATCCCACATATCCCGTAGCCATGTCTTGGAGGAACAACAGGGGATGGATGCTGGCAGTAGAGGACAGGGTCTGCAGGGCTGATCTGACAACCTTCTCACAGGAGAGAAGGAAGAAAAATGACAGAATTTCTGGGGTGCGCTCAGCTCTTCTTCCCCCCCTCTTCAACCAAGGAAGGTGCTTTCAGATAGGTTTTACCCTTTAGCAAGAGGTTTTACCCTTTGAAAATTACCATACTTTGTGAACTTGCCCTGAACTTGGTGATGCCGTAGGCTTTTCATGTGTTTCTGATCAGAAAGATGCACAGTGAGGAGATATTTCTTCACTTGCCTGCTGCTTTTAACTTAGTCCAGCTTGTAACTTGAAACAGTGTAATTTGTTACACACCAGAGTCATAAAGACAATTTTGAAAGGTTTGGGATTTTGAGTTGTTAATGAGTCCTATATTAATCTACAAAGGCATAGACTACCATGAATTACCAGAAGTAATAATGTGTTTGAGTAGAAGTGGAGGCTTTGAAGCAGAGTTCTGTTCTATAGAGTGCTTCATGGTCACTGGAGGAAGTCACTGTCAATCTTAATAATTTTTAAAACTAAAATTAAAACCTTTGTGCAGTAAGTGGCAAATAATGCAGATTTGAAACATAGTAAATAATTGCTTCCATAGTACATGATCCAAAATTAAAGCAGTTACTTTTCTACAGAAGTTTAGAATGTTCTGCCAGAGGAAAGATAAAGAAAATCCATTACTTTGATGGAATGTGAATATTATGTTGGAGAATATTTTAATTAAAAAAGAAAAAAAAAAGTAAAATTGCAGGTCTTGTAATGTGTGTTTCCTGCAAATGTGTCCCTAGACCTAGTTACAGCTTAGACCAGAGATCTTTCAATCAATCCAGGTTTATCAAGAACTAGAATGACACAGAGAAAGACAAAGTAACAGAGTTTCTTTTATAAGGTCAGCCAGTCCCTTACTTTTGCGGCAGAGGAAAGAGGTTACCAAAGCAATTAAGGCATAAAAATTAAAACAAAGATTAATTACTTAGGATGAAGAAGAGACATTAAGTACTTCCATTTGCTTTGTGAATGTGTCCTGTAGTGCTGAACTCCCACACGTGGGACACACCATCTTCTGTCTCAGGGACAGCTCAGGAGCATTTCCTTTGATTTAACATTCCTGATGGGCTGTCAGCATATTCCCTCCCTTCCTACATCTGGGCTGGTTTTAGGTATATCCTGCTCTTTGGTATCACATTCCTAAAGGTTTCTTCTAGCCAGCTTCTTCAGATTTCCACTTGCAATTACAGAAAGAGTATGGTAGAGCTGGTTTTGTCTGGGAATAACAGGGCAGAAGGGATTCAAAGCTGAGTTAGACTGTAAATGCATATATAAGTCCTTTTCTGATGCTGTAAAGAGAACTCAAACCAAGGAAAAATCCCAAAAAAAAAAAACCAAACCAAAATGAGCATGATGTTTTATTTTTCCTTTTCATTATACAGAATTTTTCTCATATTCTAATTCTCTTCTCAAACATTTGTCTGTGTACTGTGGAAATCTGTCTTCCAGGAATTTATGTCAGGCAAAACTGTGAATGTGTTGTAGATTCTAGAGAAATTAATTCCTATCCAACTATTCATACAATTTAGTAAAACTACTTCACTTTATCTTATCTCTACAACAAATATACATGCTTCATTAATTGACCAAAATAAACCAGTGGCAGAAACGTAGCTTTTGCAATTTTCCTTTAATAAGGAGAAAAAAAGGACAAACAAAAACAGAATGAGAGAAGCTCGTGTGGGAGATTGTAAATTGATTTTCTTTTGAGATAGAACATAAGGGTTTTATTTCTGTTCAGTGCTGGCTTATTTGAGTATTTCTGCTAGTTCAAGAACCTGCTGCTAACAAGGTGAATTACAGAATGTTTTGTAGTCCTTCCTGTGCATTCATAGTAATGTGAGATGTCATTGAAAAATATGAAAAATTCAAGAGTACGTTTATGGTTGGTTTTGTTAAAATGAAGATGGATACATAGATCAATATGAAGACTTTAACAGACTTAATAATTTGCTTATAGTTTTAAATGAGAGAAGGACCTTAAAAATCAGGAGAGGTGGTTTTCAGTTTGGGTTTTTTTTTTTTAAAAAATTATTTTTCCCTCTGGATTATATTGTATGTAATGGTTTAAGTTAAATGGAAATTTTATCATTTCCTAATCTTCCACTAATATTATAATTACCATTTTTAATCCAATCCATAAATTCCTTCTGGTCACATAGAAGAAGATAAGCTTCAGTCTTCTTACTGGTAGTATAAAAAAATGTTCATGCAAACTTCTTTTGTGAACATAGATAATTTTGTTATAATAATTCTGAAGTTGTCATTTTTCTTACACTGTAAGCTTACTTTTTCCTCTCAGTTATGCTTAGGCAAGGCAAGTTTTTTCATAGATGTGGTTAGAGGTGTTCATTAGCAGCTGAATTTCCTGCTGTTTCACTGGTGATAATGGGATAAGGTTTTTAAATGGTAGTGTTTTGCTTTTTTGGTTTTTTTGTGGTTTTTTTTCATTCAGCATTATTCCCTTAGTTCCTTATATTAAAAAAAAAAAAAAAAATCCCACAAAAATTCCACTGAACAGAATAATTATTCACCTTGTGATTGGCACACAGTCTAGAAACCAATATATCTTTCTTCTCCTTAGTTTAGAAGATCCTTTATTGTAAGAAACTAATTTGTGATACTCAGTTCTTTTTAAGTAATACAATTTGGACTGCCTACATTTTGGTACTTAAGTATTTATAAATGAGGTAGTCAATAATTTATTTCTTTAATGTGCTATTTGAAAAAGCTGGGCAAGACAACTTTCATGTACTGGGATTTTTTACAAAATTCTAAAAGGAATGTGAAATCTTCACTCAAAGTTCAAAGCTATATTAGGTTATAATGACCATGAATTTTTGAAAGAGATAATACAGAATCTTCACAATAACGTTATGGGTGGTTTCATAGATTCATAATTGACTCTGGTTCAAATAGCTAAATTATAGCTTTAGCTTACATTGTTGGATGATCAGAAAAATGAAGCAACCAGTGCCTGAAAATTTCTACTTACATGGGAATTTTCTTTTTCCTTGTTCCAGAAAGAGAGAAAAGAAGATAAATGTTTTCAGTTTTCATAAGCTAATGTCTTGGATTGTTTTGATTTCTTTTAAAATGCAAAAAGCTTGCAATTTTTTTTTTTTAATTCTTTTTATTATTTGATTTTATAGATTTAATGACTTATTTGAAATTATACGGTACAGGTGAATATTATAGGTCACTCAAGGACAGTGGCAAAAGCAGGTTTAGTGCTAAAGGAAAGCGCAACAAAATTTGTTGGCAAGGTTCACTCTACTACTGACTAGACTGTTAAAGCACACCGAGAAAAATCTGAATAAAATCTAAAATCAACCATAGATAATCTGTGTGGAGGCTTGGGATGGAAAAAGGGTAAGAATAGGAAATTAAAAGGATAAAAAAGGATAAGGAAAACTCTCCTGTTGAGTTACTATTTTGAGAGTGGATCCCCTGGCCAAATTTAGCCCCAGACTTGACAAATGGTGCAGGCCTGGAGGTTTTAAGACCATGAAAAAATTAAAGCACTTATTTGATAGCCTAATTTAAACAATTGAACCAAAGATTCTATCAAATTTGTTATAGCATAATAATAACTCGTTTCTAGGTCTTACTTACATAGGAATCTAACATATCTAAGAATCTAAGAGAGCAACATTCACACTGCATTTGCTATGTCATATTCACACTCATACACACAAAGAACTAAAGGAGTATGTACAGGCACATACCTGTGAAAAAATCCCATTTAATTCAGTGGAGTACTTGTGTTGAATGCCTTTGAATATTCTCAGTGGTCAAATGGTTGAGTCTTGAGGAGTGGAGAGTATCAACCCAGGCTCTGACATCACTGTTGAGTGATCCTGCAGGTGTAGCAAACTTGAGACTTTGCTGGTGCTGAGAGGCATCCTGCTGGTCACAGTCCACTGTGGTGCATGAGAGCTCAAAGGGTCTCACTTAGGACTGTTGTTTATAGGGCCACAAGCAACAACAGCAACAATATCTATCAAACCAATAAACAAAACCCAGAGAGATTTGAGTAGGAGGGTGCCCTATGGCTCCACAGGATGTTTCTCTGTTGGTTAGAATGTGTCTGAAAACCCCAATCTCAAGGCCTACTGTGCCTTTGCCATCAGCATCTGCTCCTGCCATCCCATGAGTCTGACTTGTTCCTGATGGGAGCAGAGCTGTGGCGGGTTTGTACTTTTGGAGCTTCATCCTGCTCCTCAAGCGCTCCCCTCTGTGCTAGGTCTGGGGCAGGCTTAGATCTGCTCCCAGTGATTGAAGTAGAGGCTGACAGAGCCATATGGCTGAATGAGAGGCTTAGCACAGAGTGATGTCTGTTCATCATAACTACATTCTACAAAGATTTCTCCATCACATTCAGTTTGTTAATTCATTACTTTAGACCTCTAGCAGTGTTCCAAATATCTGTTATACCTTATATTTCAGTGATGGAAGTATTTGTCTGAAGAGTGATAACATTAAGAATGGTCAGTTTCTTGGGACATAGATGTCATAGATCAAAGCTGAGCTCTCACTGTAACTCTAAGGGAAATTAAATTTTTAATGACTTATTGCTCCCTTCTTAACTCCAAATACTCAAGCAGGATTTCAAATTTATCTGCTCCAGCATTCATGCAGCCAAATGATTGCAAAATACAAGAACACAAATTCTATCCTTAAAGAAGATTTTTATTGTTATGTAGTTTTATTTTTAAATTCATTTAGATGTCAGAAGTTTAAGTCAGAAGGCTTTTATTTTCTTTTGTAATGAAGCAACCAAAACAGCAACAGACTCTTTTGGTTGAAGGCAAAGTCTGTTTCACCAACAAAGATTAGTAACAAGGGAAGGTAAGAAATTTGGATGGTACGTTATCTAACAGAAAAAAAAAAAAAATCTCAGTTTCCTGAGCCTTGATAACTAATTAGCCTTAGATAATGGTGTTGGGCTACTTCAGTGTACACAATGAAATTGAACTTAAAAATTAAAATGTCATGAAATATCAAGTTAGCAGTAGTTATAAAACATAATTACAGAAGGGGCTTAGATTTATTTGATACAAAAATATACAGAGAAAAATCAGCTGTAAAAAATCAACACCATAAGGCAGGAAAAAACCCCAGAAATTATCAAAATACTTTTGTTCTTCACGTTTTCAGAAAGAGACTGTCATAATATGTATGATTTTAAGGGAACTAGACAGTCTAATGAGTTTAAATAATTTTTATTGATGCTAAGAGGATAAATTTGAATTCTTAATAGTAATTTGCATTTTGCTCCATTGGTTACTGCTGCATGAACTATTTTGTGTGTTTTCTGTCTCTGATAAAGGTTTTTTGCTCTTTCTCAGAAGTTTCATTTATATGTTGAAGAGTGGGTGTTCCACCAGAGCAGCATTTTCTTATGAAAGAAAAAGTTATCAGCACTATTCATATCAATAATGACAAACTCAATGCAAGAATATGTGTCAGATGCAACCCAGAGATCCATGGTTCTGGGAAGAATGAATGACAGTTGACTTTCAGTTTTAAGACTTGCTAGACAGTTCTCTACAGTTCTTCTGAGAGAGCTGTGTACAGCCAGAAAGAGCAGTAGTGATGACAAAGTGAAACCTAATTAAAGTCACTGCTGTCAACAATTCAACTCTACCAGGACACTCTCTATTTCTTTTGATGTTAGAGGGCTCACCTGAGTGAAGCTAACCATTAGGCTATATATATGTTAGGTACATTTGATTCTTATTACTCTCAAACTATTCCTATAACATAAACATACATGAGTCATATATGTATCTACCATTAAATGTATGAACAGTCTTCAAAATTATGTTTAGATTGCAGTTTTGTAACAACTAGGAAGTGTTGTGCAGTAAAACTTTGCACGTAGGTGAAGCAGAACAGTTAAGAGTGCAAGAGAACAGGAAAACCAGGATTTTTAAAGTCCTCTGAATGTGCCACCTGCCTCCTGTCCCTCCAAAATGCAGTTAGATTGATGGAAACATATTGTATTTCAAGGGCCTAATGTAAATGTTTAGTCTTTTGTAGAAGAGGTGAAACAAATTGTGTGTCAATTGTGAGCCCCTTTTAATCACTAAAATGCTCAGTCTCATAATTTGGTTTTTTTTCCTATTGTCTATTTCATTTATCAACCAAGAGTTTGAAAGAACATCAGAAGCCACTAATACTGCTTTCTGAGAAAAATTAAATAAGACATGATTCTGGCAATTACAGCTAGGTAAGCAAAATATTCTGGAAGGTAATGATTTTCATTTAATTGTTGTTTTTATGAAATCTCATAATATAAAGGTAGATTCACAAACTTTTTTTTTTTTTTTTTTTTTTTTTTTTTTTTTTTAAATTTGAACTCAGTTTCTATCACACAGCCAGAGTGCAAAGTGTAGAAATCTGGAAATGCAGAGGACTTTGAAGGTTGATTAAGAGCACTGGAAATGTAATAGGGACTAAATGAAGTGCTACTCATTTCTAGATTAAATTAAATAAGTTCTGTTTCTGTCTTTCTCATCCCTTTTCAATGTCTCTTTTTTGTTGAATTCACTTCAGATGAAAATTTGGGTCTTAAGGAGGTGTGCAGTTCAAGGAGGGTAAGAGTATTACACACTGTATTAGCTAGTTACTGCATATCTAATTAACTAGAAATTATCTGTCTGCAGAGTTGATATCAGCTAGAGCTTTAGCATCTTGATAGGACAACCGTGTTGCATGTGCATGGATGATTGTTATACATTGCTGTCAAAAGAGATTATCTGTTAGAAGAAAACTTACATTCTTTTTTGAACATGAGAGGTAATAGTGAAAACTGAGCTGATGTTGTATTCTAGTTGTTTGCAAAGTTGTCTCTTTGTATGGGCACAATTTTGAATTTATAGCCTACAGCTCCAATTGTTTTGCTTAAAAATTATTTGAGTTTCAAAATTTAGTTAAATATCTCCATAAAAACGTATAGTCAACTTGCTAGCAACTTCTGACATTAGCACTCATATCCACATGTATATTTTAATGTCCTTATCATTAACATACTCTACAAAATGTAAGTCATAACATAACATTAAATTTTTTCAACCAATGGATTCCGAGGTGTTAGTGCTTCATGCTAATCTCATCTCCTCAATAGTATTTCTCTACATTATTGCATATAATGGGAAGTCCCATGTATTTATTAAGGCTATAAAGCAAAGCAATAAAACAATAATACCCCCTGTATGGACAGAAATGTCCAAAATGTGTTGTCTATGACCCTCTTTACTCAGTGCCCCCTTAGACATGAGCAGTGTTGACTGCTTTGTCAGGGTGTTCTGTCCCTTATGGCCTTTTCTTCTGTATCTTCTTTTGTCTCTTGCTTCTCCTATGGCAGCATCATATCTGTCACGTGGCAGATTCAGATTTGGTTGCTAAGTGGATTTAATTACACTATGCCATTTTGTCCAATTTTTGGGCATCCAGTGACATAAGCAGATACATCATCTGTATATCCATCATGTGAAGGACATGTCAACCTGATATTTTTGTCTTATGAAGTTGGTTTATTCATCAAGGAAAAGATCAGGAATTATTTCTTTGAACATTAGCATAAGAGGATATGTAGCTTCTCAAATCATATAAAGGTCTGCATATGAGAAATTTTGCAACTGAATCTCACATGGATAATGAAGAAAACGTTAGAAAATTAAAAAAAAAAGCTGAAAGAATAATTCAACTCATGATTGTATAATTCAGTAGTGTGCATAAAAGAAATCATAAACCTCAAATTGAAATTTGAATCTTCTTATTAGATTCACATGTAATTAAATCCAGAGCTGTAGATTTCTGTTCAAAAAAACCCCCAAAACCCACTTTCCTATCAACGTGTACTCAAAAACGTTTTCAGTCATAGTCTAGCTAGTCATAAATCATCAGATTTATGATCTGTATCTCTATGGACTTATAAAAAATAGGTCACTTTTCAATATGTATGATGTTGTGAAAGAACAGTGTTTGAGAGAGATGCCATGTTATGACATTGACTGCTTAAAATCCACAGATGCCAACCACGGAGAAATTAGATAACGCATGAACATGCGGAAATCTGTGTTCTGTCCCATTAGCATTTGACTTTGGGCTGGTAACTTAACTAGAAATTTGAAATAGAATGAAAAGTAGAAACTACTTATGATAAATTCTTTAAATATGTGTTACTGTTGCATCTCAATGCACTACAGGTAGCTAAAAGTATTAATAGCCTGAGCTTTTCTGAGATAGAAGACGACTGTTATATGAAGTTGTTTTTGAGTGTCCTTGAGTCAATCTGATGTGACCAGACCTACTGCAGAACTTGAAAAATGACGTATTTGGTTCCGTTCTTAAATATATGACTTCAAGGCCCAAGGGGCTGAGATGGATTAATGACAATTTAAATGAATACTTAACTATACGGAAGGGATCAAAAAAAAAAAAGATAGGGTTCTTTGAGATGCTATCTAAACAAATACACGTGCCAGAATTCTCTGCTTGGATTTGAAAATATTCCTATCACTTGTTCCTTGATCGTTCCTACTGTCTTTGCATATAGTCTGTCTATAAGCCTTTGGCCATAAGATTTGTTATATTGTTTTAAAAAGGTGAAAATTCTGGGACAGAAACCAAACAGAATTCAGAACACTACCAACAAGCCAAGACAAGATACATGAAGCATAAGTATGAAGAAAACTCAGAATTGGAAATAAATCTCTAGCATTTAGTCTACAGATATGAGTAAAAGCAAGCGTGTCTGGAAAACAAAGTAAGAGCTGTAACAGCTTACTGCTTTGCAAAGGTTAATGATGTTTAGGGTCTGGAAAAAGGGGAATACTTTGACAAGATACACCTTCTGTTGAGCTGCAACTCATGATGAATATTACAGCTCAAAAGGAATAGATTATCTACAGAGGGAAAGTGCTTATTAATTTCAGACTGGGCACTTCTACATCAGAAACAATGAAATAGTTACCAAGCAGGTGACAAGGGAGCAATAAGGTAAAATTAATCATATATAGTGGCAATTTTACCCATATTACTTAAGTATTCAAACTACATGTGTAGGTTAATAAAGTGGAGAAAGAGTAACCGCTTGTAATATTGTCTCGGTAAAAGACCTGGGCTTGTCAAGAGACCGTTCTTATTACATTTTAGGAGATGTCAGGTGCTCCGTAGTTCAGAGTCAGACTCCAACCCTACCTAAAACTCATGTAACTAAAAGGTTTCCCTTTTCCTTGGGAATACTGAAATTTCATACTTTATTTTTTAATATGAGCAGAAGACATGTAGTAGGTACAAACTCCAACAAAAAATCAACTACCAAATTATTTGTACCCCCAAAACAATTCTTTCCATATATAAAGAGACAAATAATTAAAGGAATGGGAATAAGGAGGATCTCTTCTTGCTAAGAATGAAATTCTAGCAGAAATGCTTTTAAAATGCTTTATTAAAGCAAAAGAATAGTCTCTAATTATTTATTGGGTTGTCTTTGGCATCTAGTATAACTTATGGGAAAGATTTTTGTTTGATATCATAGAATGGCTGTTCTACTAGACCACATTGTTAAGAGCCCTGTCAACCTGACCGTGAACAATTCCATGGATGTACAATATAATATAGAATATATTGGACATTTAATCTGAGGGAAAGAAATGAAGGATAATTACTAGATATTCTGAACAGCACTGGGAAGAGCTAAAAATTTAAACCGTAAGAAACATAAAAAGGGAAAACAATAACTGTGGAGAGTAGAAGAGAAAGTAATAAGAAAACTTATAAAAAAAAATGTAAAAATGTATGTAAAGATATATAAGTTCATCTTGTCCATCTTGGGAATATATACCTTAGCAATGTATGGGTACAGCACATCTGTGGTTTGGCAACTATAAGGCAAATCCCTCCCCTCACTCCCATCCCCTTTTCTTTTTTTTTTTTTTTTTTAACTGAAAGATACATAAAATGTAACTTCCAGTGTTTTGAGAGTTTCTGTTAGAGTGGTGAAACCCTAAAAAAATATGAAAAAAACTACCAGATTTGTCTACTGATTCTTCCAACTAGGATATTGGTACACATACTTTGCCTAGTATTTTGCAAAAACTGCATTGAAGAAAATCTCTGATTTGGAAATTAAAGTGTGAGCAAAAGGCTAAAAGAAAAAAAACATTTTCAAAATAAGAAAGATGTTTCAGCAATGATCATGAGAATGTACAGAAATATAATTTTATAAAAGAATATTAATGATTGCTGAAATTCACTGTTATTGGTCTTTCCACTAGTAGTTTGGTGAAAAGACCTTTCAGAGTGTGAGATTCTGCACAAATCATAGGCGCCTCTCTTTTCAACACTTTAGATGTCCATGAAGGAAAAACAGGAGATTGATTACAGACTGTGTTGTTCAGTACAGCGCAATCCAGCAGCAAGCGGGCATGAGACACTGCAGGTTGTAGTTAAGAGCCTTATATTCCCTAAATGGAATTTATATATATTCCCTTTCAAGTTACCCTATATGTCACTGTTACTACAAACTAAGATTTTAAACAAAGGCAGCAGACTTGTGACTCTGTGTTACTGCAGAAAAACATATTTTCTAACAGTGCATGAAGGTTACTTGACTTTGAGAAAAAAAGTTTGACCTATTTATACGAACCTCAGCTGCACAAGGAAATAGAACAAGCTGTGAAAGCACACTGCATAGGCCAACAGTGCAAGCTATAGATTACAGAGCCTAAAGTGGTGGTTAGTAAATCAAATAATGCCTCTCACTCAGCAACTGCAACACTCCTTCCTTCCAAAAGAGCGTGTCTTATATTCATAGAAAATATTCCTTGCCAACTTGCTGGAAACCTTTTCACTTTCATTAATGGGACAGAAGAATCACACTGCAATGAGATCTCATAAAAGACAAGGTACATGCTTTTCTTTGTCTTATTCACAAGCGGAGAATCAAAGTATAAAAAGAAATCTGGCAACCTACAAGGAAGGAGAGCTTTGCAAAGTTTTCAGATGATGTCCTATACTGTCATACACTGAATTAGCAAAATAACAGATTGCCAATAAAACTGAAATAATCACATTCTAGGACAGCATGAGAATTTATGAGTAAAGATGTACTGCATTTGTTAGGGTCTGTCTTCTGCTGGTAATAGAAAATGTGTTTCTAGCTGACTCTTAATTTAAAAAAGAAAAAAAAAGAAAAAAGCACTAACTGGTTATATTTTATGATAATATTTAATATAATATAACCTTAATTTAACATCTGTTCTGGGCATGCCTAGTTAGATAACAATACATTATAAAAATCTGAGTGCTTTGAAAGGTTGATGCAAAGACAGGAAATTAATGCTCAAAATTAAGCACCACCTTCTTCATCTGAAAAAATTACTCTCACTCTCTGTGTTGGTTGAACTCCACACAGCAACCAAGCACCACACAGTGACTCGCTCTCATTCCCCCCAGCCAGAGGGGGGGAGGAGAATTAGAAGGGTAAATGCAAGAAACTCATAGGTTTACATTAGAATAAATTAATAATTGAAATAGTCATAATAACAACAAAACAACAACTTCAAAAAAAGAAAAAAAGTAATGACAAGAGGCAAATAAAACCCAAGAAAGACAATCAATGGAAATGAAGACAGTTGCTCACCACCAACTGACCAATGTTCACTGAGTAGCAGCACTATGGCCAACTTTCCCCTTAATTTATTTCTTATCATGGTGTCACATGGTCTGGAACATCCTTTTGGTCAGTTGGATCAGCTTTCTTGGCTGTTTCCACTCTCAAATTCTTGTGCACCCTCACCTATTTGCTCTTGGGGAGTTGTGAGAAGTAGAAAAGGCCTTGACTCTGAGCACTGATCAGCAGCAATCAAGGAATGTCCGAGTTATCAACACTGTTTCCAGCACAAATCCAAGCTATATTCCCGTACTAGCTACTAGCTTCACCCCAACCAAAACCAGCACACTGTTACTGTGATTTTTTTTTTGAGTCCCTTTCCCTTCCTAGGGATGAAAAAAAACTATTTGACACTTCAGTTACAGATTTGATGCAGTGAAGTATTAAAGATCTTTTACAAAAGATTAAAGATTGCCAGTAGACTTCTGTGGGAAGTAATCAGCATGATTCATGCAAAAAATAAAGTGACGGTGATCTGCAAAAATGGAGGCAAAATATCCTGGTCTGCTCATCATTGTACAGTTTTTGTAAAGTTTTAGTCATGAGAAGATGTTGACAATGGCTTAGAAAAGGACACTGAAGATCAGTCACCAGAGAATGACTAATTCCCACCATGTTGTTATCTTAATAACAGTAATGAGCTGCATATCTGTACAACATTGAAATGTTTTTCAGTTATGTGTTTTTAATACAGAGGAAAAAATACAAAATTTAAAGTGCTTATTGATTGTATATCACAATAAATTGGATCAGTGGTTCACCAAGGGAAGAGAGGAGATGGCTGTTGTCTCTGACTGAGTAAAATAATGTTTATTGGTCAGTCAAGCATAGGATATAACAAACACGCATATCTAAGGAAGCAGAAAAGTATTTATTTTACACACAAAGCAGAGTCAGCTGATTTTCTCTGTAAGTACTTGATACAGTAATTTTCAAAAAAAAATGCTGATGCTGCCTGGGTGCATTGGGAGATTTGATGGGAGAACATAGCTTACAGGAATGTAGCATTGTACCAAAATATAATGATTTTTGGTGGAGGCAGTAAAGCAAAGGTTCTCTCTGACATTGTTGTCTGGGATATAAAGCAAGGAAATATTATAAATGCTTCTGCTATCTTACCTGCAAGAGTATACCAGTGATATCTGGTTTTGAGAGGAGAAAGAACATTATTTTTTTAACCTTAGCTAAATAAACCAAGTTTCTCTTGTGAGTACATTAAAAGTGTTAGAGTCAAAGACAGAAAGAAAAAACAAACAAAAAACCTGATAGAAATGGAAATATACATTTTACTTTAACTTGGATTCAGAAAAGGTGATTTTTAAATGTATTGATAACTGATTACCACTTAGATATTATGAATGCAAGAATGGGAGGAACCCAAGAATTATATCTCCTGCAGGATTTGAGGCATACAAAAATGTGATTTTTCATTTCATCTCCATAGATTAGGCACTATAAAGAGCAGAAAAGCAGATGCGAAAACCAAGAAATCTACTTTGGCGCCTACAAATAATTTTGTTTTTTCTTTCAGCTGTATATGCATCCTAGTGATTATCGTGTTATTGGTAGTTAGAATAAGTAGATTATAAAGTCAGTTTAAGCTTAAGTGTACATAGTTTGTGAATTGAATAAGAAAACCAAATTTTGATCCATGTGTAGAAGCCAAATTCAAATTGATGCTTACTATCATGGGTAAGTAACACTAAAATTATGATCAATTCATCTTTAAAAAAATTGTACATTTCAGCAAGGTGCTGTAGAGTAAAAGAGCAGCATATATTAAGCAAAAGTAGAAAATTGCATGCAGTTCTATTAAGATGTAATTGTTATAAATAAAGGTTTTACAGAGAATATTCACCACTCTGTAGGAGGGAGATCAATAGTATTCATGAGACAGTGCACTTGAGTAATCAAGTTTCTTATTCTTTTTTACACTGAACAACTTCGCTTTGAACACTACACAATTTAGATCAACCACAAATTATAACTCAGCAAATAAATTGGTGTATGCTTTCCAAAAATTGAAATCAACCTGAAAAATGGAGCATGGCTTTTCTTTCTTTATTCCTTTTAAATTTTTATTCTTTCCCCCCCTCCGGATGGCTTTTCTTCATCGAGAACTCATTGGTTTGTGCTCTCATGAAACTCATTGTGTTTTGAACACTTTCTTTTTGTGTAACTAATGTGAAATGTAACGTGTAACTACTGTAATGTGTAACTAATGATTGAAATGCTCACATGTGTGATGTAATGCATGTTGCATGCTCTGTGTAACTTGCTGCAACACGAAGGCATCGATAAGTCACTCTTAAAAGAGGAATCTTGGAAGTTGAGGGAAGCACTTGCTGTGCCAGGTCATGTATCTTTTAACATGGAAATCTATTCAATTACTTTTGTGTTCTCAGAATGCAGTTTTTAAAAGTGGCATAACCTTTTAGATAAGAAACATTTGGCATTTCACTCTATCACTTATAGCCGAGAAGAACTAAGCCAATGTGGAAGATGCATGGTTAGATTTAGTTCAAATCCTAGCTCTGCTTGCCCCAATGGATTTTTCAGATCCCTTTTCTCTATATTCAATTCCCACTTTGCAAAATACAGTTGCTGGTATTCATATTCTGTGAGAATCTATCAAGATGTTTTAGTCATTAGTGCCTAGAAAGTCATGTGCGACACTGAAGTATTTAATTATATGGTATATATAGATGTATAAATGAACACTCTAGTATATACAGTGTATAGTCATTGCTACTCGTATCACTAGCTAGTTTCTAAGGTCTTTAGAAGATTATAAAGTAGTAAAAGCAAATTTTCTTAAATGTTTAAAAGGTTTTATGTATTTTTTGTTGACCACCATCAAATTATGCTATAAATAACCATACTGCTACATTATAAACTTTTTATTATTTCTAAGTTCCATAAAAGTAGGGTGGTTTTTTTGGTGAGATATTTTATTTTTTCCCAAACAGGATGGAAAAAATTGAAAACCAATTTTTGTTGCATTGTAATGTATATTTTTCCTGTTTTTCTTGAAATAAGATTGCAGGAACTGTGTCAGCTTTTTCGTTTTGTGTTTTGTTTTTTTTTTTTTTTTTTTTTAATTCAGGATTAAATTTAAGGAAAATGATAGGAAGATACATATTAACATTGTAGCTGTAAATCTTAAAGTAGAATTTCACCTGTGCCAGTATTTTCTGAAGATGTATGCTAAGTGTGTTAGATGCAGGGGATACAGAGTGTTTCCTTTATAAAGGAATCTCTGTCAAAAAAAAATAAAACATATATGACTAATGTTGTTGACCTGATTTTAAAGAACAGCATCTTGAGGAGTTGCATGGAAGGACATTATACCACACAGAAAAGAAAGATTATCAAATGCAACATGTGAAACATTTGAAAGTGTTACATACATCTCCTTTCAATGCAAAACTGAATGGAGTGCTATCAAGTTTTGTTTCCTCACCTGTAAAGAGACAACAGAAAAATTCTCCTTTATTATACTTGCAGTGGATGCAGAAGGCTATAGTATGAAGGTCAAAGAATTAAGTTTTCATTACCTTGTTATTGTCAAGGGGTTTTAGCAGAACATTTTTACCTTTTCTCACTCCCTTCTTCCCTCCTCTCTTTTTTTCTTGTCTTTTCCCTGGTTGATTCTAAAGCTCAGAAAATATGGTTTCCAGTGTTTCAGCTTCTTCTTTTTTCAGAGCTGAAAAATAATTTTTTTGAGTGAGTGAACACATGCTTTTGAACAGACAAATGAGCAGAACCAAAAGCACCACCAGGAAAAATGGTCCTTAATGACCAAAAGAATGTCATGCTGTTTACCCAGGGCAATGTAAGCTCACATCCCACTGTGCTTTGCAGCTGCTCTGAATAGAAGAAACACTGACGGTCCTGAAATATGTTATCTACAGTGACCGTATGCAGAAAAAGGAGTCACAGCAAATTTAGGCTTCCTAGGAAGAGCTTCCAGAATTGCAACTGCAATGCATCCTAGAAGTAAATTTTCCCAAAATTAGTGATAAAATCACTGAAATTTGCACCACTGTATAATGTTTTTTTCAATCTTTGTAGTATAAGAATGAGGAAAGTCAAGTATCAGTTTTCCAGAACATTAGGAACTTGAGCTCCTTTCAGGTGGAACTGATGCACACTGATTCTTATTTTTTTTAATCTTCCCTGCAAGCCACATTTTCTTCTGAAATGCCATTCAAAAATGCCTGCAAGTCCTGTGAGCACAAAGGTTTGTTTTGCCATCCATATCATTGCTCTAAAATACTTTCCACAGAAGTGGAAAGAAAAGTGGGAAATTATTTGTTAAACTTTTCCATGCATCATTTTCACAAAACTTTTGACTCTCTTCTATTTTTTTTCGCTGATCAGCTTTAGAAAAATAAAAGAGAGACAGAAGACTCAGAGAAATTAATTATAAACTGGCATGTTGTTGATTTCATGCCTTATGTGGGTACAAAATATTTAGATCTTTTACTAGCACCCAGTGCTCTCTGTTCTTTTTCATGATGTTTGTTTTTTCCTTTTTCATTTTTTTCTCTTGTTTAGGTTTGTTTTTTTGGTTTTTTTGGGTATTTTGGATGGGGGGGAATTTTCGTGTTCTTGAAGGATGTGTGAATGCTACTCTTTTCATCTGTGTTTCTGTGCTCTTTAATAAGCCTGAACAGATTTTTATGTCAGTTGCATTGATAAAAAATCCACAACAATGTCTTGCTTGTCTTTAGTGCTTGTCTAGGTGTCTATCTGTGTATTTGAAGTGCAGAATCTTTTGTCCTTTTTTATTTTTAAGGTCTGATCACTGATTAGGAGAAAATGGCTTGTTGACACCTGCAGAAGAATTAGCTGGATCACAAATTCAGTTTGCTGTGTGCTGGCTTAACAATGAAGTGGCAAGTCTGTGGCTGTTTAGAGAGTTTAAGGGTGTTATCAAAACAAAACAAAACAAAACAAAACAAAGCAAAAAAAGGCATCAGAAAAAATAGCAATATTCCCCACATCAATTTTAATTTCTTCCAAGCTCCAACTTGTCTGTGCAAAGGCAAAAAGCACACCTGCCTCCTTGAAAGGATTCTGTCTCAAGAAATATCGTAACCCACCCTGGCTGTTAAAGTGACACGGACACTTTCTTTAGCTTTTTCTTCCTCTATGACATATTTTAGGGTGGAAGAGAAAGTGTTTAGATCCTTCGGGTAATTTCTGCCCAGCCAAGCTAATTCCATTATCCGTTAGTCATGTTTACATCAGGGTAACAGCTAATAACTCATGTGGAACTCTGTAACCATCTTTAATCTTGTTCTTCATCCAGGAGCCTGGCTTTTTCAGATTATTAATGGTGATGAGTAAGTGTCCTGTCAGGCTTATGCCCATGGAATTGCAAAGTGACACAAGGTGCAGACCAGCTCTCTGGGGTGACATATGGTAATCACATGTACCCTTCCTGCTAAGGAAAAGAACTATCTCACACAGGGTCTTAAAATAGTAATTATTCCCGTGAAACCTATTAAAGAGTTGCATTTTCCCTTCTGAAGAAGTTGGAAATAGATGTAGAGAGAATTGTGACTAAAAGTCTACTGTCAGCTTGATGGCAAGCTGTTTGTATCCAAGTGAGTCTTTTTTGTGGTAAAATGATCTTACAGAAGATTTCGGAATCCCAGTAGGCATACAGATGCCAAAGGATGCCCTCAAAATTAAATAAACCACACATGGCATACTGTGAAGAAATTACTTTTCAATTCTTTTCTGACTTAAACAATTCAGAGTACTAGCAGTATTATAGAGCAATAGTAATTTTGTATTAATTTGTCAAAATGTTTAGGCATGAGTACTTGAAGGTGTGAATAGTTACTACAATTCTCATGCATGTTTTTGTAGATAGCAAAAACCCCTTGATGTCAATATAATAATGTCAAATTACACCTTCAACCTTAAACTCTGTAGGATAAGTGAAACTGAAATAGGGTGAAAAGCTTGTTTAAGCTGTTTCTATTCAAGAAGGCAAATCTGCTCTATTGTTGCAATCAGAATGAGCAAGTGTAAGCAGTGTCAGGCTAAGTGATCATGCTTTTCATCCTAGACCATGCTCAAGAAGCCTGTCTTTGTCTATTGAATAAAGATGATGTGCAAGTATCCTGCCAAGCGTCAGTTCGTGAAAACTAAATGAGGCCAAGAGCAGACTTTTCTAAGGAACTTGTAATTTATGCAGCCATGGAATACTAAATATTTTTACAGGGGTGTTACTACTTTTGTGATTAAAAAAAACAACAACAAAAAAAACCAAAACAAACTGAAACCAAAATAAAAAACAAAACAAAAAACAACAACAACAAAACCAAACAAAACCGAGCAAACAAACACTCCAACTCACTACCAAAATTATTTGGTCATGTAAGTATGTCAGGAATGAAAAATAGCTTAGGATGTACTCTGCCTGCAGCAGTCTCAATTATTCATCCCAATACAAAATCTTTCAGCATGAAATAGGCAACCAAATCCTTATCTTAACAGGTATCATATCTGAAAGCAGATAATTCTGAATTGAATAGAATGGAAAATATAGGGATGTCATAGGATCTGTGAAATTGTGGATTGTCTCTTGATAAAAATGGAAAACAATCTGCTAACTCAGTTAAAATTTGACTGCATTACCTTACTCTAAAGAACAATTTATATATATATATATATATATATATATATATATATATATATATGCATATATAAATCGGTATAATGGACTTTAAAATATTTTAATACATCTGATTTGATAATTTAAACATAAAATCCCTTTTATAAATAAATATAAAATCTCTTTCTTCCTCTCTTTCAAAACTATTCATAGACTCATAGCATCATAGAGTCACAGAATGTTTTAAGTTGGAAGGAAGACTAAAAATCTTCTAATTCATATCCCCTGCCATGTGCCACTAGACCAACCTATAACAACCTGGCCTTGAATGATTCCAGGAATGGGGCATGCATAACTTCTCTGGGCAACCTCTGGTAGTGCCTCATGACCCTTTGAGTACAGAAATTCTTCCTGACATCCAATCTAATTGTCCCCTATTTTCCTTTAAAATCCTTCCCACTTGTCCTGTCTGCCAGTGCAAAAAGTTGCTCTAGATCTTTCCTATAAGGTCCCTTTAAATACTGGAGGGCTACTGATAAAGTGTCTCTGGAGCCTTCTCGCCTCCAGCTCCCTCAGTCTGTCTTCATGGGAGAGATGTTCCAGCCTTCTGATCATCTTCATGGCTTTCTCTGGACTCGCTCCAACAAGTCTATCTATCCCCTCCTGGTGCTGGGACCCCAGAGCTGGATACAGCACTCCAGGTGTGGCCTCACCAGAGCAGAGCAGAAGGGTAGAATCACCACGTTGCTGGCCACACTACAGGATATGATTTGCTTTCTAGGCTGCAAGCACACACTGTTGGCTCATGTCCATCTTTTTGTCCACAAGAACCTCTGAAGAACCTTATCTGAAGGCCTGTTTTCAATTAGTTATTTTTCAGTCATTTCTGGGGTTGCCCTGACCCAGATGCAGTACCTTGTACTTGGCCTTGTTGAGTTTCTCTATAGGAAATAGAAAGACAGAAACTTTTTGCTTTGTTCATTTTTGGTAGTGTAGCTTTGCCAGTTACCCAGCCTAGAACAAATGTTTGCATGACTTTAGCTAATGTTTCAGGTTTAGATACTTTGTGCTTATTTACGACTACTCCAGAAAATCCATTTTCCACTTGCTTAGTCAGTGTGCCTGTGGAGACTTGGCCTATACCAGGAAAAATCGACAGGATGTGTGAGGCACCTTTGCTGGGCCAAATTAGTGGAATTTTTTTACTCCAATTAATACATGGGAATGGTGGACTCCTCATCTTCCTAAAGCATCTGCTGAACCTCAGGAATTAGAACTCCTTGGTTCTGTAAAAGTAAAGCTTGTGTCAAGTTCTATTACTCAGGAAAAAATCAATCAGTAGTGAGAGAGGTTTCTTTACATCATCCTATATATAAGAACCAAACCTTTTGGTGTAATGACACTTCTGTAGTTCCATCTACACTCAGCTCTATTCCTCTTCATTTACAGCAGACATAGTTGTTGTTTGTGGAAACAGAGCATGGCCTGCTATCCCATCAAACATTAAAGGTGGTCCACGCAGTTTAGGAAAGCTTAAATTGTTGACTCCTAGTATAGGAATTATTGTCAGTATGAAACATAGAGGAAAAAGGTCACTTATCCATCAACATGAACCAGAGTGCAAAGATGATTTTGAACCTTGGGGCTTTGGAAAAAGGTTTGCAGCATCATTCTTATGCCACCTGTTGCCTCAACTGTAGCATAAAAGCAGTTAGATCGGTTGGGATGTTGGCTGAGTAAACGATCTAATTCTACGTCCCTTGCATTTAGTGGCTTTTTAGCAGATGTCAAAAGTGTTAGGCACACAACCTTACAAAACAGGACAGAAATAGATTTTCTTTTGTTAGCACATGGGTATGGATGTGAGTATTTTGAAGGGATGTGTTGTATGAATCTCTCTGATCACTGAGAGTCTATTAATAGACAAAAGCATACAACAACTCAAAGAAGATGTATCAAAAATAAGAGTAGATGATGGAACTTGACTGGATGATTTTTTTAGTGGATGGGATTTAATGTCATGGTTAAAATAGTGTCTTACAAAGAGTTTATATATTTTAGTCATTATGGTAGTAGTGCTAATAATGGTGCAGTGTTTGCTTTAGTGTATGCAGCAGATGATTGATAAATCTGGTAATGGAATTTTTTTGATGCAGAGAGAGAGGGGAGATGTAGTAAATGGAAAGACAGAAACTGCCACAGGTACTGAAGGGATTGATTTGCAGCCTTGGAAGAAGCTAAGATTGATGTAAAAATAAAAGTATACAAACATTAAGCAGAAAACTGTAAACTTGTGTTTCTATAGCTATAAGTAAGAATATGCCTTAAGTAAGTAAGAAACTGTATTGAATGAGATGGTGAAGGGTTTTGTGGTGTAGTAATGTAATTGTATAGGGTAAGCTAAGAGTTCAAATGTATAATAAAAGTATATGTGTGCATATGTGATAATAGCTCATTGGGTAAAAGTATACTCAGTGCGGCAGAATTAAGTAAAGGTTATAGGTTAAAATAAACTTTGTAGGAACTTTCCATTGGATTAGAATGTTATATATTGCCTTGTAACAAAGAAACTTGCGACTGCTTTGAGCTATGGCTGACTTACTGCTCCTCTGATATCTCACGGCCTTTGAGGCTGATGTTTATTTGAGTAATAAATTGTTTTTCACACAATGGAAATCCCATCCATTCGTTAAAGTGATGATAATATTTCCCATCACCACAGTTCTCAAGTTAGGTCAGCTTCCTCTGGGTTGCATCCCGTTCTTCAGGTGTGTCAACTGCATCACTCAGCTTGGTTTCATCTGCAAGCTTGCTGAGGGTGCATTTGATCCCACTGTCCATGTGATTGATGAAGATATTAAAGAATATTGGTCTTAAGACAGAGCCCTGTGGAAAAAAAATTAGTATTAAGTATTAAAAAAAAAATGGAACAACCCAAACCCCAAAGTTAAATAAAGATTAAAATTTGTTAAGTGTTTTTAAGGTTTTTTTTTTGTTGTTGTTGTTGTTTTTTCACAGAATGAAATGTAATTGGTTTAATCTAATTATCTTTATTATTTCACTTTCCTAAATCAGAAGCACCAGAATATGGGGAGAAGAGGTTTGGTAAGAGGTTTGGCCTTTGACTCAAAGCAAGGACTTTCTGTTACTGTATGTGATGGGGAAAGGTGGGAGGAGAACACAAGCGACGAAAGTGGCTGAAGAAAGGGAAGCCAAGCTGACAGACCCCATGGAGGTTGCAAGCCTTGAGAGCTTGAGCAGGTGCAAGAGCACAGGCCTAACAGGAAACTTTGTGTTGACAGAAGGATGGAAATTCATGCAAATCAGTCTTTCTTGTCACAACTTAGCATTTGATAGATGAAAATTATGCTGATTTTACGGAATTAAACTGTCATTTTATAGGTAGAATTATTTAGAACTACTGGGTTATAATATTCAATTATGCAAACATAAGTAAAGGCTGACTTCAAAATCTTTACCTCTTTACCTTGCTCATCCTGCTGGCTTCCAGGAACACTATGACCTCCTTTACATAGCTCTTTCTGTGGCTGAATTTCCTCTGCTTGTAACTGCTCTATTTCTGTTGTCTCCAACTCATAAGGTCATTGCCCATCATGGTGACATATATTTTACCTCTCTGCTAATATGAAATCTTAAACTATCTGGGAAGACTTCTGGCTTGTGTTTTATGTTGAAAATTACTTTTATAGTTTCCTGCATCTGCTTTAGAGGAGTGCACCATGTAATCTTCTCTTTTTCTCTTCTACTTGTACTTCCAAGAACTGATATCTCCAATCGGAATGTACTCCATTTAATTTATGACATCAGTACTTTCAGGATGCAGGGCTACTTCTGTACTTGGGTTTATTTCATAAATAAATGTGGTTTTGTTCATAAAGATTTGCAAAGTTTCTGTTATTAAAAGGCAATGGAAAACAATTGTTATACAACACTACAACATGCTGTTTTTATGAGAGGCCTTACCTTAGAATGCTTCATTTATGCAAAATAGGTGGGGATTTTTTGTTTTGTTTTTTGGGTTTTTTTGGTTTTTGGTTTTTTTTATGTTTAGGAAATCCTTTTTAAACAAACTCTGTTTAACAATTGTTCTTGATATTAAATTAGGATTCACCTAAAAAGCTGGTGATTCCAAAAGGGAAGGAATCTGTGTTTCAATTTGTTTGTTTCTTTAATTATGAATAAAGTGCAATTTACAAAGAGATGATACTTCAAATTGCTATATGAAAGGAATTTTTCTTTTTTTTTTAAATTTTGAGGTCAATATACTTTGTCTATTATTGACTACTTTAATTTCAAAATTGTTTGATTCTAAGTGGTATTTTATGTCTGAAAATACTTTGAAAAAGTCTGAAATGAAAAGTTTTCAAAAATATTTCCTCATTTCTAAAATACTTTTTTTTTTAGTTTCACATGATTTAACTTAGCTTAGCCAACTGTACCATCTCTGCCATATCAGTGATATTTACCTTTCATTAAACAATGGAAAGAAAATTCAGATCTAAAAGTTTGAAAAGCAAAGAGTTTCTCATCTTAGAAAGTTTTCTACTTAATATAATCTTAATCTAAATCTAATTCCATTTTTTTTTTGAGTCTGTGCATATCTCTTTTATTTTGCTTCTGTTTCCTATAATCTAAAAAGGAAAATTAAAGCAGTATGAGAAGAAAAAATTACATGGGAGGGTGTATGAATAGATTAGACATTTTAAATGGTTACTTGTCTTTTCAGCTTCTGTCATGTTTTCTTTTGCAATGTCTCATATTAAAAGCTCAGTAAGTGTCTAATTCCATTTTTCTCAGCTTGAAATTTTTCTGGCCTTCTTAGTTGTGCCATTCGTTTTTGAGTGCTATAGTAAGAATTTGGTAGACAAGGACTATCTCTTTTATTAATTCCTTACTTTGAAAGAAAGCAAAATGTATTTTAATATCTGTTGTGTTTACAGTTCATCCATTTGGTCTTAAATTTTCTTCACATTACTTCTCCCTCACTGCACTCTGTGCCCTCAAGAAGCTTTTGGGACACAAATAGGATTAATTTTATTTGCTTTGTCAAAGTTAAATCTACAGTTCCAGTTTTGACAAGAGAAAAATTAAAAATACAATATGAAATGTAAAAGTGCTGTAGTAAGTGCTTTCAGTTTGAAAAATAAATGTCACTGATACACAGTCAAAATAATAGAAAATGCATTTGAATTTTGTGCAGGGAGATTATACTCTTTGGGATAAAGCATTATATTTGAATTTGGGTTTTTATTCAGCAGAAGAATATATTTATTTTTTTTTATTTTCACGTCTAAGCACTGAACCACTGCCCTTTGTAGAAAGTGGAAGAGATACCTAGTGTCTACTTTGTTTCTTTTTTTACTGGCCAACAGCAACTTTCTTGGAGCCCATATGGTATGGGAAGGGAAACTGCACCTTAAAAACTCTGAGGATGTCATAATATTGGCAGTGTCCTTCAGCAAAGTTTTTTCTTTAGGTGAACTAGGTGTGTAAAGGATTTTTACACTGTATTGGGAAGATTAATTTATGTTATTCAGCCGCTAATATATTTGGTGCTTTTCTGAGAATTTACCACTCTTAGGCATGCCTGTAAGGAATACACTTTCATTTTTCTTAAGTATATATAAATATGTCTCTTACTATTTATGCATACATATGCACGTAGAATAGAAAATAAAGGGATATTTGCTGTCCTGAATTTTTTGGCCTGATGATCAAAGCAAGTACAGTTGTCATGAAAATTTGCTTTGGCATCATAAGAATGACTGAAAAATTATATTATTTTTGAAATAAGTTGAAGAAAATTAGAGACATGAGAGTTTTACAGTGATTTCCCAAGACAAAAAAACAAATCAATAGGAGCTTGTTATGAGAAATTGTAATACTTGGTTTTGCTCTAAGAGAAATTTACTTTTTTTTTCTTCTTTTTTCTTTTTCTTTAAGTGATTAAATGCTTAATCTTTGAAGAACAAAATGGATGTGTGGGAGATGAAACTTTGTTACCTTCCATAGGCTAAAAGGCACATCAACTCTGAAAGACAATTTTAAAAATTCTTAGTTTTTCTGCAAATTCTTGAAAACGATAGTGCTCTTCAAACTCAAATTGGTCACAATTTTGTCTCTATTTCAGAGATCCCATCAAGCAGGAAGCACATGAAATAAATCATCAAGGATGCTGTAATTTTTTTCCACTACTCACAGAAACAAATTCTGAGTTTTAACATGATATATAGTCCAACTTCCTATACAAACTGATCATGAAAAGATGTATTTTGCCCTATACTAATATGTATTTAAGAGCTTGCCCAATTTTCCAAGTACTCAGCATGCATGACTTCTGAGGTAGTCCTCTTTAATTCATGTGTCTAACTACTTAATGTCTTGTTTTAAAATGCTGTTGCCTTTTAGTGACAGTCTCATCTCCTCTCTCTTCCCTTTGCCCTCTTCTAAAATCTGTTTCCTAAATTTATGAAGAGAAAATACAGCAATGAAGAGAGTGAGATAGGGAAGGTGACTAATTAGTGGGCAATAAAGGGGTGACTTGATGGATGGGTTGACATGTTGGAATGCTGGTGCATTATTTTGTTCTTAATTTTTATAACTTGAGCCAGTATGACAACTGGGATGTTGCATAGTTGCTGACACTCATCTGTGGATTTATGGGGCAATTAGCAGTTCCCTGCACCTCATCTGCAGGTTTTCTTATGTAACTGTAGTGTGATTATTTCTCAGTAATAGCAAAATATTAAAGTCTCTGTCTGAAAACTCTCATTTGCATAACTATTATTCAGCTTGTTTCTGAACAAGGGCTAAGTCAGTCTTTTTCATTGATTAGCTGAGAGTCATTTTAGCTACCTTATTAAGAAATAATCACAACCATTTTTTCTGCTCTGATTGTGTGCTGCTGCCCAGCCAGGCTGCCAACTATTGCTGCAGATGCTAACTAATTAAATATTTAATTATAATTAGTGATGCTTGAATACCATAATGATGGCCAACACAGGTAACAGAGAACTACAGCCTTTTTTTTACTGAGCTAGGAAAAGCCTTCAGAAGGCATAGTACTTTATGGTTTTGGGGAGTATATATCCTAGAGAATTAGTAGCTCATTCTGTGCTAATGACAAACCTGAGTCTTGGTACCTTGTTTTTCCTTTTAGTTTCCTGTGGGGACAGTAGATTTGATTCTGCACTTTGTATTATTACACAAATAAATTCTGTAGAAACCTCATGATATTTACTCAAAGAAAAGTAGAAGGATAGCCCCCTTCTTCAGAATTATCAAAATATAGTTAGGAGTCTCAAGAGTGTGATCTTAGTGCTAGCCCAGATTTTGAACAGCTCAACAGAGATTCTATTTCACACTAATCAGGTGAGATGTGTCTCTGACGTACTCCTGTCTGGTGTTCCTTTTCCTTTGGTGCTTACCTGAAATTCTGTCTCTGGGTTGGAATGAAGCTGGCAGGTGAATAGGAGGAAATGCATCTGATGTTTTAGCAGAGGCTGAGAAACAGAAGAGTTGCAAATGGTGAATCAATGGGAAATTCTCAGTAAGAGGAATTTGCTGCATTATGCTTTATCTGAAAAAAACAAAGAAGTAGTAACTAGTGACTGGTATAATCTAAAAAATGCAGCTTTGTTCCATTTCTAAGTTGCAGAGTTTGGGTTTAAATGCTCTTTAATACCAAAAACCATATAAAAATGTGCATGTGTATAAAAAGGGACAAAAACAAAGAATTGTTTTTGTCTTTTTGAAATGGAAAATAAGATTCTTCCTGGGGATAAAACCCTCCCAGGAATATCAAAAGCTTTAACATCAGAGAAAGTTTTAGCTAAAGTGAGGTAAATTCATAAAAGCATTTCAGTTGGAATTTTCACAAGCAATAAGATTTTACTGTCTTGTATATCATCAATTGCTTTCAACATCTTATAACACCCAGCAAATACTTTATTTTATGATGAATTAATTTTTCTCTTTATATATCTGAATTATCTGTCATAAAATGATGAGAAATAATTTTACAATTTCAGTTAGAGAAATACAGAAAGCTGAGTAAATTTGTTAAGAGTATTAGCCATATAAAGAAGTTAATTTACAGATAGATTTTTTAAAGCTCATTGTACAAATTGAGTTTTCCCTACTTACATATGAAATTTTCCAGGTAACAATTCTGTCAGTGAACATGATTTCTTATTAATAAATGGAAAAAAAAATCATTATGTTTATGATAAAGTGATACAATAATATTCTCTAAAAATCCTTGGGAGTTTCGAAAACTCCTTTCCTAGAGGGAAGAAGGTTTGAAAAATAAGAGGGTTTATTTTGGCTCCCTTTGCTGTCTTAGTGCAAACAACAAAAACTATCTTCATGAAGAGACTTGGTCATAGCGCTTGTGGGTGAGGCTTTGAAATTCCAGGAAAACAGGAGGTCCCTGCTGCCAATGTATAGATCAAAGAACATTTGCTCTCATTGACGGAGGACCAGGTTGGGAGCACTTCAGCAATCAACACATACACAAATCCACGGGGCCTGAAGGCATCAACCTCACTTAAGTCCTCAGAAAAATGATAAAGCCTGGAAACCATTTTTTGGACCCCAGATGAACTCCCAGAGGAAGTCCCATCCAACCTCAACCATTCTGTGTTTCAGTGAATCTGCAGTTAGAGAAACCACACAGAGGATCACACAATCACAGATCAGAGGTTACATGGAGGGAAGGACATGTTTATTTCCACCAAATTATTAACCTTCCTTCCAGCTTTGGCCCAGTACTCCATTTATATCAGGACAAAATGTATGTCTCTGGGCTGTGTCCTCTAGTAAGGTTAATTCACTAATCTTAGGGAAATATTTGATTTAAGTTGCTCCAGACTAAATGTGTCAATCTTTCTACCGTGAGACCTGAAGGTATTTTTTTAGTACAACAGGACAGTGCCCTTAGTGATTACAATATGTCTGATTGATTGGCTGCAATCTATAATACTGCAGGTATGACATTATCTTCTTGCCATAATACAGTTCTTTCTGAGTTCAACTGAGGTAGAATTTCATCAGGACTTATTTCAGCACTTCATTTCACTGAGCTTAGCCTTAAAAAGACATTATTGATTTCCTATCTGACCCACAGTTTTGCAGACTGAAATAACTAGACAAATTTATGTTTATTATAAAAAAAATAAAATATGCAATATATGCAATAAACAAGCTACTCATTAAATGTCTTGAGGTAAGTTACATAAATCATAAACCACCTAGCCACTATATGGTTGCATTTTTACTGTAGCATGGAAGGAACTCAGACAAAAAATACAGGAAAGACCTTGTTTAAGTTGCAAAGAAAAAAAGAAAAAGTAACAACTGCCTTTTCTAAAGATTGAGGGCGATGACTGTAAAAGTTTACGAAAATATGTGCTTTGTTTTCATTAATACTCAATTATTGAATTCATTCAAAGCAGGCTGTTAAGGGTGAAACATCGAAAGATGAAATGGTCTCTATTCTAAGTTAACTCAGTGCTTACTGAAAATGGCCTATGACCCTTTATGGATAATTTTTTTTTTTTTAAAGGGATTTTGAAATTGTAAATTTACAAGAATTGATGAGATTTTTCAATTAATATTTAAATTTGTCTGTTTCCTGTATTTTCTGTGTATCTGGGAGATTGGGCATGTATGTATATATGAACAACAAAATAGACACAAAATAATATTTGTCTTAATTTCTTAAATTATAGCAGATACTTTTGTGAATGACATTATAAAAATACATTCATACCAGTCAATAAAGATACACATATGTACCAAATGGGGAAAAAAAGGAACAGTAAGAATAAACCTCCAATAATTTATGTTGCTTAGTGTCAGTGTTACACAGATGACAAGACCCGTTTTCTAATACATTATTTTCTTGGGTTTTTAATTTGAAATTTAGAAAGGTAGGAAAGAATCTAAAAGGAAAACTATTTTCACCAATAAAATTTGCATTAATTTCTCTAGGCAAGATAGATAGAGCTGCAGTAGTGAGTGTCACCAAAATGAGCCTTTTATTTCCTCCTGCACCACCTCATCTATTCTCTGTGCATGGCCATATTGCAAAAATTCACAGCAGGCATCTGTTATAAAATTACCCAATTCATTACTCTTGAATTTGGAAAATGAACAATTGCACACAGAGACATGAAGATTTATAAAGATGAAAGTGAGGCACAAATATTATTTAATCGTGTTTTTTAGAGACTTCAGATAAAATGTCTCCTGGTTGCTTTTAGCATCTCTGAGTTTAATCACTGACTTAGTTTGGGAGCACTTCTACATTGACTGGGCAATAGAGGGTTTTACTTGAGTGAGAGGTTTCTTGACTAGACACATGCAGTTACTCATACACAGCTTTGATATTTGGTGAGTCTTCATGAAACACATCCAGTTCTGAAAAACAAAATACAAATGAGGATTACTTTGGCTGAAGTTATTTGTAAATGGTTGTACTCTCTAGTTAGAATAACAGCTGCCAGTCTAACAAGAGCCTGCCTCAGTTGCTCTAATGACCTTATATTTCTATGCAATAATGCTGGGCTGAACAAAGAAAACTTTCAAGGAATAAAAATATAAGCCCTAGCACTGATATTCCTGATATTTTAAAATCCATGAATATTTTGTTTTGTTTTCTTTTTAGTTCATTGATGATCACAAAAGAGCCATAGTCCTACCACAAATGCAGGTAGGATGAAAAAGTAAGTGACCCCAGAATAGTGAGAGTTCTGAGCTGATATTCTCACAGTTCAGAAAACTGATGGGTTATCCCTCACTCTTGTCGTCTCTGGGACTACCTGTTAAAATTCACAAGATTAATGGCTAGAAACCTATTGGGCACAGCTGCTGCCTGTCATGTTTTCCCAAGGACGGTATCAACCTCTGAAATTGTATAATTCCGTTCTGTTAGAGCTAATCTATTAACCTTCAGAATGCTGAAAATCTAAAAGTTGGACTATGGATTTCCATAATCTACTACAGAAAGAAATATTGGGGGTTAAACACCTTTTAATACTATGTTGGTGGAGACAAAGACATTTAAATCCACTTTATAGTAGTTGTAATAATTGGCAAGAGAAGGCCCGTATTTTCAATTTTAAATGTCTAAGGTAGCACACAAAGTTGACATTAAGCAATAATTGCACCCTTATATATACAATACACAAATAAATGCCTGCAAGAACTCGCTTCAAAATTTCTGTCTTTGAGTAAATTTTGTAATTTTGTATATTTTTGAGTCCTCCTAACACCAAAAACTGCAATAAATTGTTTCAAAATTCTAATAATAAGGTTCTGACCAATAGCAGAAAATATTTTGATACTGAGATCTTAACTAAACTATGTTTGCAGTGTGATAGAATTCTTGACAGGTTCAGAAAAACAGAAATATCCTGAGGATTAAGAAAATAATGTTATGGAATACGTTAAAATATGTTCACATTCATTTCAATATCTCATGTTTCATACAAAATTATAAATATATTTGAGCTGCAGCCTCAGATTTGTCAATTCTTGTTTTACATGTATTGCTAATGTGTTGAAATGTTTTGATTTATTTGCCTTTCTCCCTTTTCCCCATCTCATATATTTATTCAAAAAGTGTAGAAGGACAGTAGAATGAAGGATTTTTTCTTGATTGTCCATGTTTTAGCATTGACACTGATAGATTCCTAGCAGAAATGAAAAATTTTGTAATTTATCAAAAATAAAGATTCTAGATCATTGACAAAGCAGGTATAGATTTACCATAGTACTTTTCTGAGTCAAACATGACACGAGACAGAATAAAACTGAAATTGAAGACACTGCTTCATCATCTGACCATATTTGAAAAAGAAACTTTGTTCTATTCGGAAACAGTTTGTTTCTTTCTTTTAACTGATGATTAAACTGTAGTAAGGCTGCATTATGTATTTACAGAATAGTACTGACCAGGATTTGAATCTCAGCAAAATAAACATTAATTATTAACCTGGAGTGAAATTTCATTTTACCTGAGTTGCCTTTCAAGAGTTCAATGAACCGCAGAGACTTGTGCATTTACTGGTGTATTTACATTTTATAATGAAATTTCTAGTCACTTCCCTCCCCCCCACACCAATTATTTCCCTCATATTCTTATGCATGTTTGTGAATGAGAAGTGATAATTTCCCAGGTAAAGGATGATGGTTCAGTCATAAATGATCTCCTGTAAGTATTCCTAATGATGACAAAGCTGACAGAATAGGTATAAATACTTGCATATAGAACCAGTTAATTATTTTGCACTCAGAATGGTTTTACATCGCTCATCTTCATTAGCTTTTCTGTAAGCCTCAGCATCGCAGGGCTACACTGTTTTTGAAAGTATGTAGCATTTGATTTTGTTATATTAGCAAACTCTCTAAAGTCATAGCTTTTTTGTATGGTAGAATTTTTGTAAGGTTTAGAAATACCAGACATAATTAGACTCCTCTCCAATGTCAGGCATTTCATAAATATGTTTACTGGATATTGATAGAGTATGTCACACGTTTTCTGTGCTGTAATATATCTTTGTGGCAACCTTCTTATGAATGTCTTTAAAAGGACAATCACACTCAAAGATGGGGGACATCGTTCTCATCTCACTTTGGTTTTATGCGGGCTAAAACTCAATAGAGTAGTCCAGATTCATAGATGGTATCACTCTGCAGGCACAACTAACATTAGAATTGATCTCTTAACTAGTATACAAAATACATACAGAGAACAATCGAATAGGGAGAGGAAGTGGCTTTGGCAGTCAAATCCAAAATTCATAGCCTTAATCATACTGATATTATTCTTGCCAAGTAGAATTATTAGTAACTTTGTATCAAGCAAAATACTTGACATGCAATTGTAGGATTTGGGGACTTTTGTAACAGAATTAGCAAAAGCTAGCTGAAGTCACTTTACTGCAGGGGAAATGCTTCCATCTGTTTGTTGTTTGGTAGTCTACAGAGTACTGTTCTTGTCTGTAAGATCTTCAGCTTCCATATGTGTATTTTCTACATATATTTCTTGCATTCAATCAGAATGCTCTCATCACTAATCTACAGAATATTTGGGTTTGGCTTAGGTGATCGGTTTCCATTCCCTCTCTTTATCAGTAACTTCATACAAAAAATCTCTGAAGTAACGAGATTTGAGATTCAAATTTTCAACTTTGTGAGGATTCAATCTAAACAGCTAGAGAGCCAGCCTTGGCTTCTGTATTGGTTTTGGCTGGTAAAAATTCTCTTTGCGGTTGCTGGTATGGGGTAGTGTTTTTGGATTTGTGCTGGAAACAGCATTGATAACACAAGGATATTTTATTGATCACTGATCCGTGCTTACACAGTCAAGGCCTTTCCTGCTTCTCACACAAATCCACCAGCACACATGCGGGGATGCACAAGAATCTGGGAGGGGACACAGCCAAGACAGCTGATCCCAAATGACCAAAGAAACGTCCCATAACATATGGAGTCATGCACAGCAATAAATTAGAGGGAAGGTTGGGAGCTGCTGCTTGGGAGCTGATGCTTGGCGCAGTGATTGATGGTTGGTGCCCAATTATTTACATTTGTATTCCTTGAGGTTTATTTCTCCCACTCAGTTATTTTACTTTTCATAACGATACTATTATTATGAATATTATTAATACTTCAATGATATTTCAGTTATTAAACGTTTATCTGAACCCACATGTTTTCCCACTTTTATTGTTTCAATTCTCTTGCCTCCATCTTCCAGGCTGAGGGAGTGAGCGAGCAGCTGTGTGGTGCTTGTTTACTGACAGATGTTAAACTAGGACAGTTTATACAGCTTATTGAATCTCACACAAAGGGAGATAAAGGAATAACTGTTTTGGATCATGTTAAGACTCCAGCAGGTAGAAACACTGATATTGTTTTTTTTCCCCATGACAGTTACCTGGCATGGATTCCAGATGTTGCTCTTGGCAAGTAGTTGTAGTAGCTGCAGAGGTGGGACCTGCTTAATATTTTGGAAGTCTGACTTGTAGGATGGACAGATTGAGACTTAAACTCTTTGCTAGTTTGAGGGCTGTAATTTGTTTACTTGTACTCTTCCTCCTAACCTCTTTTTTGATATCACGTAGTAGTTCCCACCCTAACTTAAAAAGACCAGGTGGAAAAAAGGAAAAATTACTTTTATTTTCAGTGTCTAGATAGGTTGTGCAGCTCAAGAAAGTCAAACTCACAAAGAAATATAGTCATTTAGAGTCTAATCCAATGGTATTTTTTAAATTAAATAACTTTGACGATATCTATCTAACTGATTTGTTTAAACTCAGAGAAAGACTTACCATATCCTTTTACCTATTCTTTAACCAGAAGATACATAATCTCAAATACTTTAGCAGTTAATTTTAATAGGTATCCAAAACATAGACTTGTTTTTCCTGTTGTCTTATTTTCTTATTCCAAGTTATTGCAGATAAAAAAAAGACATGATCAGCTATTATGGCATATCCATACTTATAGATGTTATTAGACTTTCCTGCTGGCATGATCAACCATCTTACAGTACCGGCAAGCTTTTCAAACCTCTTTGTCAGTAGGAAGATGGTTGCTCTACATTAACTCTTATTTCACATAAGCTAAAGCACTCCCTATGCTAATAGATTTATGGTTAAGGTGGCTCAGAAATGTTCCCACCATCAGTGCATAATGGATATTTTGTCAGTAAGTAATTTCCCTCCATTCATGGAGGTTCAATTACCAGCCTTGCTGGACTGATGACAGCTTTGAGTGCATCATGGAGCTTTAGTGTTTCCTTCTTGTCTGCATGTGACAGTAGTGCATCTGTGGTCTGATCCAAGTAGATACATCATACAGATCTTCACTAGTTTTGCTGGGATATAATCAGTTTTGTTTATATAAGCTAGTATATGAACTGTGTTCCAGGGTATTCTGAATTTTCTAGAAAACAGTGTTTTAGCTATTGCTAAGCAGTGCTTATGTAGTCAAGGCCTTATCTCACTCCAACTCACCAGTGAAGAGGCTGCAGGTGCACAAGAAGTTTGGAGGGGAGACACCTGGGACAGATGATCCAAGCTGACTAAAGGAATATTCCAGATCATATGGCCTCATGGTCAGCGTATAGAGATGGGGGACAGGGAAGAAGAAGAAGAAAAGTTGGAATGTTTGCAGTGATGGCATTTATCTTCCCAAGTCACCACTACGTATTATGGAGCTCTGCTTTCCTGAGGATGACTGAAAATCTGTCTGCCAATGGGAAAGGAGTAAATACGCTTCATGTTCTCCTTTCCTTGCATTTGCAGCTTTTGCTTTAACTATTAAACTGTCTTTAGTTCTACCCATGAGTTTCTTCACTTTTACCTTTTGGATTCTCTTGCTCGTCCCACTGGGGGCTGGGTGGGGCTGAGTTGCTGACTGGGATTAAACCATGAAAAGATAAAAGATCACTTAGAGTTTCTTTTCGAATACCCCTCTACATGAGGCCTTATGTGCACGCTAGTGATTGCAAAGTGTCTATTACTGTTGTCTCTACAAAGAACCTTTGACAAGCTTGGTGAGGTGATTTGTGTCTGCAGTACCATGACTCCCATTGATTAAGGGTTGTTGCAGCAGCAATGGCATACATCAGTTTTGTACTCCAAAAGCATTTCTTTGCTCAGGCTCTTTAGATCAATGGCAGTATAGTCCAGGTCAGAATAAAAATTCTTGCAGGAGCACCATTTATAGCGTATTTTGTTATTCCCAATAAAAAATTGTAGTAGTGGTATTTTATTCATTGTTTGAATTTCATGAGTTTCTAAGCCTGCAGTTTTGGGGGACACAGTAAACATGATCAAGATTTTTTAATAATCGTGTGTTAACAGACTGTCCGTGCTTGCTGCTAGGTCATTTATCTCCCTTTATTAAACTGAGGAAATGAATAAATGTATTTAAATATAAATATTAAACTAAATATAAATATAAATTAAATCAAAATGTCAAGTTATAAAAGTATATGAAGGGCTAAATTCACACAGGTTATTCCTTTGTAGCTCTCTGTATGGATTACTTAGATCATGCATAATGGTACTTAAATCCATACAAGACAGTTTGAAGAAATGAGTAGCAACAGATAATACAAAAAAACCCCTGAGATCTAAGAAAAATCTGACTATTTGTACTTTTGTAATATATAGGAAAGAGATGCAATGAGGGTGCATGTCTGTTCACAACTATCTCGCTGGATAAGTATTTTGTTATGAGCATCACTAGAAATAATACAGTAGTTTCACGAATACAAGCCGCATCATTTTGACTAAAATTTTGCTCCCAAACAGGAAATGCAGTTAATACTCAGGAGCGGCTAATATGTGAATAATTTTCTGACATTTCCACCCCCAGAAGTGGAAACCGAGGTGCCGAGTCAAGCAACTTGCCAGTAAAAGCCGGCATTTCGTGATTCTTACAAATTGTTACTCTGTTGCACTGCGGGTGGAGCCTGGCTCCCTGCAGGCAGCACGGGGGGCGGGGAGAGAGGCGGGAGAACTCTCTCCTTCCCTCCTCTCCCGCAGCCCAGGGGAGAGACACGGGGGCCCCATGCTGCCATTGCCGCGGCCTGGGGGGGAAGGCGGAGGGCTCGGTGCTGCGGGAAGCTCCGTCCCGGCCTGCCACCGCTGCGGCAGGAGCAGGGAAACTCCGTCCCCGCCCGCCGCCGCTGCCGTGGGAGCGGGGGTGGCTCCGTCCCTGCCTGCCACCACGGGGCAGCGCCGGGCCGGGGTGACCGAGCCCAGTGGCAGCGGCGGCCAGCCCCGAGTGGCCCCGCTGAGCGGCAGCGCCGAGCTGGGCCACCTGGTCCCGTCGGCAACCCCGAGCAGGCCGAGCCTGCACAGCCTTAGCTGAGCCAGTAAACCCCACCCTGCCGCGGTTCGGTTACTATTTGGCAACTTTGTTGCACGCGGGTCCTCACTGTGAACGATAGAGTGGCTTATACTCGGGTGTGGCTTATTTATGGACAAAGAACGAAATGTTTGCCAACACCCAGAGATGTGGCTTATACTCAGTGGGGCTTGTATTCGTGAAATTACTGTACCCTAAAAATTTAGGAAATACAGTACCTTCCTCTTGGTTAATTCTTCTAATTGGATTTCTAAATATTTGTCCCCTAGTTGTTTTAGTAGTTTTCTGATCAGAAGTACATAAGGGACCAATGAGTATTTGACAATATAAAAGCACTAAAACAGGTTTTAACATCCAAGGCTTAAAAAGAAAATGCGAAACAATAATCACAGACTAAAATTAATTTATATATTAGCCTTTGAAGTCCTGTACAAATTCCAATGGTTCTATAAATATATTCTATCAGACCAAGCCGCCTCCAAAGCCAGGAATGAAATTATGGGGAAGAAGAAGCTACCGGGGGAGAACCTTCTGCCTCAGTTTCCTATGGCACAAATGTTACAATATGGGAGTCTCAATTATTTGATAATTTGCCTTTTGAAGTTAAAAAAAACCCAAAAAACAAAAAAACAAAACAAAACAAAATAAATTTTTCATATTGAACTCTTTTGCAGCTGATGAGGGCATCTATGGTACAATCCTGTACTGCAGCATCTATTAACCTCCCATTTTTCTCTGACCCTCCCGTTCATCATCTTTTTGAAGCTGTAGGAAATGAAGCAAACACTGGCATTGCTCTTTCCTGACTCTGCAGTAGGTATTCTTAGAGGTTGTCTCGGGGACCAATGGAGAAGGGGTTAAAGTGCTCTGTGTCTTGCACTTGGTTACTAACCTTCCAGCCGAGGGGGAATTGCTCTCCTTTCATTGAAGTCTTTCAATCTCTTTCCATTACTTTTGGTGCTGTATAACATTTTAAAAGCTCCCTGACTGACAGACATGGCCGGAGGCAGAGCTCTGCTTAGAGAACTGCAGTGTACAGTCTTCTCAGCAAAGAGAAGTGGTATGGCAATTAAATTGACTACAACATGATTTTGACATTTCTGAAGCAGTGCAGGATATCCCACCCCTTTTTATTTGTATTTGTTTCCACCTCCCATCTATCTCTGGGCAATTCAAAAGGATATGTTGAGCTGATTTTTTTTTTTTTTTGCTATGTTTCATGATTACTATTATTTCGCCATAAAAAGGAGGCATGCACTCTGGAGCCAAGGATCAAGTGAGGCAAAAAAGTTTGGAAATCTTGGAATGGATAAAAGATAAACACAGTCTGAATGTGATGTTATGCACCACTGAATTAAAAAGAGAAGCAGAAAAATCACGTGAACTGCTCATAAAAAATAAATGTCGAAAATTTTGAATGTAGGTCTCTGTTTAGTTGGCTTGTGTCTTAAAGTTTGTCTGCTGGAATAAAATCCATAGACTACAAATGATTGTGCAAATAAGAAGTTTTTGCCCGTTGCATAAAAGAATATTTTCCTGTAGATGAAAAAAACTGAAATATTTTGAACAGAGTGAAGCTTTTATTTAAAGGATTCTGAGCAGATGGGAGTTCTTTCCTCATCTTTTATCCTTTCCAAAGCTAGAATTAAAACACTCAGTAGATACCTTCCACCAGTTTTTTTTTTTGCTTTCTTTTTTTACTTTATATATTATTATTACCTTTATTTATTATTAAGACACTTTCGAATCAGAGTAGAAAATCTCACCCTAAATTTAGTATAGGAAGTGCAGTTATTCTTCTTAGGTGGTTTTTTTTTTTCAGTCTTGTTAAGTTATCCAGGTTCCTGATTATAAATCCTTTATATTTAAACACTTCAACATGTACCTAAAAAATAAGAATTCCTATACTATTTATTGTTATGGATAGTAATAATATTATTCATAAGGAAAATATAACCTTTGGCAGTATTTCAAAATGAAAAATATATATGGTTAAGTGCTTTATTATTCTCCTTTTTTGAGGTCCATATCATGTCATTGATTTTTAAGCAGAACTCTATTGATTTCCTAGAAACCTATGCTTAAAAATCAATGACACAATATAACCCTAACAAAGTGGTGAATTCCATAGTGCTATAAATTGTATTTTTGTTTTTAAAATATAAAACACATCTATCTTAAGTTCTACAGGCAGTTATTTTGTATATGCTGTCAACCAGCACACTGTAGAGAAGACTTCAAAAAGCTTTTCTAGCAGAGAAAGTGAGCAAAAGATTCCTGCTCTGGACAGTAGGGTGAAAGAGTGGATCCCCTGTTCTCCAGTATTTTGTTTGTAAATCTGGAGTAAACATTTTTGATATCACTGGTGGGAAATTGTTTTGTTTGGTAACTGATCCTAAAGAAAAGACTACAGCGCTCTCTCAGACAGAAACAAAGGTAATGCTAAGCAGAGCAAGAGTGAGATACTCCTGTAATAACTGTACAATGTTCTAGAGCTGCTCAGTGCTACAATGAAAACAGTAATCTCTTTTAAACTGTGTTTCTTAATCTTTCTCTCTTTCTCTAGAAAATAAACTATGTGTGAGAATTTTGATGAACACTTCAGTGTAATCCTGTGTAATTTGATGTTGCATGTAAATCTCTTTTATAGGTCCCAATAGATGGAATTTATTGCGGCAAATACCTTGTCATCAGAAGGATTAATGCCTGCATTAGCATTTCTGCAATAAAATCAGAAGCTAAGTGGTGAAGGCCACAGACACCTCAAACCTGGATTCCTCTGCTCTGCATTAAGTGCTGGAGTTTTTATTGCTTGCAGTAGGGAAGTCATTGCCAATGCTCACAAGGAACTGCTTATCCCTGCTTCTTTGGGTCCTGTTTGATGGAGGTCTCCTAACACCACTGCATACACAACCACAGGAGATTTTAGAAGCAGAGCCAAGAGAAAATGTTGTCCCAGTGCCAGAGAGGAGATCATCTGCCCAGCGAGTCAAGAGAGGCTGGGTGTGGAATCAATTTTTTGTGCTGGAGGAGTACATGGGATCTGAACCTCAGTATGTGGGAAAGGTAAATTGTTTACTGTTTCTTTGAAAGTTCAAATGATGTAGACAAGCAGTATAATACATTGTAAATATGTACCTGTTCCTGGTGGGACAAATCTTCAACTGGCACTAGTTCCCTCTGCTCATTGCTTTTACCATCCAGCCTTTCCTGTGGTCATTATATGCTTTTTGTCTTTGTATGTTTGTCTTATTTTCCCCTTCTTTCTTTTGGAATTAAACAAAACAACAGACATAAAACAAACGAACAAACAAACAAAAAAGTTCTAATATAAGTCTGTGTGTCACAACTAATTTTAATTCAAACTATTGTAGTAGCATATTTGATTTTTAGCAACAAGCATTGTTCTGATATCAAGAGATAAGATGTAAACCTTAAATCTCAAGCCCAGAATGCACAGTCATTACTGTGATTGATATGGATATTCCAAGTCAGTTTTCAGCTAATGAAGACATATCTCTTTTGGTCTGTTGCCTTGTCTCAGAAACATTTGTTTTATTTTGTATTGTTCAGATGGTTTTCAAGTATTTCTAATATGTTTTATTGTTTTATAATTCAAAGTACTGAACTACAGTTTTTATACTGTGTGTAGATATGCACAATCATACCCGCAGAGAATTTTTGCAATTACTTCTCTCATCATATATCCACTGTTTCTGTAAGAAGGCATAAGTAACTGACAGAAAACTGTTTGAGGGGTGTGGGAGTGAATTTAAATAATAGAGTTTTCAGATAAGAAAGCTGAAAAGGATACCTGAAGAAAATCTTAACAGAATATATAATTGGATGCTGTGTATAATTTTCTGTTTAAGTAAAGGACGTTACTCAGTGAAAATAACAAGTCAGGAATTTGTTTCCTGTGTCTCCAAATGCCACTTTCCTAGACAGCGAGGTTTCAAATTCACCTACTGTAAAAATGAGTTCTCATGCTTCAGTTTTTACTTTAATACCAAGGTGAGTAGTTTTTTTGTTGTTGCTGTTGGTTTTATTTTTTTTCCTTAGTGTACTGCAGGAAATATCTTTTTTCCCCTAAATATAAATAAATCAACAGAAAAATAATTGTTCCTCCTACCTTTCCAGAAAACTATTTTGAGGATGTATAAATAAAACAATACATTATATAGCATTATTTAGCAAAGTAGCCAAAAATGTACTTGGATATTGTACGTGAAGACATATGTGTTAAGCTCTAAAATGTATTGGTCAAAGCAATTTGCAAAGCAGTGTATTTGTATCACAAAGTTAATACAATGAGTTTGTTTTAAGTCTGAAGAAAGGGGGACAACATAATGAAAAAAAAATCATATTTGTGATATCCAGTTGGCACAAGTTACACTTTCTCTAACACATACCTTTGTTCTGGCACCACACTGAAGACGCCAACAAGGCCTCTCATCACATTTGATGCTGTAGCACAGGCAATGTGATTGCTGTGTCTTTAACGTCAAAAGACACAGATATTGCTGCACCACTATAATTTCATTAGCCTTTATTCCTATGTGTAAGTTTTCCTTGGGTCTTTATTTAGGGTCAGTTCTACACTGCCAAAATAATGTTAATGTTGCACAAAATGGAATATTATCAATGTTCTGATGAATCAGCTTCTTCCATTGTCCTGTTTTTGCTCCACTGACATTAAGTTTATAACCAAGTTTAGAACTAATGGGATATTTTCATTAAGAGCAACACTTATCCCAGATTTATCTGAAATATTTTTACCTCTCAAGACTTTTTTGAACTGTTGCAAACTGTGGGACACTTTTCAAGTATGAGGAAAGTCAAAAAGTCAAACCCCTTTTTTATGTCAAAACATCTGCTTCTAGAATAGAGCAATTAATTCTAGGTAATATATTTTTTCAACAATATTTATTTTGATGTTTTTCACAACTTCTTTTATATACATTAACTATTTGCTTTAATATATCTGAAAAAAACCCCAACAAACTCTGCCAGTCATCGTATATCATATAAATTCAAACCATTGTCAACATACTAAAATTTACCCACCAGTCCCTAATCAATACCTTTAGATTGCATGCAATTTTTTAGAATCACATAAAATTTTTAAAATGTTAAATGTAGTTGAGTTCTGGATTGATTACAGAACTTATTTTGCAGAAATAAATGATTCACCAAAATTAAACGTTTATTCCAAAAGCATGTATTTTCAATTTAATTCTTTTTATAATGTTACTGTTCTATATTTCAAAGAGGTAATAAGTATATTATAAAGTGCAGGATAATTCATAAGACCTGAAATCACAAGGGTTTTATCTTCTTCTAGCAATGATATCGGGACATCTGTGTATGGGCATTTATAGTACTTATTACAGAAATACTGCATTAATAGTGTCACAGTAATTTATAAATAGGAGTTTAATGTATCTATTAAATCAGCTGAAAGTTTCACTAAACAGTTGAGGGTGAATAGGTAATATTGCAAACACTCTAAGAAAACACAGATTTACAACAATAATGTGTTCTGTTATCAGCCAGTGCACCTACAATTCCTTTCATGTCTGTTTTTAGACAAATATCTCCAGAAATATCAGTCTGTAAACCAAAATACAGTTTACAAACTGATGGGGATTAGTTTGCCTTACAGGTACTGATTTTGAAATAGTGCTTGAAGTTTACATATTAAAAGCATTGAACCTGATTATTAAAGTTTGAGAATCTGCTTATGTTATCTGGAAGATAAATAAAAATCTATTAGATTGATAAACAGAAGATAACCCTCTTTGCTCAACATTCATTAAGCAGATCCAGTCTAGAAAGTAAAACTAAAGTATTACCCTGTGACCCATGAAAATGAACATTGCGCTTGCTCATTTACTTTGCAGTGCTTTACTTGTTTTCCTGGTAGCGTGAAACTCCAGAAGGCCAGGCAAAAACAGCGCCTCTGTGGATGAATACAAAAAAGTTCATGATTTTTTTTTAATGCAAAAGCTCAGATCTCAGTGAATGGGGACAGAAATCATCAGAGGATCAGGTCCTCAAGCATGAACAAGTCCCAGAACAGTTTACACCCACAAAAAAGGTAACAGTTTTAATTGCCTAATGCAAGGATAGCTGAAGGGGGTGCAGCCCCAACAGACCACTACAAATATGTATGTAACCTTTCTTTATTTCTGTTTTTCAACAATGACATGCAGAAGCAGCAAAATAAACTGAAAGTTCAAGAGAACAACATGGTCAATGTAATACTAGCAAAGATGTTAATAGTGCTGCATGTGGAATCTTCCCTTTATATATGCCTTTGCCTTCCTGGTGTGTAAATGCATCACATCTTTCTCATGTTGTACACATGAACAATTGCTTACAGTGACAATTTTTTTGCTGTCTGTCCTTAAGTTTACAGAGACAGGCATATGGCAGCTTGTACTGGAGGTAGACTGGGTGCATAGAAAAGATTGCAAAGTCCTTTTCAATGTAGTGGCCATTTCTCTTCTATTTTCCAGTGTAGAAAAACAACAATAACAACAACAAAACCCGGAGAAAACCCCCACCAAAAATCCCAAAACCTCAGCCTACCTTTTTTTTTTTTTTTTTTTTTTGCCAATGAATAACCTTAGTTTTACAACAGTTTGCTCTTTAAATCTTTAAATCTCTGTCACATTAATGCCGCTCACATACAAACTACTGCAGATACCTTTTGTTAAGAAAACAATGCTGAAAAAATTAATACTCATGGTTGCTCTATGGCAGTACGGTGTAATGTAACAATATGGTATTTTTCATCTGACTCAGTCCTGAGAAAGCCTCATCATCTTCAAAGGTTTTCCCATATATCAAGGCAGAAAGAGTGCTGATTTGGAGGAAGCAGAGCTCTGTATCAGTGACCAGAACAGTGTGTTTTTTTTAAACCTTATAGATTATCCTCTGCATCTGAAATAGAGCATAGAATTCAGTTATGCTTTTTATGGTGGATAATTTTTAATATAATGAAATTAATGTTGACAACCTTCCATCAGGCTTAAATCAAGTTGCACTTCTGAATACACACTCTTTTTTTACACTTATTTTCCCTCTTGGGTGAGTGTCTGGATGACAGGGCAGTCTGTAAAGGAAATTTTACACTGCTTGCTTTGAATCTGTTCAAACAAAACACTTTTACAGAGCAGTGGCTATCATTTTGGCATTACTCGTAAGCACTGTATTAACTTGAAAGAAAAAATAAAATCTAAGGAAAAGAAATAGTGCAGTAAATTGGAAAGCTACTACCCTTTAAAGGAAAAAAAAAAAAAGACCCCACTCAACTCTATTCATAAATGTACCCTTATTAAAGTTATATTTTTAAATTGTATTTTTACTAGATTTCTAGTAATATGATCACAATAATATTTCATTTAAATTGTCAAAAGGGTTTTTTGTAATTTATCAGTTTTAATTCCCACAGCTGAAATAACAATATTAAAGATAGTCTTGTATTATTTCCACTAGACATTTACACAGTGCCATCATCAAGGAGGTGAAAATTGTTTCAGGGACTGCTGTAAGTAATGGATTAATTGATTCCCATGATGCAGGACATCACAGTACTCATTTCTAGATGATTATAATATGAAAGATATGCTATGTATATGAATGAGCTTCTTCAGTACATCGAACACATACTCACCTCTGTCTGCTGACATCAAAGTGAAATCTTGTTGGACCTTAGTGCTCTTTAGATAGCAATTTAAAGAGCAATCAGGCATGATCACATTAACCTGGCTTACTAAATTGGCTTACAGAGTTTATGCAGTGCACATATTCAAGCAAAAGCACTGTCACAATTTATTACAGACAAGAAAATTGGCGAGGAGAAATAAAATGGTAAAAAAGGTGTAAGAGGAATCAGAACTGGTATCAGAATTCTGGATTTCTTTTCTTGCTCTGTTGAGCTGAGACCTTTGTCTCTCCCACTTATGTCTGTATGGTGAAAAAAGTGATGACTTTAAAAGCTTTGCATCCTGTATATTGCATAGAGTATGTGAGACGCAAAGTAATTTTGACAGTTGCATGTGAAAGTGTGAGAAGGAATTGGAACCATAGAAACACAAAGGCCCCATGAGCAAGTCAGACTTGCATTTAATGTTTACTCCTGAAAGCTTAGCTTTTTATAAGGTGTACAAAGACATGCAACAGAGATGAACAACATGCAACAGAATGTTTATTATTGATCTAGTGGCCTTCACTTTTAAAATTGATTTGCTTAGGTAGCTCATAGCAGGAAAATTAGGAGCGTAGTAGTAGTAAGACCTCTTGCCTGTGGTCCTTACATTGATGAAAATTATATAAGCTATTTGGAGCTGAAAATCTGGGAGGACTATGTTTTCACTGATTGCGTGAGAGAGGAGAAAGAGTAAGCTCAGGACAAGGAGAGATTTTCATTTTTAACAAAATAAAAAGGAAGGATCAACTTCTTGAGCTGTCATCCACATTTTAGAGGATGTAGAAGGTTGAGGTTATTTTTCTGAACAGCTAAGGAGGTCATGGACTGGAATATCTCAAACTAAAATTTAGTAGGCTGTATTATGCAAGAATTCAATGATCATTGTAGAAGATTCAGAGCCTGTGGAAATGATCCCATTGGAATGAATGACTGGGTCTCACAAGACCTCTGAACACAGCTGAGTGTATGGTGCTAATGGTGCTTGTGTGTGTTTGACATTTATGTTGTCAACACAGATGGAGAAATACAAATGAGCTTGTAGAAATTAAACTGCTAAAGAAAAATCTTATACCTGTTGTAGTTTAATTTTCAATGCTTCTATATAAATGGCTTCATCTGGGCAGGAAGTTTATGTAAATAGAGAAATATGGGAAAAGATAGTTTAAAAAATATTTAGAAATCCTTCAAAGGACTTGAGGAAAACAAACCAAAACATAATCTCTTTTAATCCAAGAAAATTTGAAGATTTTAAATTTGCTTAATCTGAATATGGAGTTAGACTGAGAATTTCTGACTCACCTGGTAGACATAGTGTTATTGATAGAACAGGCATGGACATGTATTCTGTATGTCAGCAATGCAAGCTGAATTTATAACTAGTGAAACATTAGACAATCAATTAAAATTCAGCTGGGATCATGAGACCTCCTTTTTGGATGATCATCAGAATGCCAAGTAATAAATTAAATAGCATTCGCCAGACAGGCTGCCCAGGGAAGTGGTCACAGCACCAGCCCTGACAGAGCTCAAGAAGCTTTTGGACATGTGCTCTCAGGCACATGGCGTGACTCTTGAAGCTATTCTGTGCAGGCAAGGAATTCAAGTTCCTTGTGGAACTTCCAACTCAGAATACACTTTGATTCTGTGATTAAAATTTTTTCAATATAATGCAATAATTTCAATAAAATGCATGTAATAGAATGTAACAAAATTAAAGCTTAAATTGATTTTTTCTAATAAAATGATAGATATCCTGAAAAAACAAACAAGCAAACAAACAAAAAAAAACCAGAAAACAAAACAAAACAAAACAAAACAAGTAAAACCCAAAAAAACCTGCCAACAAACAGTCAAACAAAAAACCAGAAAAACCCATAAAACAAACCCAAAACCCCAGAGCTAGAATCAATCAGATGCTTCATAAGAAAAAGAAAGAATAATTTCCTGTCAGCTGTCCAGCATCAACATATAGGAGAGGCTAACAAGTCAGAACGTTATCTCATCTTCAGTCACCACAGTTAATATCCTTGTATGCAAGCCCTAAACAGAAATGTTTGGGATTGGCAGTCTTGTCATATGCTGCCATTACATAACATTGTTTGTGATTTAGGCCCCTGAAAGTGTTTTAACAGCAGATGTCCTCAAGTGCAAAACCCTCTGTTCTTCCAAAAGAGATTTATAAAACCACAATTTCTTTTATATGATATAGAAACAATGGATTTGGAGCAAGTATTGGTTTCATGGGAATGACCATTTCCCTCTCAGCGATGCTTTGTGTCCCACAGGCTCTACATGACTTGTTATCTCCTCTCCCTCTAGAGACCATCCCCTAATCTTTCTTTCCGTCTCCCTGTATCTGATATCCACTCTGATGCAAAAGTTGCTATCGCTTTCCTTCTTGCATAGGATCTGTTAGGTTTAGTATTGAATTCTGAGCAATTAACCCAGTTAACAGAAGCTTTGAACTCCACAGTTTCTGTTCCAGTTTTAAACAGACCTTGTGTACCCAAAAACGTTCTTGTATTTTCCACGTGTTGGTGAAATGAATTGTCTTTCATAAATGAAACTTGACATTATTATATAATAATTATTTCATAAAACAGAGTAGATTACATATTTTTTCTACCTAGAAAGAGAATGCAGAAAACTCAACCTGAAAAGTCAAAATAGGTCTTAACAATGAAAAGTGGGACAAGACTAAAACTGAGGACAAAATAATAATACATAAAAATAACCAAATATTCTTTAGACGCCCCAGTACTGGAAAGTATTTTTTTAACAGGAACACTATGGCATTGTTTTCTCTCTGTTGTCACTTGCTTATCATTTAGTCAATCTAAATGGAGATTATAAAATCCTAAATAATGCAATAACCTTGCAGAGGCATTTTCAGACTCTTTGAAACAGATGATGCTCTTTCTAAGGATGGAAGATGATCTAAAGCATAAAACCAATCTGGTGTTAAATTGGCCTTTTCCTTTCAGTATTTTTTTAAAAGTCTGATAAGTTCCTTGGTTCACCGTGCAGTACTGAGTGCATGTGTTCTATGACTGCTGTATGGCAGTGGTACACGTGCTCTGCAGTCAGGAGAGGGTGACTAAGGAGAACTGCTGGGTGATATGTCCTGCCCCCACCTAGTCCAGAGGCCAATCTCAAGAAAGGTGAAAAAGGGAGGAGAAAAGCTGAAAAACATACTAATAAGAGAATGCAATGTCCACTAGCATTGATGCACACTTAAATTAAAACTAATGTAGTTTTAATTTTTAGTAACTAACTTAAATTTAATTTTCTTCTGGAGAGGGTTTTGTTTCATAAATACATAAATACAATGGTTTTTGTCCAAATAGCTGTGTGCAGTAGTTATTCTTGTACTTACAACAGAAGTATGTGTAAAGAACAAAGCAAATTTGGAAAAAACTCCTGTCTTCTAGAAACAACTGTAATGATAAAAATATTACCTTGCATGCATTATATTTATTTTAGCTGTCAGCCCCTGAACATGTAAGTTAGAGTTGTTATTGATTCTGTTATCAATGATTGATACTGTAATGCCATTAAAACCTTGCTACTGCCAGCTAGATGAAATAGATTTTCAGTAACAGAAGGATTATTTACTCCCATTGTTATGAAAATGCTTAATTGAGCACTGAAAAAACATTATTATGCTTCATCGTGGACACTATGATGCTATATTCAGTATCAGTAAAGATTTAGACTGGGGCATATGTTGTTTAATGTCATCATAAATTATCTTGGAAAGTGTGAGATCATCCAGGGAAGTGTTTGCTCTTCAAATTAAGCTATAAGAGTTACTAAAGACAAAGGCTAAAGGGAAAAAATGAGAAAAACATTATAAAACAGGATTAAAATAAGACATGAAATCTGAGGTAAAGCAGTACATACTGTGGGAGGAGTGGAATAATTCCAATTTCCTTAATAAATTGTTGTGCTCTGTGGAAATGATAATCTCTCTCAAATGAGATCTTGTTTCATAATAGCTGTATGCACATTTGCTTAGTGTGCAGTGGGTGCCAGAAAAAGCAAATGGGATGCTGGAAATTCTTAGCAGCAGCTGAAGGAAATAGATATCATTAATACAGCTTTGTATCTAAATTTCTGGTGAGCTTGTATCTTCCACACTGAGAATTATTTCTTTCTAGTCTCAGAGAACATGTGTCCCAAAGAACTGGGAAAAGTACTGACAAGGACAAAAGGTTAATCAAGACATTTGGACTGACTTGTCAGTGAGGAATAACTAAGACAGGCTTCCTTAACCTGAAAAAGAGACTAAGAGGAGGAGATACTATAGGGGTGAGATTAAAGGGGGAAGATTCCTGCCTTCACCAATGCAAGATGTGTGGGGCACAAATGAAATCAACAGGTGGCACATTCAGAGCAAAGAAAAGGAAGTAATTCTTCACAAAATTAATCAGACCAAATTAGGTAGCTCCATGCCACAGATTGCTGAGGAGATAACAGATTTTTTCATGTTAATGATAAGAGAATGAAGAAATTATTAAAAAATCAATTTGCGAAAGGCCAATAACTGTAATCACCATCAATATCTGCATGAATTACTGGACACTTGGAAATTATATGACAACCTGTGCTTTCTCTGACCTTCACCTTTGTCAGAGACAGAGTTCTGGGTTGAAGGCCTCGTGCACCCAGTGGAGCACACCCTGCTTTGGGGACCAACGACAGTAACAGATATGCTCCTCCACCTTGACTAAATTAAGGATAAGTGTTTATCTTTTATTAAATAGTATTTCTCCTAGTTTAAAATACGAACATTTATCTTCATCTGTAAAATGCACTCATCTGCATTATTTCACATAGCAATTTACTAATTTTTTTTGTCAGTTTGGCTGTATCAGTAATAATATTAGATTCAAAAAACATAAGACAGTAGTGCAAGTCACTATACAAACATAATGCCAAGAAAAATGTCCAGTTAGCAAGAGGCTTGGGATGTTGTTGTAAATCTTCATGCCTTTCAATATCTCACACTGCCAGCCATTTCATTTTAGTTTTCTAGTCTATGTCACTGAGAGAGGATCATCCTTAAAACATCCTTAAAAAGAGCTGAGCCTGTCCAGGCCCCTTATAAGTCCCTGAGAGGATCCCTTCTATCTGAAGCTAGCCTAAGCACAAAACACATTTGCTATGCTGAGCATGCAACCCACACACTCAGTTTGTGATTTGGTCTCCTCTTTAAGTGAGAGGGAACTAGCTCAGCCTATGTCAGGTCAACGTGGGAATGTGAGGGGACTTGATCAGGTGCAGTGAAGCCTCCCAGGCAAGCTCATCTTCCACATGCAGCACAAATGTGACAACACACAAATGTGACAGTGGTACCTACATTCAAACTCAAACAGCTTGCAAAAGACAGACAGATTACAATGCACAATTATTCCTGTATGTCTTCTTGCTGGGATATTTTTACCCTCTTCTGCAAATCTTATGTCATTCTTATAAAATGCAGTAGGTGGTTTAAATTATAATTCACAATCTTCTTCATAAAAATAAAATTACCTCAAAGGTGATAAGAGTTATGATCATGTCTTGTTAGTCTGACTGCCTGATAAGCTGAAAATCAAGAAGTAAACAAAAAGATTTTTTAATTACACCTTCTGCTTTACTTCTGTGGAAGAATCCCTTGTTTGTCTTGCAAGCTCAGAAACCTTCAGTGTCTGTCTGTATACAGGCTTTAAAGGAAAATCCCATATAAATTGAAGGAGAGTACATGTTTTATGTGCTGGTTGAATAAGAATTTAGGTCTATAAGGAATGTGTACACCACACTGGTGTTTATTTAATTTAAGTTTAATTTTAAAAGGGTCTTCAAAAACCCTTTTCTGATGTTCAGTTCAAGTTGTCCTTTAAATAAGTTTAAGATGAGAGAACTTTCTATACCAATAACCTAGAGGCTAATGTCAGTAAATGAGTTTTAATCAGTAAACCCTTTTCTATGTCACTGTGGCAATGGATAAACCATTGTCCCTGATTATGATTCTATGCTATTCAGTAGAAGTTGTTTTAGCCAAGTTTTTCTCATAGTACTGGTTTTCAGGAGTGATGTCTGAGTAAGATGCTGATCACAGCTGATTCTGAATCTTTTATGTTTTCTTGTACCTTGGTGTCAGTGTAAAATTACTGCATTGAAGAGAGTACAGGTTTTTAGTGTTTCATTATGCATGATCCAAAGATACTTTCTTTAGAGTGTCAAGTTTCAGATTTAGGTAGTCAACAACAGTTATTGTGTCAAAAACCATCAGGCTATAAATATGTATGTATTATTGCTGATGTGGATTAAGGATTATAACAAAAGAGTGTTACAGTCTTATTGCTGTAACAATATTGGCTTTTTCTTACTGTGAGAATTGAAGCATAAGCTGTGGATGACAAAGCTAGGGAAAGAAGTCTCATTGATGTTATTAGTGCAGTATATATTTTCTAGAAGCCAAAAGTACTTTTCAGTACTGTCATATAAGCCTGCTTGTCAAATTCAGCTGTATCAGCCCAAGAGCAGGGAACGGCTTCGAGTTTAATTGATGCTGGTATTAGAGTCCAAGAAAATAATCAAGGAGTGTTTGCAGAATCAGGAGATTCCTGCACAAGCCCAGTGAATTTTGGCAGGCAGGATTTGTGCAGATTAAGAACCATCATATTGATGCTGAAAACTTTAGAAACTGATCTATACAACTAAAAATTTTTTAAAAAGTAAAATATTTATTCATTTTGCGTAATTTATATGCTAATATAAATTATGTTGTTAATATACTAATTATTATGTTATAATTATTATACTAATATATTATATTAATTTGATACTGTCAAGAAGTTAAAAAGCAGTTGCAAGTTTATAATTTATATTAGAAACAATTACTTGAGCTGCCTCTTTTTTTTTTAAATAACGAAATACAGAACCAAAAATAAGTCATTCTTTCATATGGATACAAACAAGATTGGGTTTGGTTCTTTTTTATGTATTATTTTATTTACTCTATTCACCATTTGGACATATTTATTACATTATCATATCTGAAAGCAATTGTGAGGCCTGGTTCTGAAGTGCTCTAGGTCTTTCCATCTCAGCAAGCTGAGTCTTCTGTCAGGTGGGTCTGGTAGCAGATATAGCATGATTTTATTACCTAGAGTAGTAAAATTAGGTATATTAACAATTAAAAAAAATAAATTAATGTCCAACCTGTTTTTTTGTTTTGGAGAAACACTTCTAAAAAGAAATTGTAATTTATCCTAAAAAAAAAAAGTTTGTCCTCTTTGCTTATTAACCTGTCCATAAAGTAGAGTGATTTAAAGACATGTTTTTATGGGGCTCATCAATAAGGCACCTGAACATTTAAATGACTATTCTTGCAGTGTCTCTGTGAGGCAAGAAAGTATCAGGTCTCTTCCCTAAGTAGGGAGTTGAAGCACAGGAAGACTGAATTATTTGCCTGAATAATTTACAAATGAAATTGTAACCTTAACAACTAGAAAGTCCATCCTTCTGATTTTTCTAATTCCTGTTAAATTGGGGGGGGGCAGTGTGATTAACATAAATAATGGTCTACAGTTTGATATTGTCTGAATTGATAAGTAGGGAGCTGTGTCTCTGCTGAAGGACACAGTAATAGGGAGCTGGGCAGATCTGCCTGGAAATTAAATAAAATACTGATTAAATTTTCCTACATCCAGCACTGCAGTGCTCTTTAGATTAAATAGTTAGCTTCCAAGTCCGTTCCTAGTCTTGACTTTAATAATGTCAAATTTGTAACTGCAAGGTAAAAAGTAAGGTAAAGTAAGCTCAAGGGAAAGAGGGAAGAGGATTAAAGGCCAATGCTGCCAAGTCCTCACTAGCCTACGGTATTCATGGATCATCAAAGTAGACAACAAAATTATTAAAATAACCGGCAAAGCAGGTAACTGAGATTCTTGTGTTCATAACAGTCGGTCTGCCTTGTGCTTTACGGGTATTCACTTGTGCTCCCTGTAACAGATTTTTAACATGTTTCTTTGGGGAACCCAGCCGCAGAGACTGATTTGGAAGTAATGGCTTCCTCAATGTATTAAATAATTCTGACAGGCAGCTCATTTTTTTTAATTATCTGCAACTATTAGTGGTTAAAAACTTGTAAAAAGTAATGGTATAAGTAATTAGCCCATTGACATTACTTGTCCTACAGGTTTTATAAGATAATAAGAAACATGTCCTGAATTTGACCACATTTTAGGTATTATGCAGATAATTTTGTATTATTGGGGAAAATATAAAATAGTATTTTCTGGGGGGAAAAAAGGCACATGAAATCCCTCTTCCCAATAGGACAGGAAAAGGTTATTTTATTTGGTGTGTTTGTGGGGTGTTTGCTGTCATGTTTGTTAGTGATGGACAGTCCATATGCTGAGTTAAATAAGTAGGTAGAAATTATTTAGTAATTTGTCTCCACTGTTACTTTCCAGTGATGTGACTCAAACTGTAGGAAAAAACTAAATTGCAAAGATAAATATGGGTAAATTTATTCAAGGACTTTTCAAAGCCATTGATATTCTTTCATGAAATAGTCTTTTAAAATCCTGAAAGTCATTCATAGTCTTAATGTTCATTAATGTTATGCACTAAAGGACAAGATGAGCCTAAAACAGTGCCTATAAAGTAAATGCAGACATTTTTCTAAATGTTTTCAATACCCCACACATCTTGACAGAATTTCTTAAGAAAAAGGCATTTTCAGAAATTGTTTTTCAGATTTAGGGATTTTAAAGTAAATTTTCATTTCCTGTTAAATTTCAGTTCACTTCACTTTATGCCACCACAAATTTTATAAACAGTTAATCAGAGACCTATATCTTTACTTGAAGATACAATGCAGACATGAAATAAAATTCACTTCCATTTTAGGCTATGTCCAAAAAAGTAAATAGAACTTTTCTTAAAAAATTCTTTCAAAATTAAGAAGTTATATTATTCTTTCAAAATTCTGAAGTCATAGTTGTTTCAGAATTGTTACCAGATAGCTGCCAAATCTTCATGAGTGCTTTCATTCTGAATTAAAGGGTACTTTTGAGGCAAATCTCTTGATCATTCAGACTTACTGTAGATTTGTTCACATCAGGAGAGGTCCTGGAGAGTACAAACTGGATCACTTCTCAATAAAAAAAAAGCTGAGAGGATGCACTACATGAATTGGCACTTAGTCCACTGAACCAGATGAGATTTTGTTTGCAGCAGAAAACCCTGAGGTGCATTTATTGCCTCCACCATTTCTTTCCATCCGCGTCTTCATTCTACAGAACACTCTCACTGGTTCACATTACCTGCTAACATAGGTACAGCTTGTGTCTGATAAAAAATAGATACAGAGACACTACCCAAGGCTAGGTGAGTCCTGGCATATTCAGTCAGCCATCTAAGTCTAATGCACTAAGGTGAGGGGAGAAATTATGCAAAATAAAACATGAGTGTATAATCTCATATATATAATATAGTTTTGGAGTAACTCTTAGTGATAGTTCATACTGAGTATGCAAAAATTTCCAGTTTGTAGTCTATATCTTTCATGACTTACAGTCCTTGAAAAATCTAGGCATTAAAATAGCTCTTTACATTGTTTGTGTAAAATGTATTGATTTAGAAGAAATTAACTTCCAAATTTGGTGCTCCATGACTGTGCTTCTGTGGGTCTATGTGTCTGTGTGTGATCTGCAAGTAAAGGTTGCATTTGTCCAAGTCTTCTTTTTATGATATCTTATCTGTGATAGAACGTGTTCACCCACTGCTTTTCACATTGTGAAAAAAAAAATCAAGAACAATAAAAATTATGAGATAGACCAAATTTATGTTGAAGTCACCTATATATTTCAATTTGAATAAATTTTAACTTGTACTTAAATTATTGTTAAGACAAAAGCATGAAACAGGCAATTGAAAGTTATAAGAACCATGCCAGAGAAATGAAAAAATATTTTAATGTTACATTTAGTTTATAATAGATTATCTATTTAAAGAGATTTTTCACTGCAATAATTAAATATAAAATGAAGTGTAGTTAAATTATTTTTATTAAATGGAAAGACAAGTAGAATAGTCTAACTGAATTTTCAAGATAAAATTTTGGTGTGAAAATGACACAAGGTGTTATGAAGAACAAACAATTTTCTAAATACTTGTTTATACTCATCATTATTTTTATTTCTCTGATGGCTAATATTTCTGAATGTGGGTTACTGAAAATATTCATGGTGATATTTTCCAAACTACAAAAATTAATATTTCAAAACATTTTTATATAGAAAAGATATGGGAAGGATATATACATAATTCACAATCTTTGATAGAGGAATCTTGTATGTAGAACACAGTCTAAAATACCATCTGTTTTTTTCCTGTAAGGTTCTCATAAAATGTGTATTTTTAAAATACTTGGCAATGCAAAATTCATTTGCCCTGTCTTTTAGAAATATTTAACTGTTTTGCAGCATGCATTAGTAATGCATATGATTTACACCATTGATCAATGTCTTCTTTTTTTTTTTTTCTTCTTTTCTCTTTTATTTTTTGATTTTTCTCAGGAAAAGAACTATGCTAAAACAAGCATATGGACAATCTGTGTGTGAGTGTCTGTGTGTATAAAACCTGCACTTGGGAAACTTCATTTAATTATTTACTTTTGAGCTGGTAAACGATCCAGATTTTCTTCTCATAGGTCCTCTAGTTTCACAGTCTTGACCTTAAACCTTTATCAAACTGACCCAGCTTCATACGGAAGGAAAAAAAGCTGCTTTATATGGTGTTCTCTGTAGAGTTGATGTTTGTCTATTCTCTCTCTTGCTGTCTCTTGCTAACTTAGCTGGAGTTACTAAGATCAATAATTTCTTAGGTGTTCCTATCTGAAGTTCTATAAAATTAGACTATTCTTCATTTCTCTGACCTTTGAGGTTCTATGGCTTGAATGAAAAGCAAACTTCACACTTCTCTACAACTATTGTGCTGGAAGGCAGCTGAACGATTGAATACTGCCATTAAAGTCAGTACACTTTCACTGAATTCTGTCAACAAATTGTACCATTGGGCTTCCTTGTACCATTTTATTTCTTTGTCTGTTTCCTGTCCTGTAAGTAGGGTTGATTATTCTTTCTGAAAATTGATGTAAAGTCATCATCTGTAGCTCTTACATGAACATGGCTTTGTAGAACCCGAACACTATTAACTTTTCTTTTGTCAAAGTCCGTCATACCTCTGGGACTCGGCATGTTGCTACACAAATCCTCTATACACCCTGCAGTGCTGATATGTGCTGCTAATTTACTGTTGCCATGACTAGTTTATTATTTCACTTGTGCATGGGGAAAAATGCTTTTCCATTCTTTTCACAGTTGGCAGTACTGCTTGGCCAGAAAATGTAGGAGTTTTTTCAGCTTAGTAGAGAAAGAGCTGGTATCTGCTGCCCTGGCATGGCATTGGCACACATACCTCTCCTGTGGGACTGAGGTAGGTGTAACAGCAGGATCAGCCTGCAAAATGTAGTCAGTAACGCTGGGAAAAGAGTGGTTTACTTGCCTTTTGAGAAGTCATCTGGAAGCACCTTACAACCTTCCATTAATGATTCCGGTGCATTTGTGTTGCTGTGCTGAGGAGGGATGTATGTTAGGTTACATTGCACTCACAGGGAGAAACATCCTCCACCTGAGATCTGTAACCTCTTCTCTATAACCTCTTTAAAGACAAGTGTGTATCTGGTATTGTGCTTTGTACAGCCCAGCCTGGCTGAAAGCACCTATTCATCTGTCTATCAAAGTCATGACATTCACAGATCATAGGCAAGTTGGAAAACTACTCTGTGTATATATATATATATATATATATATATATTTCTTTTTTTCTGTCTTCCAAATATTTCTTGTTGCTCCCTCTTAAAATTGAAAACAGGGCTTGTTGAGGACAAACTTGCTTAAGTAAAGAAGAATTTTTTTTGAGAGCAAATTATTCAGCATCAAAACAATCTTTAGTTTATGTACTGAAGAGATATATTCAGATTTTCCCATTCTTTTTTCTTCTAAAATACAGTTTCCATTTCACATTTACCTCCCACTTAAGAATGAATTTGCATATGTTTATCTTACAGGGATAAAAATTTGAGTTCTTACAGGAAAAACAAAATCCATGGAATCTCATATTCCACAGTCATTCATATGGTGCTGTTGACAAAGGAGTCATATAAGCCCCAAAATTGTTTCTAGGGGTCCACAGCACTAACCCAGTTTACAAAATAGATGCTTCAGGAAGTCAGAAATGCTACATTGCTACCAGTGCTACTAGTGCATCTGGTATATCAAAATATGAAGAAAGTATATTTTGCTCCATGTACCAGTTGTTCCATTGTGGAAACACTACTCAGTAGTGTAATTTAAGTCAAACTAATTTTAAGATTATTTTAATTTTATGTGAGATTGGTATTATAATGGTTTGTTACTCAAGCGAAGCCCAGGTTATAATAATAACTAGGTTAGTTAATAACTATGTTATTAAGTTAATAAACAAGTTGGAAAAGAAATCTTGATGTATTTATGAATTTCAGGTATTTGGTGTTTCTTGCCAAGTTTATTAATTTTAAAAGAATATTTATAGAAAATTTGGTATTCAGTTGAATTCTTACAGAAGAATATTATCCTGATGTGGCTCTAAGTGTGCTGAAACATAGTTTATTCATGATTTTATAGCTTGAAATATCTTTGTGACAGGTGTTTAGCATCTCACAATACCAATTCATGTTTCCAGTAAACGTATCATTAACATGAAAAATATGTACATTTAAGGCACACATATAGTAAATCAAAAACTTGGTCTTGCTTAACTTTTTTTTTCTGTCTGTGCTATATGATTTTTTCAAAGAAAATTTTGCAGCGCTCAAAACAAGGCCAGCTGGATGCCAATGAGAGATGAATCTATTCTGAAAGCTTAAAAAGGCTTAGTACCAGTGAACGTTGTATTCTTCTCATTCTGTTAAACCAGCCTTTCAAGAAACTTAGTTTTAGAGTGAAGGATGTGGCTCCAAATTGGATCTCATAGCAGCTCCAGAAGGATGGCAAGTGGGAAGGTCAGGGTAGGAAGTGTGGGAAGGTGGGAAGCTCTGTGCATAAAGATTTTTTTTCTTCATATTGAGTTGAGTAAGACTCAATTCCTTAAAGACCTTATTCCTTTGATAGAATCAGCTCTATAGGGCATGTGGCGGTTATAAATAGACCTGTGCCCTGCTATGGATATGGGCTTTGGCAGGTACATGTTATTCCCACTAGATAAATAAAGTGCAGCTCTACAGAGTACATCCTTGCATGACTTTCCATGGATGGCTTGCAGACTCTTTTTTAAGAGGCTGTACCTGCTACATTCCAAGTCAGTCATATACTATGATCATAGTTTGGTAGTTAGAGCTTGCGCCTGAATGAGATAGGGAAATACAACTTGCCTAAATACTAGAGTGTATTACTCATTAATTACTGGAAGCACTGCTTACAAGAGAATATGCTCATAAGACAGCTTTGACATTGAATCTATTCTGATTCATGAAATCAATACTGCAGAAGACCAATCATCATCAGATATCCTTGAAAGAAATGAGATTTTCTGACAAACAACTTCACGCTGAAAATTAATGGTTTTTTAATAGAATTTAAAATGCTAGCTTTCAACAGATTTGGTAATTTAACAATATCTAGAGTATTTTTCCCTAAAAAAGTGGGAGCAATAGAAATAACTAGTTTCCTGGTTTACTCATTTTTTGGCAAATTCGTTAGCAAATAACTACAATTGCCTGTTCATTCTTGGATTTGGTTTAACCAAATGTTCTCTATTTTTTAGCTCTCTGGATGAATTGGATCCAGTAATGGATTTCTCTTCCTAAGTAAATTAGACTGCATTCTCCCTTATTGTTGAATTTAGTTCAATTTATGGTGCAAATATGGCTAGAGTGAAAGCTTTGTTACAAACAAATGCTATTTCATTTGATCAGATCTAATTCTAAATAGGTGCTATTCTTCTGCAGTCTCATTAACAAATATTTCTATACATTCATCTTTCAGGCATAATCAAAATTAACCTCACTAGGCTGTGCATTTTCTTAAAGTGCCTTATTCATTAAAGAAATTTTCTATCATTCAGTGAGTGAAATATTTACACAGTCTTTTTGAAGAGGCACAAACACTTTCCACAGTCCTAGTTTCTCTACATTTGGGATAAATGTCATAAGATGATGACATCTGTAAAAACTTAAAGGCAGACAGCAAATGAAAGATGATGTTTTATGCTCAGAAGGTCTACAGCTAGTGAATAAATTATTATTTAATAGATAAGTCTGTAATAGGGTGTGTTTCATTTATCACACCAAAGGAATATTTTTAGGAAAAGTGCTAAAACAGGTTCCCTTTGTGAATCTCACTACCTTGATCATAATTAACAGCTGCTTCAAATGCAGGTGAATGTAGATACCAATAGTTGCAACATTTGCCATTGAAAGAAACCTGAATTCTGCAAACATTTATGAATGGATAAAAGCCCTGCCACATCACAAGTAACTCCTGCACCACTGAAAGGATTTCACAGAAATTTCTAGCTGAAAAAGGTTACGGTTAAATTGCAAAAGCATGTTTGTTATAAAGTTTATCCTACCCTTGAATCTTGAAACAATCAAATATTATTATTTGAGGTATTTAAGGTTCTGGACAATCAAAAATGAAGGGGTGGGAGGGACTGAGGAGAAAGATGGTGAATGATTTCCATACAAGAAAAGGCTTTTATTGTTTCCATTTTGAGATCTTTAGTATGGCAAACTTAAAGAAAAGAAAATTTTCCTAAGTGTGTGAAATTAAACAAAAGAAAATGTTTACTCTCAGACTGCAGGAGAGAACCGTGCCAATACTCTGCAGGAGAGTACTCTGCTAGTGCTTGCAAGGGCCTAATTATTATTGAATAAAATTGGAGACAATGGGAGTTTTCCATTGACTTTCTCAAGTCTAAGATTTAGGATTTATGGACACAGTTACACTGCCCTGGACCCTGGAGAGATTTTGTCCTTGCAAACTGATTTTCTTGGGACTTCTAGAAGAATCATATGCAAGATACAAATAAATTAATATCTCTGTTATTTCAATGAGCAGTTCTGTCAGAAGAATGGACTCTAAACTCATCCAAACACGTTTTTTCTACCCCATTTCCTGCTTCTTTCAAGTTCTCTGTAGGAAATTATCTTCCCACCCTCTTGTCTCTGAGGTAAAATGACTCCAGGCTCTTGTCTTCCTTCTCCATTCCCAATAGCAGCAGCAGAAGTGCTGGTCTTCCATCTCATCAATATAAAACATAAATACAACCACAGCTATAGAAAACAGAGGTCTTACAGCAGCCATACAATATTTTCTGTTCCAAATTATAAATCTTTCTAATTTTTTTAATCTGTGGTGTATTCGCTACTGATTCTTAGGAACATTTGTCTTCATTTATTAAAAACATGAGTAAATCTTAAAAGTGAATGCTATAGCTAACATATAACTTCACGTAAACTCAACATATTTTTCTTAAAGCTGAATTGGGAAATTCCAGCAGAGACAATAATATTCAGATTTATAATTAAACTGTTCCATTGGAGCAGAAATGATGTTACCTTGAGCTGTGGAAGATATTTTCTTTTTCTTGTTAGTACATATGTGTGACCTTTTTACTAAAAAGAAGGCATACCAATATTCTTACACACTGTAGCTTAATGATATATGAAGTATTATTGCGTTCATAACTCAGAATATATATAGGATTTCTGGGATTTGATTCAGTTCTGGACAGTGCCATATAAATGCTGCTTCTTTCAAGTAATCCGAGCCAGAAGAGCAAACTCTATCTGATGCTTTACCTGTGTCGTAAGAACTTACTTTTCTCCCATGCAAATATTGATTAGTTAAAAGACCCCACTGAAATAGAATGTTTATCTGTTTTTGCAAAACCTCAAAAAACCCACAAAAAACCCCTTGTGTCACAAGCCAGCAAAAAATGCAAACTGTGCAGCATGTCACTTTTCCATACTGCTTCAGTGAAATGAAAGAAATGCATACTACACAACCCTTTCCTATGCTACTTCTGGAATATGAGAAAAATGAAAACTGCTGTGTGATAATACAGCCTTTAAAAATATTGTTTTGAGGAAATCTTGCAACCAGAACCTTATCCATGGAGTTGTGCTTTCTTGAAATTGCTGCATAGGGAACAGAAAAGCTCTTTAAATTTCTTTGCTGTACTATCTGTTCCTTGCATATAAAGCATTATTTGTTCAAGCTTGCTGGATTGTTTTGTTTCGTTGTTTTTTGGTTTTTTAATTTTTTTTTCTGGTTTAGTTTTTTTGTTATCTTGTAGTGTGAATGCTTCCCTAAGTTTTTGGGGTTTTTTTGGCCCAACTTAAGACAAAAGAGATTAAAAATTCAGAAGATGTTATATTTCAGTCATAAAATTCTGTGCCTGTAAATGCCTTAAAATTATCCCTCTAATATATGTGTTAAAATTTACATTTTTCACCTCTATGATGCAACTAAGTTTTGGGGGTTTTTTTTTTTTTTCTGTTTAGATAAGAGAACTGGTCAAACAGTTTATGATAGTATGCCTTGTCACAGTGATAGACAAACTGAGGCAAAATCTTTCTACTCTGTCATTCCCTATCTGTTCTAGGATATCATTATCGAACAAAGAGACGCCTTAACTGACAGAGCTGTACAGCAAATGAGATTTACCAGAACAAGTTGTTTCTATTTACCTTAACATTAAATTTAAATACACGAGGAAGTTTTTAACATTTATTTGCTAGGCATTCAGTAAAGAAAAAAACAAACAAACAAAAAAAACCAAACAAAAAAAAAAACCAAAAAAACCAAACAAAAATTAATTAAGAGAAGGTTAAACATGAAAAAAGCTTCATCAGCTCCAGCAGAATTTAGCAGGCTTTTACTCTAAACCCTTCCAAGCTCAAGGTGGAGTTGAAGACCACACTGATAAAAGTCAGAAAATAACAGAAGATGTATTTAATAAATAAGGTTCAGTAAATATATAAATATACTAAATAAATCAATATAAAATTAAGCATAAGTTTTCATAATCAGTTTATAATCTTTTAGCTTTCCAAATTCAATGGATTTAAACCAATATTCATTCAACATAAATTTCTAGTGATGTTTGCTGCAGTTCTAATCCTTCTTTTTACGTTCCAACTACAAGAACCTGTCATTTTTCACTTATGACAGAGTGCCTTTTTGAAGTACTTAAAAGTTGTGTATTTATCAGTATTTTTGATATTATTGTTTCTATTATTACATTTGACTCTGAAAGATTTCAGCTTATTTAGACTAATGGGTAAGGCAGTGGGAGTCTGTATAGTAATGTGTCCTTTCATGCTTCTGCGTGTCATAAAATTGTGACCTCCTAAAGTAGAGTAAACCTAGTTTAGGGAACCTAATTAAGGTATGCTTCTAGGAACAATACTGAGTCCTTTACAGAGAAACTATTTCTTCACATTTCGCACAGCTGATTCAGGAAGCCAGTCAGGCTTGGGATTCACTTTGTGTGTGGTCACGTGCACAATTTTTGTGGCTGTGGAGGTCAGCTAATCCCTGCGTAGGGTTTTCTGTGTTAGGGATTGATAAACAGTAGGAGATTACTTCATGGTTACTTTGCCTTTAGATATTTATGACTGCATGGCTGGAGATGTATTCTTCTCCTAGTTGTAGTTGTGGTGTGGAAATGTATGCTGAATCACATCTACTGTCCCTCATACAGGTTCCTCCCTCCTCAGAAGAGCAACTCCAAGAGGAAATTTGAGTTTTCCTGAACTAATTTGAAAAGAGCCAGGCTTACAAAAGTCAGTTATTCAATTCCTCTAACTAGATGGGACAGTCTGATATGAAGAATTTCAGGGGAGTTAAATTAGCTCCAGATGTTTAGGGTGGAGAAGTGAATACCATCAAAAACAGGAGTGGAAGCTGCTCAGAGTCAATATCTCTTCCAGCAGCACGACGGTAGTCAACTGGCAGCTGCCTTTTTGTCTGTCGCTTCAGAAACTGAATGGTACATCCCACACTTTCTTCCCTATCACACAAGGTATTCCTACTGCCATAGGTAGGGCAAGTCCTGTGAGAGAAAAAAATGCCATGCAACTGACTGGATGTAGCTATAGCTTCCATTAAAAATTATATTCAAATAAAAAACAAGTCCACAATATCATGATTATTAGGCGAGACGAGGAATCAAGCTTGTGTCCTCTGATGATAATGGTATTTTTGGTTTAGAAAAGTCCAAGTAACTATCCAGGATTTTACACCTTGTAGCTTAAGAGATCTATAGACTATAATTCTACAGAAAATGGATCACATTCACACATCCTAGACAGAAAACAGATTTTTTCATTTCACAATCATAAACACCTCATTCTAGACTGAAAATTTCTAACCTTACCAACAGCTTCATTTCAGTGACACTGTGCAGCTTGTTCTCAACTTTCAGAACAGTGGTTATCTGGTGATCTTCAGAGAGTCTATCTTCATAAATATAAGTAGATAGTCATTAAAAATTATAAACTTTCCTGTCAGAGGTGTCCTAGAAATTTTGGTTTAGATGCAAAAAATCCCATAAAGACTTCCTAAGTCTCCAGTGTCTATTTTCATTATATTTATTTATACAACATAATTCGTATTTTCATGCACTGATCTTTTATATATGTTATAGAACACAGTACAAAGTAATGTATTACTGTCAGCATGTATTATCTAGATAGATGCAACTCCGTTTGACATTCTTGTAGTGATTCCTCTTTCAAAAAGGAAATACTGCAATCATATACACTATCTCAAGAGATCATACCCCTTCATACTTGCCATTTTAATTGATTATGGCAATGCCATTGAACATTTTGCTGATCTTGCACAATTAAATAGCAAGAGTTAGAATTTGATTGTAATGATGTCTTTTCTTCATTTAGTTTTTGGAATCAGTGAATAAGCGTTGTCTTGAGGAGGAATATAAAAATCTCCTGCCTTAAGCCGGGATGATCTTTATCCCCAGAACCCTGTTTGTGGCAATTTCCCTTTCCTCATTTCTGAGTTCTGAACATCAACATTGTCCTGTGACTTAACCACAGGGACTCCAGCCAGGCACAGGTACAGAGGAAGTATCAGTGCTTTCACAGGTGGAGTTCGAACCAGGCCTACTGGTGCCAAGTTAAATGTATTCGTTAGTAACAGGTGATGTCTTCCACAGGCTCATTCAACTCGGATTATTTACCACAGATTTTGGGTGCACAGTAGTGAAAAGACTGCATCCATGTATGAGGATACCTGGCACAATCTCACTTTTCCCATCTGATTAATTAAGGGTTTTGAATTGTGAGGGCTTCACTTTCAATGCCCTGCTCAGTTCCTGTCAAATATGTTGAAAAATTCTAAAGTTATAAAAATTTAATAATATGGTAGAATCTTTTTCCACTGAACTGTCATCAGCAGCTGCACACTCCATTGTACCTCATAATCCTTTGGAAGGATACATAAAATTGCACTGGATAAAGAAGAAATAGGAAGTTGACAAATTTCCTCAAATTTCTTCTCCTATTTGTTGTCTAATGACTAATACTGGAATTTGTTGTTGGAACCTGTAGTTATGTTGTTACTTGACAATGGTTATACCCAGACACCTCAATGTTGTAACCCAATACCCTACTGTTTTGGGAATGGTATGTCCCTTTAGCCCTGTGACCCCTGCAGGACCGGTGGACTGGCCCCTGCGGTGGGATTGGCCAGAGGCCAAGGCTGACCCCTCCCCTTTCCTGACCCAGAGAAAAACCCTGAGCCCACGTGTGGCTCTCTCTCTTTATCCCCATCTCTCACTCTGACCACATGGAAGCCTAAGAATAAAGCAGAATACCAACCCTGGGAGTTAGAGCCTTTAATATCTTCTGTTCTACATGAAACAGCATCCCAGGCCAGCTCTCCAAGGTATTTGGGGGGCGAGGCCTAGGGTGCAGTTTCACCTCAACAGATTGAAGTCGCATCAGCTGTCACCATTCTGCAGAACATTTCTCTCAAATGACATTCAACATAACTGTGAACTGAAACCTATCAACATATGTAAACAGAGCACATTGTAACATGAAGTTACATGAGATCAGTAAGAGTAATTTAATTTTTAAAGTTAAATGTTGATTCTAGAATTAAAGTTGAAGAGGGCGGGCCAGAACACAGTGTTTCTATATGCATCAGCTCCAGCTGAAATGGTGATGCAGAAATAAACATCAGAAATCTACACAATTTGTAACTTACATATATAATTACTTGTATAATTAAATTATATTAAGACATTATTGAGAAATTTTAATTATTTCAGTATTTTTAAAGTGCATAACATTTTGCTTTGGCTAATATTTTTATGTATGGCATTCTACAAAAGGAATGTTGGTAGTTTTTCACAGTGATTTTAGAAGTTTTGCTGTTAAATTTTAAATAATGCAACAAAAATATTAATGTAGAGAAGAATTAGAAAAATAGCAATCCTCAACCCCTCAAGTGCATGTTGTTGGGAGAGATGAAGATTCATCTGAACTGACGAGGTCAGGTACTGTTTTTATTCATCTCTAATGACTCATTTGCCATCAACTTACTACTTGAACAACCACACTCATTATAGGAAAAGTCTGTTCTGTCTTAGTGTGCTTAGAATAAATCCCCATGACAGAAGGAGATAATGTTTAATTTAATTGGATAATAAGTGTTTTTATTTAAATAAAGTTCAGCTTTATTTATGAAACAAGAATCACTAGAGTATAAATTCTTTTTTATTTAATTACTTTTGAATAAGATTGTATTCTAATCTTATTTGTACAGAAGACTACTTCAAAATGCAGAACCATGTTGTCCATTACTATTTTTATAAAAATTAGTCAGAAGAATTCTTGGAATTCTTGGTGATTTACTAAAATATGAGTATTGGTCTAATACCAATACTCAACTGTGATGGACATAAGACTCTCTAACAATTTAAAGTTAGAAAGGGTATGTTTATTCAGCCCTGGGCAGTAGCCCCCTAATACGCACTGCAAAATTACAGGTGGTCACAGAGTTTATTTATTGACAAAAGGTTTAAACAAATACATATTCATAATACCAGCCCCTGTCATCCCTTGCTTCCTATGGTAATTAGCTTGAATAACTATTAAGCATGCGTAGTTGGCTTCTTGAATTAAATCTGGGGTCGTTTTTGTGGGGAGGGGTCTTAAAAGGAGGAAGTAAGGTGAGTCTTCCTCGCCCTGACCTTTTCTATTAATGACAATACAAATGGCTTTTGGGGCAACTCCAGTTTTGCAAAGAATGAGTTTCTGGTTGTAATTGTTTGTGTTCTTTGGACCTAATTACTAGTTTCATCCTTTCCCATTGCAAGCACAGCTAAGCAAACATAAATATTTAAGTTTCAGGTAAATATCTCAAGCCCAGTTTCTTCCAACTTTTAACTAAAATCCTAATTTCTTTAAGATTAGTGTTTCATTGGAAGAAAATATTTTACTAAACATCAAAAGAAAAGACATAGAGATTCAACACAAAGAAAATTAATCATTATGATACGCACAGCTTACTAATTCAAATAATATTTTAATTTTTTTTGTATGTACATATGCATACACACACACACATCCTTTAACTGACATTTTTAATTACTGTTTGACATTCTCATAGTACTAAGAAAGCCTGCTCACAGAAGGGAGTCTCTTAGAAAAGCCTGTACAAAGCTAGTAAAAATACAATACTTCCTATTAGAAATAATTTTCATCTTTGAAAATTTTTCTTTTCCAAATGACCTTTAAAAAAATCATTCTTTCCTCCTTTTGTTCATCTGTCTTTTACCTCATGATTTTGCAGCTGGACTGAGCTATTTTAAAGGTCTTTTTTAACCTAAAGGATTCTTTGATTCTGTGATTTTAGTTGCTTCTTGTTTCATATCCCTATTGTCATCCATATGACCCATTTGCTGTAGCATCCTAACTCCTCTCAACACGAGTTTTACTCTGCAGTCTTGCCTGACTAATGCATCTTAGCTTATTGTTTAGAAGATGCCCTAGGTAATCGAAAATTTCAGGATCAGGAAACATTTATACTGACTGTGTTGTGAGTAGATTTTATCTCATCCCTAAATGTCTTCTACAGTGATGTGTGTGTGTGATGGAGAGGAAAAGACAGAAAAACTATTTTTTTGTATTTCATAAGCAACAATTACTCTGGGCTTTTTTGGTTTTTTCTTTCTTTTTTTATTTTTTAATTATTTCTCCATGTTCTGAATTAAAGTCTCTGGCACTCTCACACCTCTTTGAATCTTAGGAAATTTTTCAAGGTTTATGCATTTTTAGAGGGAAAGAATAGATACATTTGCGTGAAAGTTGTACATTAGATGCTAATTATCAGTTTTAAAAGAAGCTATGCAATCCATGTAGACCATAGAGTTCTTGCAAAGAGAAAATAGATGTAGAGTATTTATTCTTTAAAAGGGCACCCTTTCAAATAGAAAGTCTCCAGTCTCATTTACGCCCTCCCCTCTTGTAGTGGGTATCCTTGTTTCAACACACACTTTTGCAGTAGAAATCTGCCAAAATAAGTCTGATTTGGTCTATGTTAACTATGTAAAAAAATGGCCTTATTTCCTTTCCTCAGTTCAGGATATCGGTCTGTATTTTCAGTCTTAGGTAATATTAGAATTGAATGGATGTTTTGGTTTCTCAAATAATTTTCATTGCATATCTTGCAAGAAAGTACAGGGGCTGGTGGCTACAGAATGAATGGTGATACTTGGGAGTAGATGCAGGAAGAGAAAATAATGGAGTAAAATCGTAAGATATAATGCATAAAGAAAAATGATACCAAGATACAAATGTGGGATGTATAACTAATACTGTTGTGCAGGCCAGGAATGGTTAATGGCCTGGAACTTTTATTATTTTTTCAGTCTAGATGTTTATGGCTATATTTAAATATAGCATTTAAATTGATTTACTAGTAACAAATAAATTGGACAGTGATTTTCTTATTTTTTTAACCTGTGAAGTTTGCAGTGAAATAAGACCTAGAATCTCAGAGTGCATCATAGGCTAAATATATCAATTTAGGGATTTTAAGCATTCCTTGACATTTAAAACATTTTTACTTCATTCCTTACTTTCCCCCTCCTCCCCCTATTTTATGAAGATGAGAAATGCGGAAAGGGAAATAACTCATACAACAACTTTTCAGTGTTTGTACTGCTGTGAAATTAAGATCACAGCAATCGTGGCAGATGTCATAGTGCTTGTTCTTGCATAATTTGCGGGTTTATAGTGATTAGTTCATTTTAAAGTAGATCATCTTGCAATTTTTTAAGCTTTTGCTTTTTGTTTTTTTTTTTTTTACTTGTGTGTGTGAATTTGCATATTTGACTTTCAAAATGATTGTATTAATAGAAGTTATTGAAGTATTTAAGGAAGAAAAGATGAAGACTTGAGGATCAGTTGAATATGATACTGAAGAGAAAATCAGCACCATAGGATACTGAGGAACAAATGCATCTGATCCATACTCCTGCAATGCTCAACTTTCCTAGAGTATAGACTCATTCTTGAAGTGCATTGCCTAATGCATTTTCTGGTCTTTCATGCTGTTTGAAATTATTTGTGCGTGAATGTGTATGAATTCTTGAATTGTATAATTGTGTATGAATTCTTGAAGTGACACAGAGCTGATAACACTGAGTTACTGAAGCAGCAAGATCTTAATTTATTCCTAAAATACCAACAGTCATGCTTCTTCTTAGAAACTGACAGAAGAACTGAATAAATAATTTGTCCCAGATGTGCTAGTAGTGAGTTGTTACCAACTTTTTCATTCTCTCTGAAGCAAACAAGCATTCAGCCTGTTATAGGCTGAAGCAGATTGCTAGATCACATGGACTTGTAGAATGTCTCAGTCTGGCATCTGGTACTGGATATGATTCAAAAACACTGTCATAACTTCTGCACAGATTTATGCAATATATTTCACAATAGTCTCATCTTATTATTCACTTTTTAGAAAAAAAACAACAGTTATTTCCTTTGACATATGTGTTATTGTTTGTACACATTAGCAAGAATTATGGAATTATATGTCTTTTTCTGCCATTATGGAAAAATATTCTTTATTTTCTGCACTAACAGAGTTTTGCTGCAAGGAATTATTACTTTTACACTTGGGGCAGATTTGCCCAAAGATCTGACACTAAGTTGTGTTACTTACATAGTGAGAATAAAAGTGGAGATTTCAGCGAAGTTGGAAATTAATCCCTCATATTTCCAAGCCTCTTCTGCACTTTTAATATTCAGGATTTATAGGGAAGACATAAAATTAAGATAACCTGTGTGAGTGCAATCATTTGTACAACCTTGTTGCAGTAAATTCAGGTGATTCTGAAGTGTGAACACATTGTGGGGAGGGAAGTAGGTAATATCTGAGCACTTTTTCTCTTGCCCTTTAATTTTGCTGAAATAGTGGAAAAAAAAGAATTAGAAAAAAAAAAAGTGAGCAAGAAGGAGAAATCAGATACAAACCCAAAGTTGCTGTAGACACAGTCTCACAAAAACTAGTCTTTCCCAAATCTTCTATATATCTTTCAACACAAAAAAAAGTATTTTCTTTCAGTGCAATACAGCTTGTAGCACATAAATCAAGACACAGTAACAAGCACTTATTCTTTAGCTTAAACTACTTTCTGGAAAATTTCAGGCATTGAAAGTCAGGATTATTTCCTAGTGCTGTAAGCACACTAATGCTAGCTTCTTTCTCTTCATTCTTACATCTGAATCTAAGTTTTGCATTCCTTTTATTGTTGGAGAATTTTGTTAACTTTACATTAGTCAATCAGCTGTTCCCCTGCAGTAATTTGACACTCTGTAATGTTGAATTGCCCCACACATTGCATAGCTCACCGTGGGTTGCAAATAAGTATGCATTTGCACATTGTCCAGCATCTAGGAAGCCTATGTCAAAATCAGCAAATTTGGTGAATAAATACAATGTGGCACATCCCAGCTAATGTAGAGCACAGCAGCTCTGCTTAAATAGGTGGAATGGTTCCTAGGTTGTACTAGCTGAGTGATATTTGTGAAGAGGTCATGGTGAATACAGTGAATACGTCTGTAACTGTAGAATTGCTAATTCTGCCAGTTGTAAACTGTTTTTTCTCCAACACATTTGGGAAAAAAAACTATGTTTAGTCTAGTCCTTGCACTTCAGTTTTCCTTTGTCTTGTGAGCCCTTGCTTTTCCTGCTTTTTCTCCAGCTAGGAAAGCAACTGTAATTGAGTCTCTCTAGTATAATCGGAGGGCTCAGATAAGACATGCAAGGCAGCCTGATTTGTTACTAGTTGAACATAAACCCTAAAGCTGGCAATCAGAAACACACTCAAGCATCTCAGCTTTAGTGTCAAATCCAATGACAGGAGATGGGAGTAATCTTGTCATGCTTCCCTGTTTACAAATTCCTGCTTCAAAACTGCATTATTTTACCCTGTAATATTCTTACTTCCAGGAGTATGCATCAAGGTAGTCTTCAAAATGAAGCAAAAAAAAAATTATTTAATATAGAGACACTACTAAAACAATTGTCTGATTTCCTCTAAAAAGTTCTAATTTTTTTTTCTTCAAGGTTTCTCATCATCATTTTGATTCTTTTTTTCACTTGATGTGTATCTGTAAGCCTCTAAATGATAATGGAAGGAAAATACCAAGTTTTTACTGAGCAGAATATAATGAAACAGCAATTAAAATGATGAGGAAGAAATAGACATTAATTATCTCAGACTGTATTACCTTTTCATTTTGCAAGCAAGGAAATATTTAACACCTTGGAAGCAAAATGCTTTAGTTTGGACTAGATAGATAATTTAAAATCACCTGTGGGGGGCAGCTAAATGAAAGATCAGAATTTAGTATATTCACTGAACAAGAATGATGAGATGAAAAAGTAGACAAAGAAGAGACTATGTGTTCGCTCTGTGCCGCAAACCATGACTCTTTCACAGTCACAAGGACCTATTTTCAATTTCAAGTCAATAGCTATAAATGTTAGTAATTGCCTTTAACTCCTTTTCTGTAGCTTAGCTTCTTGCCCCATTACCAAAACCATTTAGTTTCTCAGTAATTCATTTTATACATAATTCCCTTCATGTCCCATGTTTCCTCTATTGTGTTTCACCTTGGGCAGTACATCATGTAAATAAAGTCTATATCCATAATCACTTTGCAATTCAGCTTAAGGGAATTCAATCTTGTAAATTCCATTCTGACCAGTGTCCATTATAGGAGATCTTTTTAGTTCTCATTAGATGGGAAAAGTGGATGAATATTTTAAAAACTATTTCAGCATCAGTGATGTAACCTTGTGTATCTTTTCAAAGCTTTTAAATGTATTTAAAGGATGGATATGGAGAAGGTAAAGGTATCTGAGAAAGAAGTTCATCATACTGTATTTTCATTTTAAAAAATCCTGCATTTGTAGTAATGTTTAAGGCCACTTTGTTGTAGGATAGACACTGATTAAAGGGAAAAACAATCAAGAAGTTGAATTCAAGTTTTTTGGGTTTTTTGGGTTTTTTTTTAATTTTAAATTCTAACTAGAGATTCATCAGAGTAATAGACTGAAAGATGTGCATATTGGTATTTAAGGCAGAAAATATTGAGTTCTCTACTCTTTCAAAATGAGCAAGAAACTCCTAGATTCACAGCCTGCAGTGTGATTATTTCAGAAAAGACAAAAGTAAGTGATCAAATATTTGTGTAAAAGGCAGTGTTTTTAGTTCTGTTTAGCATTTACTGTAATCTTGAGGTGTATATTTTCTTTTTTTAAAACCAAATTTGAGTTTCAAATGCCATCAAGCTCTTGCTGCTGAAATAATTAGATATTTCCCTTTTTCTACTCTGGAAGCTAAATGACTATAAAAGCTTTTGACACTCTTTCATGTCATGTCACATTTGTTTGATGTGACTATGGGTGATTTTATATCCCTGGTCTTAGATTTCACTTTATAACAAATGTGAAGCCTTGCTTCTTTGCAATTTTAGTTACTGAACTGCAGAAAGTCTGTGCTGTACTAGGTAGGGGTAAAAGTCTTACATAACATACTATCCAAATTTTTTCATTCACTTAGAGGCAATTAAGGACTGAAGAAATTGGTTCCTCCAAAGTCTTTTAATACATGGAAAAAAAAAAATAAAAAGTTGCCATCCAGCCTAGGAAAAGCCATTAACGTTTTTCTCCTACCTTTGTTTTTCTTTTTCTTCTCAAGCTTCATTCTGACTTGGACAAGGGAGTTGGCACTGTTAAATATACCCTTTCAGGAGATGGTGCTGGCACAGTTTTCACCATTGATGAGACCACGGGAGATATTCATGCCATAAGAAGCCTAGATCGAGAAGAAAAACCTTTCTATACACTCCGGGCTCAGGCTGTGGATGTTGACACCAAGAAACCATTAGAGCCTGAATCAGAGTTCATCATTAAAGTGCAGGACATTAATGATAATGAGCCAAAGTTTCTGGATGGGCCTTATGTTGCCAGTGTCCCAGAAATGTCTCCAGTGGGTGAGTAAAAAGCTGTAAATGTTTTATAACTAATTGCATATTATTTAATTGTCTCAATGTACTTTTCTTGCTGAGGAAAGAAAGAGAAGGAGGAAAGGAAAAAAACAGTTTCTAAAACTTATTATTACAAATATATCTAAGATTCTGTGCCCAGATATACACAAATTAAAGTTTTGTTTTAGATTTTTTTTGCTTATTTAGAAACTTACCCTCCTGCAATATGAGTACCTGTGATGTTAACTTTCTGAGAGTAGGATGAGTTTAAAAAAAAGATATTCCAGGAAGGTATGCTAAGGTCCAGGGGCTCTCCCTAACCCCAAACCTGTTATGTCTCATTCCCCTCTCTCCCTAGTTTTCATTTGCTGTTTGCTGTACAAAATTAGATTGCCTGTTTGCTGTAAATGATCTTACCATTTAACTGTTTTTGTCTTTGTGGCTCTTAAATTCCTGCAGCATTTGCATGATCTCCTAGCTACGAGTTAGGGGACAAGCCTTTATTCAAGTCCTGTTATACTGTGCATGCTCAAAGTAACTATTGCCCTTGCCTTGGTCACAATGCAAGAATGACAGTCTGTAAAGAGGAAAGAGTAATTTTCTTTTCAGAGTAAGGTAATGATAAGAGAATGATACTGAAATACTGGAATAAGTTTTTGCTTGAAGAATTTTCACAACACGAGAGATATTTGCTAGAAATGACATAAGGAATATTGATCCTGCTTTGGAGCAGGAGAATAGGCTAAATGGGCCCTTTTGGTCTCTTCCTGATGGCTGATTCTGAAGTGGTCCTGATCAGTGTGTTTGCAACATAAGCACAGTGCTTGTGTTCTGCTGCCAGATGGCATTTTGGGTTTCCCTACAGGCACGAGAAATTAATTTGTTCTGGGCTGGGAGTCCTTTAACTTCCCACTGCTAGTTCCGGCTGATTGCCCTTCTCTTTCCTAAACTGTCTTTTCCCAGTATTTCACAAGCCAGAACCAGCCATGTAATACTCCTGGTAGTTGTTAACAGTTTTGGAAGCTTTCTGAGTTTCAAGTGGCAGAGGGATACTGTTCCCCTGTAGCTATGCACCTCAGGTGTTGGTATTTTTAAAGTCAATCTGGGAGGTGACTAGCTACCTACACAAGTTGCTACATAGAATTAACAAGGTAATGTTTTAAATTTTGTGATAAGGAGTAGTAGAATGTGATAGAATATGATAAAATGTGATGTGAGTAGACATGTAGAGATGATCATGTTAATTTTATAGAAGGGCACAGAAGCATTCACTATAGTCACCCAAAGGAGTTTGTAGACTCACAATATAGGTGCACTCTTGCTTCCCCTAAGGAGATACATAATAATATTACTTACAGTTGTATTATGTATAGATGAAAACCATTTGCTACATTTTGACACTTGCGTCTCTGCCAAATTCAGAATAACATTTCTCACTGATGAATGTATGGTTGGTTATGAAATTGTTTTTAAAACCTGCTCAGAAAGAAAAAGTGAAAATCCATGACGCTGTTTGTCCAGCAAAACGCAGTGCTTTCATTGAATTGCCTATGACAATTGCCTTACTCTGCTGTATTCCCCTTTCTTTGTTATTTTCTTAAATACGTGTGTGCAACAGAAGATTAAATGCTAACAGAACTTTTACTTCATATTAAATTTTCTTCAAGGTGTGCCATACATTGTGGCTTTTACATGGATGAGGAGTTGCATGACTAAATGAGATACAACTGAGTATGGTGTGACATGCATACAGAATTTTAGAAGAAATGCTTTTCAATTTATTCTCCTTTAGAAAAACAAAAGCAGATGTCATGGCGAAATGGATCTTCTTGGTCTTCTCTTTATTTGGTATTCACTTCTCTTTATTTATATTCACTATATCTAGAAGATTTATTCATAACAGTTGGGATTTGTTCCTCTATAAAAAAAATTAAAGATGGATGAAAATTAATCAGAAAAGGCAAGGCAAGGAAAGAGTTCCCTAAATGGAAGCCTAAACTTCAAGTAGTGTCTACTAAAGCAGAAAAGAATTTTTGCTGTTAGGTTGTCTTGCAGCAAAAATATCCAAAAATGCCTTGTCCTCTATATGTATGCCAGGAGATTGTGCCTTCTCTGATGTAGATCTTGCTATTCTCTTGTTTTCTCTTATCTTTTTTTTCCTTCCTTATGCAAGTACAAATTTCTCAGAGGATCTAAAACTACTCCTTTCTATCATCAGTACCATTCAGTTGCACCTATAGAGATGCTTAGACCTACCAGTGCCTGAGGCTAACATTGAAAATCACTTTGATTTTTCAGCTGGTGCAGCATATGGTTGTCTTGGCTTAGGAAAAAACCCAGATAAACTCTTACTCCCATCTATTTTTTTATAGCATTTTCATTTTCTAGTTGCCACTTTTTAATTACCAAATGTTCCAAATTTCACTGACTGTATTTTTACAACATTATTGATTATAAAGTGCACTTGCGAACATATTTCTTGGGAAGTTGTGGGAAATTCACTGAAACACTACTTTTTTCATGCTTACTAGTCTCTTATGTGAACCTGGCAAGCTTTTGTGTCTAGTGTCTTGCAGTCTTTTATTGTTTCATGACATTTCATGCAAAGGTTTACCCAGTTTGGTACGTTATCCGAAGGTTATTGGCAATATTATTAGCAATGGTACTTTTCAGAAATTGTCTTGGCTACATGGTTCTCAGTTTTGCAATGTCTCTGGACTTCCTAATAATTACTGTTTCTGAATCTGAGATGGCTGAAATAATATCATAGCATTCATCTCTGAAATCAGGGTTGCAGTTATAGTGTTACAATAAATTTGTACATCAACTGGACTTGGGCAATTTTTTAGTGGAAAAAGTGCAAAAACTTGAAAATTCATGGTATTCTCAAGATCTGGTTTTCTGCACAGAGGTATTACTTAGATATACCTGGCTTAGTCATGTCTATCACAGTAGATTATCTTAGAACATGTGTTACTCTCCATGCATATTATAGGTGGAAGTTTAATTTTTCCCTTCAAATTTACATTGAGGGCAGATTGAATTTTGTTCTACTGTTTCTTTACTCTAGTTTTGGTTTGTTTTTCCTTTTAATAAATACCACTCAATAAAACAGATAATGTTATTGAATATCTTTTTTTTTTTCTGAAGACATATTTTTAGGACTGCTATTTTAAGGTGCTCTCCTTACCAGGAGCCAAATTCCTTCATGTGCTCTTAAGAAAAAATATAAGAAGCACATTTACTCACTAAACTAGGATGCAAACCTATTTCATGCCAAAGTTTGAATCTACAGCTAGCCTGGGTCTTTCCATACCTGCACTGTAATCTGTTCTTGATGATGGAGAGTAAACAAGAAAGATCTTCCCTTGAAAAGCCCCTTGGGTTACCAACTGTTGTAATATACAGGCTGCTCTACCCATCTGTGATTTTCAGTGTTTGTGATAGTTTCAAAGTGGGCGCAGCTTCTGCACTGTAGTGGAAGGATATCAGTGCCTCCAGAGTTGATATTGTATTGCTCGCATGATAAATGGGGTGCAGAATACCTTACAGTGAATATTTTGGTTTTTTAAAGGACAATAATTTGAAATTCCCTGCTAAAAAACTCAGCAGATGGAGTCAGATTACAATGCAGAACTAATATTTTAAGAACAAAGATTGCTGTGCTGTTGTTTTATGCCTAGTAAGAGACTTATAAAAGCTTAAGAGCTGGACTCCTAATGTTGGTTGCTTTTTTGTGGTTTGTTTTATTGTTGTTTTTGTTTCTTTAGTTGGTTTTCGTGATATTGAATTGGTTTTATCAATACCTTTATTTGAAAATATTTTCTTGATTTAATGTAAATTCCAAAATGTAGAATGGATCAGAAATGGGTATTAATCTGTGAGAACTGAAAAGGGTGCCCTAATATCCCCATTTGTAAGTTTGTATTAGCAAAATATGTTTTCCTTAAGTACAGTTTAATCAACTGTGTTGTTGCTTCTGGCAGCTGTGCCAGCTTCTGTTGCAATATAGTTGACGTAAGCACGCAAATATAGCTGAGTTTAAACCAAGGTTATCCCCTTATTAAAGTTATCAGTCCAGATGACTGAGAATGGGGGCATAGCAGCATTAAGCACACATTCAAGGGAAGATAATGTTATATATTTTTATATATTTATACAGAAAAACGTGAACAGGAATTTGCTTCTGTACACATTTCTTTCACTGAATATGCTGATTTTAACAGCAAAATTATAACTTTCATTGTCACAGCCTCTTAATTATTTTCTATGGTCTTTGCATTATACTTCTATGCTTATATATAGGCCAGCTAGGGCTGTACTAAACACATCAATTTCACAATATACAGATGCCATATATTTTTCCTACACAATTTCATTTCATACTTTTCTACTACATTACCTCTTTATTGATTAGAGGAAACTCTAAAAACTCCACCGAGGCAGACTAAAATGGTCAATGATAACAGAAAGTGGATATCAGGTTATTTTTCCTATGTTCCTCAGTTGTGCAAAGCAGCTACCTGAAGAGTGTTGTGGATTTGCTTCCCATGATACTGTCAGTGTGAAAATAGTCTCTACAAATTTTCTGGCAGTTTTCCTTCTGGAGTGAATACTCAATTGCTTTTATTTAAGTGTTGGTTTACATTTGAACATTGATCATGGAGCATATATATGCATCCAAAAATGGAGCATATTTTTAATATATCCATCTATGTAGTTTCATGCGCAAGAGTTACAATATGTAGAAAACTAACTTGGTGAACTGGTGGGTAATAACCTGCACTCTGGTTTGGCTCAGCTTAGCACTGCATGCCTGAGTTTAGCCAGAAGCTTACAGCGAACAGAGGCTGGGGAAGGAAGGACTATAAGGCATTGGAGCAAATGCTGAATGGGCCTGCCTTTGACACAGATTCCTAGCTGTTGGTGATATATTTTTAAGGGCTCCCAAAAGCTTACCTAAAGCTTACCTACCTGTTGCAGAAGATATTACTTTGGGAACCCATTGAAAACAGAGGTACTTTTGAATGGCATTATTCATGCTCATGGACAGATAACTGACAGTATAATTTGTTTGCAGTCACTGTCTGCAGTGCTTCCAGCTCCAGCCTGGTATCCATGTTTTTTTCTGGTGTTACTAAGTCCTTAGAGAAAATGATGGGAGTTGCATGTCATATTCAAGATACAAACATTTGGAATATGTTCTATTTTTATTCAATATTTCTTGTTGAATTATTCCCATTGATAATTTTCCATTTTTTTGTCTTCTGTTGATCATTGAGATGAAAACTTTGCAGGATTTTCTGCAGTGATCCCGAGATCAAGAATTAACAGCTAATGGAGCTACAACCCACCTCTGCAGAAGTACTGATAAGTTACTTTTTCTGATGCCTCTTTGTGTTTCTACATATGAAGTTCTATATTCTCAGTTTCATGCTATGTTAAGATTCCCCTGTAGCACTTTCCAGAGAAACTTTCATTTTGTCAAGCTGTCACCTGTTCATATATTCTCTTTTACTGGCAACCTATGAGTTCAGATCCGAGAGAGATGCCAGTGGCAGTTTCTCTTTCATACAGAAAGACTGGCAATTGATACCTACTGTTTTAGATCTCTTTTTATTTGGATTCTTTTAGGAAAAGCTGCTGTGTCTTAAACTTACTTTTCTTTCCCCCTCTTTTTTTAAGAGTCTTTGCTTAGTAACCTTGCTGAAAGCTTTTTTGTAATTTAGATACTCTTAATCTATGCCAGTAATCTTGAGCTATATACTCACTGATGCACCTAATTGTTTTAATGGGCTTTGCAAAGAGCAACTTCCCCACCCAAAACTGTACTGCATACGCCCTTACAGGATTGTATCCACATCTTCTAATTTGGTGCTTTATTACAGTGTACAAATTTCGTCCATCACATGGGTCAGACCTGGTGTCCTGGGTCATTTGGACCACATTTCAGAAAAATTCGTGTTCCATCACTGTTTTCCTATACTATTTCCTAGGGCTATATCTAGTGGCAGTTAGCTCATTGCAGTTGATAGTACAGTGGCTTCCCACTAAGAAAATATTTTTTTTTAAATTACAACTCTTATCTTTCTGGTTCTCTTTTTGTTTTAATTTTGAAAAGATACATCTACTGCACTGATCATCAAAATAACTTTTATTACCACTGTGTAGGAAAGTGAGTTTTAAGGATGTTGCAGATGGGAAGGCAGGTTAGGGCTGCTTAGCCTTTTCTCAAAGACTGCTTTTTCCCTTTATACAGGACATTGCACAAAAGGTAAAAGAAAATAAAAAGAATATGAAAAAAAAACCCAACACTGAGATATTGAGAGGATATTACAAGTAGGTAGTTAAAGCTTTTGAAACAAAGTGTTTCTTTATGATAGATCATTGGGCAACCTAGGCAGCTTCAATTATAGGGCAAGTGGGAGCCAGAAAAAAGATAAAGAGATCTAAAGGGAGGAAAAATATTGCAGAAAATAAAGACTTGATTAGTTCAAGGATAATAATTGTTTCCATACTGTGAGTTTCCTTTCATACACCGTGGCTGTTGGATATTGTCAGTGAAACTAAGACATTTGGCAAATGCTGTCAGGTGGGAGAATCTATGTAAAATGAAAACTGTGACAGACAAGACTATACAAACATGTGAACAGCAAAATTCTCAGCAAAGCTGAGAAACTTTGGCTGTTAAAAGAGACACTGGATAGCTGTTTTCTGCTAGCTGTTCTTAAAGTCCCAAAATGTCAGTGTTAGTGCTGAAATCATTTAAGTGCATTTGATTCGTACTTCTCATATATATCTAAGCCTACACAGGATATTTTTTTTTACCATGACTTCAGGAAGACTTTGGACACTGTTTCTCATGATATCCTCATAGGCAAACTCGGGAGATAGGAATTAGATGAGTGGGCACTGAAGTGCATTGAGAACTGACCAAATGGCAGATCCCATAGGATCATAATCAGTGGAACAGTTCCTAGCTGGAGACCTGTCATTAGTGGTGTCCACCAAGGTTCATTCCTGGGTCCAGTATTTAACTTCTTCACCAATGACTTGGATGAAGGGGCAGGTTCCTCCTCAGCAAGTTCCCTGATGGCACAAAGCTGGGAGGAGTGGCTGATACCCCAGAGGGCTGTGCAGCCCCTCAGAGGGACCCCAGCAGGGTGGAGAGATGGGCAGAGAAGAACTGCCTGAGATTCAACAAAGGCAAATCCCGGGTCCTGCAACTGGGGAAGAATAACCCCATGCACCAGCACAGGCTGGAGGATGACATGCTGGTAAACAACTCTGCAGAGAAGGATGTAGGCGTCCTGGTGGACAACAAGTTCTCCATGAGGCAGCAGTGGCCTTTTGGCCAAGAACCCAATGGCATCCCGGGATGCATTAGGAGCAGCAATGCCTGCAGATTGAGGAACATGTTTCTGTTCCTGGGGAGGCACAGGCAGATACTGTCTCCAGTTCTGGTCTCCTCAGTTCAACAGAGACATGGAGCAAGTCCAGTCGTGGGTAACATAGAGGATTATGGTACTGGAGTATTTTACGAGGCAGCTCTGGGGGAGCTCAACCTGCTCAGTCTTCAGAAAAGACAGCAGAGAAGGGACCTGATCAATGTCAGTAAGCAGTCAGGAGGATGGAGCCAGCCTCTTCTTGTTGGGGCCAAGTAGGAGGGCAAGAGGCAACAGGCAGAAATGGATGCACAGAGAGTTCCATCTGAACCTGAGGTGACCGAGTGTTGTAACAGATTGCCCAGAGGGGTTGGAGTCTTCCTCACTCAGGAACCATTTGGACACAACCCAGTGCCATGTGCTCTAGAATGGCTTTACTTGAGCAGGGAGGTTGGACCAAATGCCCCACTGTGGTCCCTTCCAACCTGACCCACTCAGTGATTTTCTGTGTTTAACTGGACAAAGCTAAAAACTCACATCACAGCAGTTAAAACCACTATGTTTCCATCCACACACTGATTTTACTGCAGCTCAGTAGCATAAATCAAATATTATATTTTATTATACACATTTTTTTATACAACCTAACCTCTTTCAGGTTGCCAAACAACGCCTTATTAATAGCTTATTAAAATTAAGCTATTTGGTTTGTTCTATATATATATTCTAAATACTGTTGGTAGTTTCAGTGGTATTGAGTATTAGCTCTTTTTGTATGTAAGGAAAAACTTTATAATTATTAGTCCAGTCTTGCTATTTTCATAAACTCCTTTAGGTTCAAGACATATTTCATTAGAATTGTTGAGATTATGTGTTTTTTTGTGTTTGTTTTTTGTTAGGTTTTTTTTGGTTTGTTTGGTTTGAGGTTTTTTTGTTTGTTTGTTTTTTCTTTTTTTTTTTTTTTTTTTTCTTTTTTGGTTAATTTTACAGTCGATGAGGGAAAGAAATTGACATATTTAAGTGCAACATTGAAAAATGTAGGAATTGTTTTTATATGGGCATGTAACAGCTGTAAACATAAAACCTGTTGCATTGATAATTGTTTTAGTAGCCACAGTTCAGCTGTAAATGATAAAAATTAAAAAGAAGTTGTTTTTTCTTACCACAAAATTACTTTGAACATTAAATATCTTTTCAGTAAGAGCTGTTCTTTGGGCCACCAAATGGTATGAAACATTAAACATATTTTAAAAGTATTACTGTTCTCAACCCCTGAATGACTATAAACATTAAAAATGTTTTATTAAATCTGCTTTTCAAGCTACAGTAATTTTATGACTGTAAGGCGCACCGGACTATAAGGCACACCCCCCAGGAGTCAGCAAAATTCGCAACTTTGTAGATCATATAAGGTGCACCGGACTATAAGGCGCACTTTTTTTTTGCAGCGAGGATCTGCCCCCAGCTCCCCCCGCGCGGTTGCTGGCCGAGGTCCCACCTCAACCCGGCAACCATTGGCCCCTGGGCCCACCCAGACCCGGGAGAGGTGGTGCTGTGGGTCCCCAGGCCCGCCTGTACCTGGCGGGGCCGGGGCATGCCCACCGCTGCTCCATGCCGCCTCTCTGGGGCTGGGCTGTTGCCGCCACCACTCCGTGCCCCCTTCCACAGGGCTGGGGTGTGCCTGTGGAGGGGCTGTCCCGCCTGCACGGGGGCCGGGCTATGCCTGGGGAGAGGCTGTCCTGCCTGCACGGGGCCGGGGGGTGCCTCTGGAGGGGCCGTCCCGCCTCCCTGGGGCCGGGGCGTGCCCGCTGCTACTCCGCCCTGCCTCCACCTGGCAGCCGCGGCCCTGCCGGCTCCCCCGCCGCTCGCAGCTCTCACTTCCGGGTAGGCAAATTTCTGAACTTTGTCCATCAGATAAGGCGCACCGGACTATAAGGCGCACTTCTGGGTTTGGGGGAAAATTTTAGTCAAAAGGGTGCGCCTTACAGCCGTGAAATTACTGTACTGCCTGTATGACTATGAATATAATTTTTGTTTAAAGTTGCTTTTTAGCCACTGAAGTGGTTTTGTCTTATATGCTAAGTTCTATTTATAATTTTTCAGAGAAGAAATAAGTTCAAGGTTTTACTGGCACAAGGCAGTTCTTCATTTATGACAAGTAATCATGTTCTACCCATCTTCTCATAAAAACACTACAGGTAGTAATAACAAGCCAAATTCTAAAAGGATTTTAATGGATATTTTGCATGGAAAGTGAGTGCATATTTAGTGTTCTAGTCACCCATTTTTGTGCTTTACTCTGTCATAAACTAAA